>NC_081406.1:266491857-266817691 GCF_030272615.1 Cryptomeria japonica
TCTATGGATCAAGTGCTTACAGGATAGCAGATGTGGAAGGTATGCCTCTCAAGGAACCCATAAATTCTATAAATCTTCGTAGATACTATGCCTAGTTCTATTTTTCTCTCTATTTCTCTCTTTCTAGTCTTCTTTCTATTCTCTCTCTATGTCTTTTTCTTTAAAATTGGGTAATATGTTAGCATGTCTTCATTAAAGAATGTAAGATTTAATGATGTTATATTGCTTAGTCTACATTACTTTATTCTTGACAAGCATGTTTTCATTATTTTATTGTTTATTTTGGATTATTTTTATGTAAATTTTAATAGATTTACATTTCATATGTGTTAGCATGTTATACAATTTCTTATGTGTTAAGTAGAATTATATCATGTTGTGTTTCATTAGAGTTAATTAAATTATATTAGCCATATAGTTCTCAGGCTTAATACATTCATCTTTTACATCATCAAAGTAGCAAATTTAATCAAATACTCAGTTATTTGATTAAATCACACATGTATCAATTTAATCATGAAGCATTGAGAAATCAATCACGTGGAAATTAAATCAAATATGCATGCTCATTACTCAATATGTTACTTCTAATCTAAGCAATGCATACATTGTTTAAGCATTAAAAATAACATAATCATGAGTATCATCATATATACATCATTACATCAAAATCATCCCCTATCCCTAGGACTAGTAGCTAGAGGATGGTGGCTAGATGCCCCCTCCTAATCTGGTCATGGGAGTGGCCCCATAGGCGTGTATTGTGATATGGACCGTGAATGAATCTACGAGGAGCTCCTATGATCCCTCTCCATCATGATCCCTCAGTATGTGGTTGCCTCTGTCTGTGACACTGCTAGGTCACGCTCTGTCTGTTGTAATCTCTCTCATTGGACCTCAACCTCCATCTGAATAGGGGAGAAAAGGTCCTCATGTCGTCTTGCATTCCTCTAGGATCTATGCACTATTTGTGAGGAACTTGGTATGTGCACAGTCACAATAAGGTTTATCATTGCATCCTGAATCAGAGAATGCCACTCTTGGACGATAGCTGCAAGATGGAGAGAATTTTTTTCATTAGTAACATTCTATATCATCAAATTTAAAATAGGTAAGGTACATAAGTTAATACACATCATGGCACCTTACTTGGATCTTCCTCTCGCTAGTGGGGATCATGGACAATGACTGCCTGAGACTAGGACTCGCTAGGCTCTCCGCCCTCATACTATCTTTGTACAATAGGTGTGGGCCGGTGGGGACCAGGATCAGGACCCCTTATGGGATCCCTCTCTGCCTCCAGTGGGAGACTTGGTGGATCTAGGGCTTTGGTATCCTCCCTGGAGTGATGAACTGTACCTGACTCATCCTCCTCATCCTCCTCCTCCTTGTTCTCCTCCTCATCGTCCTACTCATCATCTCCATCATGATCTCCCTCTCTGGTATCAGGATTGCCTCCATCTCCGTCTGCCTCCCGCTCCTCTGTTTCATCGACCTAATCATCTAAATCCTCCTTAGATGCATCGGATCCCTCTCCATCACCTGACTGTCTCCATGGTTCGGGGTTCTTTCCAGGGAAGTCTACTGGGAAAACGGCTCCAGGGTATGTTCTCCTCCACCATGTGATGTATCGTCGGTGCGCACCTGAATCATCTCTATAATCTGTCACTATGTCCTGATCTAACCCATCTGAATCTATGATATCAATCTCAACACTTGTAGGCCTAGGAATGACTCCTAGCCTCAGTATCACTCATGAGTGTCAGATGTATATAGGTACGTCAGTAGGAACACACTGCTTGAACCCAAACTACCACCGAACTCAATCAAAGTAGAAGGGAATGACTATGTGGCTATACCGTCCCTCTAGTAGATGGTTCCTCTACATGTTGAACATCTATCTACGTAGCCCTGCCCACATGGACATCTTGAGGTAGGGTCTCCATATGATCTTGCCCACTGTCAACCTATCCAAGCTCAATCTCCAATACAGGAGATCGCCAAATCACCACTCACGGGTAAGCAGATAAGCATATACCCTAGGCTGCTCTGGGACTAGCTCTATGGGGGCTCCACCAGGTCTAGTGCAGGTAATATGCTCAAACATCCACACCTGTAATAGCGTACATGTCATCAGGCTACATCCCTGTCCGAACACATACTCCCCAAGGTTGTGATAGAGATGCGCAAGCATGCTCCGACCCCAAGAGTATACTCTCATGTGTCTCTCCATCACTTGTATGACGTAGATGAGTCCTCATTGCATATGTGTGTCGCACCCATTAGGGAACACAGCTAATGCAAGGGTCGTAATCATGAGTTGCCTCACCAATGGAACCTCGCCTGTAGGGTGTAGGAGCTAGCTGAGCATAATGCGACCCCTCGTCTCGCTGCGTATCACTCTCCCACAACATATACCTACTCTCTCTTGTAATCCTCCCCTATACGATCAGATCGATATCTAACAGTCTCTCCTCTAATGAGTAGGTGCAGATTGCAGTATACATCCTCAAGGGTGACTGACATCTCCCCCACAGGTAGTGAGAATGTCGAGGTGTCTGCATCCCACCTCTCCATCAGTGCCATAAGCATCACAGAATGGAATCGGATGGCCAACATGGTCATCACATCCCACAAACCCACTGCATCTAGCAAATCCCTCTCTCCTATTGTCAGCCTCAAGATCTTCTCCCAAAGGCTCCGAAAAGTGAGACCAATGGTATTCTCATGGATGTCCGGTAGTGTCTACAAAATGCAAAGCAATCTATCATCAGTAATCGATCAACCATCTATCATTATCTAATCAATATAATCATTCTATCATTTCTAGCATTCATTGTCTGATCCTGTGTCACCATTGGTCACCCCGAATAGGGACCAAGGCACCTAGAGGGGACCATGGCGCCCAGATGGGACCATGGCGCCCTCTTGGGACCATGACGCCCTAATAGGACCAGGTGCCCTAGGACCCCTAAGTGTCCAAAGGGAGGGCCCCGATCCAGACTAGGCGATGACATCATCCATTCTAATTTTTTTTGAAAACATGGAAAAGTCAAATGCAGTCAATGAAAAGCCAACTCACCTCATTGAGCGGTTGGCCGACAAGTACGAATTGGTGCAGGATCTCCATCTGCGTAGGTCTCTCAGCTTGGCGTCAAGGCATTTTGTCTTGTATGTGGAATTCTCTGCAGTGAATAGTACCAAAAATTTAGACAGTGACAAACGAAGGTGTCACTTTCATATTTATGTGTTATGCACTTTTTGACTTTATGTTTTTAAGTTAAAACCCTAATTTCTGCACTTTTTCTTCAATCTATCATATCTTGAGCTAGGAAGCTCCGATTCTCGCATCATCGGTGGTGTTGGAATCATGAGTTCTCCCTCTCACTCTAAGTTAGTTCCATAATGCACTTGGATGAGTAATAAATCCTTATTGTGAACTAGCTTCATCACAATCTTTATCACAATTCGCTGTGGAAAACATGATACCCTATTTCACCTCACTAATAAGTAAGTCGAAACAGGGGGCATATAGCTACCATCAAATTTCATCACCTTTCTTAGTAAGAATTAGGTGATTTTGTGATCTAACATGCGGTTTTGTAGGGTGTGGTTCCTAACTGTGTACTGCAGATACCGTTGGGGGCTTCATTTGACAACTTATGGATATATCATTTTTCAAATGATGTTTACTTTTATATACTTTAACTTGCATATGCACATAGTATCATATGACTTCTAAATTGGGGGCTAAATATAGTGTCGTAAATTGTACACCCTTGCTAGGGTGGTACAATTTCACACTTAGGTTAGCACCCACCTTGGTGTGTCTTGCATCTTGCATCTTGCATTTCCCATTCCCCTTTAAGAATTTAGTTAATTAATTTAATTAAATCTAAGGTCATGTCTCATCACTTTACACATTACAAAGTTGGGCCCTTCATCCTAAGCGTGCCCCTTTTCATCTTAATCCCCCAATGAATCATTTGATAATTATGTCTTATTTTGACCATTTAGGCTCGATTTCACATATCAAAACATCTCGAAATCAACTATAACTTTGGGATGTGCTCTAATATCATCATATCTAATGGCCCCAAAAATTTGGTGAAAAGTTGGTCAAACTGTGGCGGGAATGCACATGGTTCACGACTTTTTTCCTGAAATTTTGGGAGCACAATCCTATGATATAATAATGCTTAACCCCAAAATATCAGCGGGGAATTCAAATCCTAGGTCAGCCTAAACATGAAATTAAGATCTAGGGTTTCATACTTAAGAGCTCTCTTTCTTCATTTAAATTGGTCTTCTTCTAAGAATCTAAGAGAAGGTTTTTGGAGTGTTAGAGCCTTCTTTGCAGCGAAAGAGTATATCTTTGAAGTCTTCAACAACATTCAAGATTCATCCATCAAACATTCATCAAGCATCATTTTATCAATTGGGGGCTTTTGAAGATGTAGAAGAACAATAGGAGATCACCGACTGTCGATTGGCTTGTACCTCTCCCTTGGGGTTGGGTATGGTTTCATGTTATTTTCATGTCTTTGCATAAGCTTCATTTTGATTCATATTCATGCTTTAGATCACTTTGCATTGTGGATTTAAAGCATTTACTTTGTCAATTATAAGCAATTAGGGTTTACTCGTTAGGGTTGCTCTAGGTTGTTTACTTTCATTCTTAGGATCTTGCATACACACAAGGTTCTTGCACACATATTTTTAGTATATTATCGCATATTCATGGAGGTGGAAATCACCAACATGGGGGTTTGACTAAGGAAAAACCCTATATAGCCACCCCAAACTTTCCCTTTTTAGTTGTAGGTGCATAAACAAGAATCTGGAAGCAGTTTCAGATCGGGAACAAGCATAAACACCACCCAGAAGTCTCAGAAGTACAGAAATCTATCAAGGACAAGGGTGTGGTTCCCTGGTCCTTCCTAGGATAGTGGCGTGACACCATGGTCCTGCCGTTTGTCAGTAGGACTTAACAGAACATTACTTTGTAGATCTTAGAATCCTTCCTGTCAGTTGTAGCTCCAAAATTGTAGAATCAAAATAGTGGTGTGGCATCCTGGTCCAAGACATTTCTATTTAGATTTCAGACACAGGTGCACCTTTGATGTTGCCTTTTGATCTGTACTTTTCAGTAGTGTATCAGTTGTTCTTTGATCTACATTTTCAAATTAGGATTTGCTTGCTTACTTGATTTCTAGGTTAGATTGCATTGTGCATCATTCCTCTCTCTCATTTACAACAAAGGAAAAGAAAACCTAAGAGGTAATCCACAACTCTCTCTTTCTCATAAGAAGTAGTTGACGTGCGTTACCTCCCTAGGCTCTTTCATATTCCATGAGTGTGTATGAGAGTGGGATTGGGGTTTTCATACTTAGTCTCACTTTTTCTCCTACACAAGTTGTAATTAATCAAAAACTCATAATAGTTAATGTAATCACAAAGGAATCTTTAGTATCATAACCCCAACAACTAATATCCCCAAGTATATTTCTCAAAAATAGAGTGGCTAACTCATGTGGGTCCTATCCATCATATAATATTAGCACTCCTCAAACTTGGAGCCTAAAATTGGGAAATTGCAATAAGTGAGTCCAAAGCTAATCATAATTTCCATTGTTGTGATCCACCTTCTTCATTAATGTATATACCAACTAATGCCAAGATCTTTGGGAATCTAAATTATAATTAAATATCTACACCCTAGGTGTCCAAGGATACTTCCCAGGAGTGTTGGATATACATGAATTATACATAGGATTGCAAGGTAAATGGTACGTTAATCCTAACATTACATTCATCATTTAGACTATTGATATCATTTCAAAGAAGTTAAACCTTGTTAACAATATCAATTTTTTCTATTGTTCTATATTCTCATGATGGGATAATAATGTTAAAAAATTCCCCACCATTGAGAATTGTGATTGATCAAGGTTTTCAATGACAGTCGTGTTTGTATTTTTCATGATTAAAGAAGGGCTACGACAAGATTAGGCTTGAGAGGGAATGTAGGTTGTTGCAGATATTTGGACATACAACCTAAAGAATGCAATTTTAAACCTAGAATAAAATTTACACATGTAAAATGAGTTGAAAAAATAGATTCATTATCATACAAAGATAAACTATAATAAGATTAAGTTATTTTTAACTTAAAGATTATTTAATCTAGAATTTAAGCATGATATAAAATATACATAAATAAAAATTATGTTTTCACATTCTAAATGGAATAAAGAGAAGATGTTGGCATTATAATAGAAAATAAGAGGTTAAGGTTAGAGAATATTAGTCATATTTGGTGGTTGGTATTATTTGCTCTAGTTTCGCTTTACAATGTGTTGGATCAGAAGTTGGTATCACAAATCTATATCTCATATCTGCCTTCTCTACTCACTACCATTGTGTCATCAAGATGTAATTATGGTTGTTCCTTTTGGCATTGTAGTTTTTGTAAGACTATAATAGTGTTCTTTAGCTATGGTGATGTATGACCGTGAGTTTATCCTTAACAACTTATCTTCAACTTGCATTATTAGGTAATGGTGTTGTTGTAGGCACCTTTGAGGTTTTGTTCTAAGGTAGTTGAATAACATAACTTTATTGATCACAAATAAGCTGAAAGAAAACTGGTATTGGTGACACTTGTAAATGTATAGAATATTTAGTAATTGAAACAAGTGTGCACATATGCAAGTTTTTATTGGAATAAGCTAAAAAAAATTACAAAAAATCACATATTTTGAGATGAACCAGTACAAAGGAACATTTTACAAAGACTGTTGCACCAACATAAATGGAACAACAACATCAAACAAAGACAACAAATATAGAGAGTGTTGGAGCAACAAAAATGATACAACTACATCAACAAATGGGATGGCAACATCTACAAACTCAAATAACTTAAAAGCCTCTCCAACACAAAACAATAGTGGTAGACAGAAGCAATAACATACCCAAAACTAAATAGACTAAACTAGTAACCATGAATCAATTCATGAAACACAACACTAGTTGTGCTTACCATAGTTAATTTATACCACTCGCTGAAGAGGCTTGGAGGTAATATCTAGTAGCTTTGCAAAAGAAGATCATGTCTTATACCCTATAAAGAGATGTGGTATCATTATATTGGTAGATTATCTAAATTTAAAGAGAGAAACTGGTACATAGCTTTTGGAACTCAATTTGAAGGGGGGGGGATGAAGTTAGAGAAAACAACAAGACAACGTATTTTCCAAATAAATTAATTATCACATGTTTGAAAGTGTGGGAAATAACATCAAAGGAAGAAGATGCACCAAGGATAGTTGCTTTCCAAGACCACACATAGGGGTAAAAAGAAAAAAGAGAGGTGAAAAATGAAAATTGTAACTTCTGAGCATGGAGGCAAGTCCAAAAGGCATGTTTTATAGATTCAATTTTGGCACAAAAGGGAAAAGTAGGCAGAGGGTTAAAAAAATTAAGGCAATTAGCAATGGGGATTTTAACATGAACCACTTTCCAAGAAAGGAGTTGAGACTGAGCATCTGCTCTAGATTTCCAAATATGGAGGCTATGTTTACTCCATTTAGATCAAAGAAAGGCATAGTTCCATTTCACATTGAGAGGAGGTGAAATAGAAATAGGGGGAAGGATTTATTTATAAATGGTTCTAAGGAAAAAAGAAATAGAATTTGTGAGCATTAGGCCATCTCAAATCATTCAAGAAGTTAGCATGAAAATCCAAGGACGTTAGATTACAAAGATAAGGGGTAACCAACTACTGAATTTCAATGATTAGTTGTCTATTTGAGGACAACAAGTTGAAATGATTCTTAAGGAGAGGTCAGAATTTTCATTGAAAGGAGAAAGCATCCCATAGATCCCAAATTTGAATGCCTTTTTTGAAGAGTTTCCTTTCTTTGAGTCTATAAATAGTATCTAAAGGATTTCCATATTACTACACTAACTTGTTCCACCAAATAGAGGAGTAAGGAAAACCTAGGCCATATATGAGGAATTGATCAAACCAAGTGATCTTTTTGGTGGTAATCTACCAAGATTTCTAGATAGAATTAAAGGGAGAATACATATGAGTTTTGAAGAACTGAGGTAGAAGGAGTTTTTCTTCCAACTAACAAAGTCCCAAGAAGGACCAACAGAGGTTGATTGAATACAAAATTTAACCAACTTCTTCTAATGGTTATCTCCCTATAAATCTGTGTTTATCCATGTGGTTGTTGATTATATTCTTTGAGTGTATGGATCAATGATTCCCAATCCTTCTTTATACTTTGGTTGAATGTAATGATGACAATAAGTAGCTAATAATCTTTCTTTGTTCCCCCATTTAGCCCATAGAATTTTTTTGATGAGTTGAGTTAATTGGTTGTGATAGCTTTTGGAGGGCAACTAATATAATCAAATGTAAACATTACTAGCAAGAAAAAATTTATTTGGCACTTTAATGTGACTATTCATATATAGCAATCTATTAGTCTAGTTTAAGAGTTTTCCCTTAATGTTAGTCAAAAACCAATTCCACGTGTCTTTGAGAACTCCAATCCCAAATGGAATGCCCAAATATCTTGTGATCGATCCATGTTTTATTTATTTTCATTCAATAGGAATCCAAGCTAGATGAAGGTAGGGTGATCCATAATAAATTCAATCTTATTCATTTCCATTTTAGATTCGGAAATAATAAAAAACAATTCCAAATTATCAATGGTATTGGTCACCTCCTCTTTTGAGTTTTGGATAAAAAGAATACTATCATCCACAAGGCGTGAGTTGTGGGTTGAGGAATTATTTGGTAGAGAAATCCCATTGATAATTTTATTTTCATTCACATTATGGATTAAATATCCAAGAGAATTATCAGCTAAAATGTAAAGAAAATGGGCGAGGGGGTAGCAGTGGCAGATATATCTTTGAAGCATGAATTGAGGGGAATGGGAGCCATTAACAAATAGTGCCGCATTCACATCCATGAACAACATTTTGATGTGATCTCAAATTTTAGGGCCAAAATCCAACCATTGCATCATGTTAAGAATAAAGGGCTAATGAATATGATCATAGGCTTTGTCAAAGTCCAGTTTGACAATAAGTGCATCATGGGCAATTTTTTGAGTCCATTCACCTATCTCCCAAGCCAACACTAAATTGTCTAGGATAACTCTACCTCCTAATAATATTATTTTCTATGATTTTGCAAGAAATGTTAAGAAAGGTAATGGGTTTCCACCCAACCACAATATCTTCATCTTTGCCTTTAGGAATGAGTGTAATGCCCACCAAGAATACCCTAGAGAAACTAACCAACTAACCAAGAAAATAGAGATTTTTTTTAAAAGATCAATTGCAATACATACATTAACTAAACATGAACATATGAACATAAATTCACAAGCGGAATCAACCTTTAACATATAGATTCATATTCCCCAAGGCATCTCAACATTATTACTTAACATAACTTTAAGATATGAACATTATCAAATATCACTACCACATGATTTTCCTTAATTGATCTTAACATTCATTTCATATAAAGGACATAGGAAAGTAACCATTTAGCTAAATCATTATGCATATATTAAATATAACCCATTAACAATATCCTATGACCACATTATCATTTTCTCATGAATCTAAGACATATTAATACTACCAATACGATGGGTAAATTTTAATGCACCAAATCCAAATGTTCCTAACCATTTATTCCAACAACTAGATATTCCATCAACTCTATAACATAATCAATTCATTTCTTAATAGAAGAATCCACATAAGTGTATTACATGTTACATATCTCATTTTACAAATAATACAAAAATGATCATTACAAGTATACATCATCTACTCCAACAAGGAGCCATAATCTCTAACTACAAGAATTTTATCATCCAAGTTACATAATATAATGAAATCTCTCAACCAAGATCATAGATCATATCTTCTCCAAGAATCCAGGCATAAGCTGAAGAGATGGAGAATCCTCAACTATACACATGAACATCCAATGAAGAAGAATCCCAAAGAATGCATCAAACCACCTGACCATGTGGAACCAAAAAGGTCCACTCCAATGCTTTGGAGAATTACATGAGGTCCCACACACACTCTAAGCCTAGGTTGACACCTAACATCCAAGGAACATAAAACATAGACAACCACCACTGGAAATATAAGTCATACCCAAAATACACCAAGACAAGGCTCAACTCAAAAGTACAAGATGCAAAAGGCTACCATCAAATACATGGATAAGGTAGTAGGAGACATATAGGGAAAGAGTGTCATCACATGCTATCAACAAGGGTTTCCCTGGTGGTCTCTAGATTCTAGAACTCATCAACAAGGGTTTCCTTGGTAGTCTCTCTCTAGACCTTGATGCCCAAGTGATACCCATACATAACCAACTCAACCTTTCGTGGGGACAAGGGAATATAGTCATGCCAACAAGGCCTTCCCAATCTCATCTTGTGCCTGAACTAGCACGCTAGGCCATGAGTGGGGCACCAAAAACTATCTTGTTTAATGTGATAAATACCTAACCCCTAAATTGATTAAGTAAGATTACCACTTGATTACAAAAAACTTCCAATGAGATTCCTTGGTAGCAACTTGAGGGCCCTGACAGCCACTTGGCAGCCACCCCCCCCTATCATGTTCCTAAAACCTATGGTAAAAGTAAATACACATAAAATCCCAAGAATCACATGATACATATGTCCAAAGGTCCAAATATCCAAAACTGATCCATAATCACAATCGAATTCATATTGCCAATAACAAGAACATAATACATTAACTCATATCATGGAACCAATAATCTCAATAATATGATATGCCCAAAATGAGATTCCAATAATTCTATCACAAGGCATTTCCATCTTCCAAAAGCCATAATGCATCAAATATGTAACTCTAGAATAAGTAAATCAATAATAGAATAGCACAGGGAATCATAGAAAACCCGAAAGTAAGTCTTTGGTTTGAGATAGAAAGCAAAAATCAACGAACAAAGCCAAAATAGCAAAACGACACCATTACTGACTTAACTGGTGTATTTACACAAAACTGGTGTCATTATGCAATTATCTGGTGCATTTACAAAATCTCTTAGTGCATAATGACCTAGAATAGCACATTTACCAAAAATTATAGTGCATATAATACTCAGAATAGCGCATCCATGGAACAAAGTAGCGCATATGACATATTAAGTAGCGCATACACCCAAGAAATAACACATCCATTCACCAGATTAGTGCATATATGATAGAGAGTCAAATATGACTCAAATGCAAATAAAATCAAACAAAAGTCCAAAAAGACTCAAATATAAATTCTAACTTCTATCACTAACATGCAAAAAGGCGTTTTTCAACCAAGAGCAAGATGAGCAACCATAAAATGAAAAAATATTGCCAGTTCAAAATATAGACATCTTCCTGCAATCAAGAAACTTAGAACTTCACTCCCAAAAACACAAATATTGAAAACAAAAATAAAAGATCACAACACCAATAAAGTCCTCCAAGGAAATGAATACAAGGCTTTCATGTGGTAATCTCAAAAGCACACACCCTTACAAAAAGACAAAATACTTCATTCCCTTCAACAATAGATACAAGAAAAGATGAAAAACACAGACAACACCCAACAACCATACAAGTTTAGAATAAAAGGAACCAAAACCACAAAATTGCTTAATGCATAGAAACATTCTTTCGTCACACATCAATCATATTTCCCCATTCAAAATAGTCACGAAGCATACAATCTTTTCGTAAATCAGAAAGCATAAAATGGGATTCAGATCACCGACCTGGAGATTGAAGTAATGGCAAAGCAGCTTGAAGAAGATGCAACACAATAATAATGCAAATCCAAAGCCAAAGCTCCAATCCTCAAGCATTCGAAGAAAATCCATTCCAAAACCAAATTTAGAAATCCATTAATTCCAACCAAAAAAGAACCCCACGACAATCTCAAAACTCCATATTTAAAAATTTACCCAAAAATCATACCTCAACACAACCCAAAATTAAAATAATATTAATAATAATAAACTTACCAACTCTCCACAAGAACCAAGATAAAATAATATTATTAACCAAATGCAACTCCCAAAAGCCGAACGTAAGAAAGGATAAGTAGATAAACAATAAAACAAATGGATAAATAATTAAACAAGTAAATAAACTAATAAATAATTAACTAAATAAATGAAGGCATAAATAATATAAATGTTCAACTAAATATATTTCCACAAAATAATATTAATTTATTATAAATTCTCAATAATTAAATATATTTATTTTATATCAATACCAACCATTATAATTTAATTTAACACCAATAAACTATATATAACAATTAATTAATAAATTAATCAATAATCACAACTCCACAACTCCACAACACGACCCGACATAGGATTAAATAAAATACCACATAACACCTAGCAAAGCAACTCTAGCCAAAACACTAGGATTGGCAAGGTACCAACTAGGCCTAGAGTGTGATAAGACCCCATGTCACCTCCGATCAACTTGCCATTGGGATGAGAGACACACTCAAACCTGTGAAACCAGGTGGAGTTGATGTCTAGTACCTAAATCCTGCAAAACATCAACGTCTATACAACAACAACATATACATCATCCCTTCAACAATCACAACAATAATACATTCATGGCATCCATAACATCATCAATATCATCATCATATCCAGTAGAGGGAGTGGGGTTATATATATCCTCAACATGCATATAATAAGTGCTCACAGGTAACCAAGCATGTGTCCAAACGTCATAATAGTCCTGAATATATCATCATCCACGTAATACCATAACATATCAACTATCAATAACAAATGTCTAGCATCAAACTAAAAGCATCCAAAATATATATCAATCCATAAGTATCAATCAAAAGCATCATCAAAGAGTGCGATATGGAGGGGCACTACAATGAGTTTACTAAGGCCTTGGTTGATAATTGGTCCAAAGACCCAACCTCAACACCTTCAAGATACACAATAGAAATCTTCTTGAATGTATGGCCACAAGGCCTAGTAGAATTCAATCGGACTATCATCAATTCCTAGACTTTTTTCCATAGCCATGTTATAAAGGCCCTCATCAATTTAATCCATAGAAAGAGGTCTATTAAGAAACATACTATACTTATCATCAATTTTGTAAGGAATTCAATCAACCACACTTTCCTCAACAATCTAAATTAAAGGATCACTTGTTGTTTCATATATGGAGAGTTATTTATAATAATCCCTAAAAAAGGTTTGCATGATGTCTAAGGGGCTAGTGTGCAATGTACCATTACAAGATTTGATGATTGAAATTAGTTCTTTTTTGTCATTATAATTTTAAACAATGAAATAAAAACTTATAGCTTCAATCCCCATCCTCAATCCATTGGAGTGAGGACACAATTGCACACCTTTTCCTTTGTAGAGCTCCAATTTTTTGATTAAATGCTCAATATGAAAAGTAGATTGTTGAAGTGTAAAGTCATAGGGATAAAGAAGAAAATGACTATACTCAAGTTTTCCTTTCAAATATTTTTAAAGTCCCCGTTGTTAAGCAATAGTTCTTTGACCATAATCTCAAAGGAAAGAAGTACAATATGCTATAGTTATTTCCTACCAATTAGTCCATTTGTCCTATTAGGGATTTGGATTAGAATTCTAGGTAGCTAAAGACTATCAATACAATCTTGTTGTTGGAGGTGAGTCACATTAAGTTTGAAGGGGAGATTATTGGGAAGAGTTGGGGAAGTCAAAAGGGTTAGAGTGATGAATATGGGGAAGTGGTCAGAAAGGATGGTTGTTAGGTCAAGATGGACTAGAAGGCAAGATGAAGAAAGAAAAATATAGCAATTGGGAGAAATATAAAACCTATATAGATGAATCATCTTCCTCAAAAAACCTTGATGATAATTAGACCAAGTGAGCTAGTAAGGCATGTGTGCTGGAGTAAGAGGGGCACATTATGTAATTATTTAATCAATTAGGTCCTATAATTACTTTATTCACTTAAGCTAAACTTAGGGTATTTTTCCATTTATTTAATTAGGCTAATAATAGCTGAATTTGTCTCATTCACTATGATTGCGACACTTGGTGCTAGCTAATTTAATCTAGCATTAAAGAGTTTTGCATCTATGGTTTCATTCATCCTTTCATAATTATTTATTCATTCATTGTAATTATAATATTTTTGTGCAATCAATACAAAATTATTAGTTTGTGTTGAGTAAATTATCCTTGCTTGATTTGTTTATGTGATAGGTGGTCTGCTTGCAAAGGATTCTTGGCTTGTGCGGTTGAAATCATCAACTTTGATAATGTGAAGGTTTTTTTTTCCCAAAAGTGGATCATACACACCCAATTCATTATGAGAAAGAGGCCAAGAATCAAATTTTGATTGATACAAATGAGAATGACTATCCTAGCTATGGTCAATGGGGTGTTCCATAATTTTGAAGTCACCCCCAGGACCCAATCATCATTAGGGAAGTAAAGAAAAATCCATTCCCAAAGTAAGGTTCTTTTAGAAGGTGTGTTGGGATCATAAACTGGGAAAAATCCATATAAGGTTCCATAAATAATGACAGTAACCTAAGTGCAATAGCTATAAGGGTCACTGTTGGAAGCCACCACATGTTTAACAAGCCACATGGTAAGACCAAGCACAAATTCCCTAGAACCGTCAAGATGAGTGGTATGAAAGAAGAGTGCATCTTGCCAAAGGGAAGCAAAAGTGATGTATAATGAACACCACTAATTTTCACTTCTTGAAGCATGAATATATCAAATTGATTAGTCTTGATAGATTGTTTAATATGATATTTCAGAGAGGGGATTGTTAGCTCTCGCACATTCCAAGACTAGATGGTATCATTCATTGTGATGAATTAGGGAGAGTTTCCTCATCCACCAAAAGAGTATTAAACTGATTTTCCAATTGGCATGTCTAGAGAGCTAGAGAGTGATTTGAAAGAGAAATAGCACAAGAGGGGGATCGAGATCAGGATCAAGATCAAGCATGCAAGGAGGTAGAAGCATGAGGGGTAGCCAAACCATGAACAATTTGAGGAGGCATATGGAAGGGATTCTTTCCTTGTATCAGTATCCATTGGGATGTCACCAAGGAGCACATTTTTGAAGGAAGGAGAACTAGGGGGTCATGAATATTGAGGAGGAGAGGAGGGAATTATAGAGGGTTATGCGGAAGTAAAGATTGTGCAAGAGGAATTGTTAGGAGCTAGAGAGGGGTATTTGGTGGCAGCAAGGGGTTTTGGAGGAGTAGAAAGAAGAGAAAAGTCAACAGCATCAGAAGAATAAGCAATAGGGTGGGAATCACTAAAAGACAAAGGTGTAGAGCATGGTTCATGAATGAGGCAATCTCTAATAAGATGACCTTTTCAATGATAATAGAAACAAGAATTTGGTTTATTTAGGTAAGAGATTCACTGATCAAACTAAAACATTGGGCCTACAAGTTTGATGGTTTCAAAAAAGGGTTGAGTAAGGTCCATTTAATGCAAGCGTGAGGATGGATATGTAGGTTGGACCATTTATCAATATTTTGTTTGCACCATAATACCTTGCCTAGTTGGGAAGCTATATCATTGATGAAATGGTGGAATGCAAATTTCAAGAGTGGGAACTCAACCCACATCAGATATTTGGATTTTGAGATTCCTTTGGGGTGATATTGAAGGTCCCATGTTGAACATAACAAGTTAGTCCATAAATTATCCATGTTCCATACTGTAAGATTGCACAAGCATGTTTTAGGTCCACAAAAGTACAAGCTACATAACCCCTACCCAGACCCCTAAAAGATTATATGGCCCAACCTTTTAGTTCCTAGGTGTTACAAGTCCATTTGAAAAAGTCTTGATTAGTTGGGATGCTTCTAAGGAAAAGTAGAATTACCATTTTACCTTTGCAATCTGAAATAACTTCTACAATATCATCATGAAGCTCAAAAGAGATAATTTTACCTTTAAAGAAATTGTCGGGAAGAGCCACAAGGTTTGGTATTTGGGCATTTTTTTCTTTCTGTTTGGCTATTCAATTAAGGTGGGGTGCTATGTGGCTCCCCATTAGGTTGAGGGTTTATGACTTGCATCTGGCTATGTATCTAATATGTTGGTATCCTCTAGCATTAGAAACTTGTTAGGGTTTGTCAATTTTTCCTTCACTACTTTGTGCTCCCTCACTTTTTTCAATTTTGATGACTTGGGATTCAACAAAAGATAGGAATCTAGATACCTTTGATTGTTTCTTAGTTTGTAGAGCCGTGAGAGGGGTCATTTTAGCACAAGGTGAAAAGACACTAGGGGTCTGCACAACATTGCTTACTATGCAATCTAGTTGCAATGCTTTGCTAGGGTTTTCCTTTCTACAAATCTCTGATTTCTCTAGTCACAACACTTTACTAAGGTTCTCTTTCTTTCAGTGTGCATATATGTAAGTGAAGTAATGAGTTCTATTGTATTGTGCTTATGTGTATAGTTGTTATAGTTGTGTATGATTCTTTTATATTTTGATTGTATTTCTTTTTATAGAAATTTACACGATCGTTTTGATTGTTTTGACACAAAAAATAAGATTATAAAATAGTATAGATATCTTAAATACATCTATATAAAGAAATGCTGAGAGATATCAATTGAAACTATTGCATTTACCTTAAAATTATTTTATTTTACTTTAACTTTACCAGAAACAAAAACAATTAATTTTTATTTCCTAATATAAAAAATTTAATTTTTAAACTTCTTATCATTCTTCAAAAAAACATTAAAAATAAAAATTTATAATTTTTTTAATTGAATTAGTTATTCACTAGTAATAATTTTCAAGATTTTTTGCTAAATATTGTAATTATAAAAAGGTAGATTTTTTTTTTAAATATCTCATTTTTCATTTTATATTTATATATCTATCTAAAACTTATAGTTTTGATAAGGGTATACTTTATTTTATATGGTGTTTATTTTGAAAATGTTATGTTTATAATCAATATTAATATTTTTGACATGTGAATGGTTGTCAAATTTAAGGTAAAAGTTAAAAATTAACATTAACACTCTCACACAATTGCACTCCACCCTTTGCTGGGATTGTAGAATGCCTCCTGACATTAATTAGGATGATTTTTTTTGGTCAACATTAAAAATTTAATGTTTGAATGTTAAAAACATAACCATAAACACAAAAACATCCAAGATAATTAAATGACCAAAACTAAAATATAACTAATAAACTTAAATTTAAGAAACTAAATATAAAATGACTAAACAAACCTTTTTCTTGTTTACACATTATACAAATCCTTCATAACCACACCATCTCTAAAATACCCTTCTCATGATTAAATATAGATAGAAAGTAAGATTTATTACCAAATATGATGTATTACTCTTTATATATTAATTAAAAATGCTATTATTACTGATCAAAAAAAGATTTATTATCAAATTTATAAAGTTTTTTCCTAAAGTGCAACATAATTCATTAACATTTTACTTCTATTATGAGAAATCTTTATTTGTAATAAGGTGTAACAAGAAATGTATGGCATATGAAAGAGAGACTTGATTTTTTTTTTGAATAGTCTCCTTATATACCATATGTTTTAGTGGTTTTGTGGACTTTAGAAAAGCCTTTGATATGGTACCATAGGACAACAAACTATGAAATAAGATGGAAGAATTGGGAGTTCCAAATGTGCCGAGGGCTACAATACATAGGCTATATGAGCAGGTCAAGGTTAAAAACAGAACCTCAAAGAGAATGTCAGAATGTTTTGCAGTTATATTGGTGTCAAACAAGGTTGTCTGCTTTCCCCAATGTTGTTTGGGTTATATATTGATAAGTTAGAAGAATAGCTAAACAATGTTAGTAGAGAAGGAGTCAAGTTGGCTAATTATGTAATAAAACTACTTCTCTATGCGGATGATATCATCTTAATAGCTAAATCTGCAAAGGGTCCAAGAGAACATTTGAAGACGCTTGAAGCCTTTTGTCAGGAAATAGGGATGCAAGTGAATATTAGCAAGACCAGAGTAATGATCTTCTCTTTGAGAAGAAATAAAAAGAAACAAGACGCTTTTCTTTTTAAAGGCAACTCGTTGGATGTGGTGAATGAGTACAAATATCTTGGACTTGATTTTCACAACAAGCTTCGCTGGAAAATGAGTAGAGCAAAAATAATTCAAGGTGGATGGAAAGCATTGTACTTGCAACAAAATAGGTGTAGAAATATAGAACTTTGGGATTAGAAAAGCAAGAGAATGCTTTTCGGTCTACTGGTCACTCCAGTGATTCTATACGGATGTGAAATTTGGGGTAGTAGTATGTTAGATAAAAAATGGAGATAATTGGAAAGAATTCAAAAACATCTAATCATAAGTAGTTTCAAAATTAAAATTGTAGTTCCATATGAGATTCTATTGGTAGAAATCGACACCTATCCCTTGGAAGCTTTAGCGATGGTTCGTTTGGCAAGCTATCTAAAGAAGACTCAAAATATTGAAAAACATCGTTGGCCTCAGTCGATTCTGGAGGAAAGACTAGATAGAAGGAAGAACACATGGATGAAACAAAATGACAAATGGATGAAAAAATGGGACATGAGTATACAAGAATGCCCAAACACCAATGAAGAAATAAAAAAAATTGTGAAGGAAAAATTTAGGAGCAGGTTATGGACAAAACAAGATGGATGTAAAAAGTTTATTATTTCACAGAATTCAACCCCACGGGAGATCATGAAGAAAACGCCTACATATGAGCAAATATTAAATGGAAAGCAAAAAATGCTAATGGCTAAGTTAAGAACCAGCTCTCATAACTTGAGGTGTGAAATAGGTAGATGGATGATGCCTAAAGAAGAGTGAGAAAAGAGGATATGCTTATTTTGAAAACATGGGAGTGGTAGAGACAGAGCGACATTTTGTTTTGGAATGCCTAACATACAGTGACATTCGGGCCATTTATGAAGACATTTTGAAAATGAACAATTTAATCATTTTGTTTAAAGAAACAAAACTCGAAAAAATAACAAATCCATTGATAAAAATTCATTACAGAAAAGTAGATCTTGAGAAGAGGTTACATGTAAATTAAGATCGTGGTGTCCTCATTTTGTAGAGTGTGCACTGTTTGTGGATCCCATAGACTGCTTTGACCTCGTAAACATTATTAAAATACTTCATTTCATTTCTCCTTATATACCATATGTTTTAGTTGACATAGCACTGTAAGATCTACTCGACCATTAGTTTTAAGAGAGCACCCCCCCACCACCCAAAAAAAAGTCAAAAAGTCTAAAAAGTGTTTATTCCCTTCCGTTACATCAATAACGTCCGTTTTGTTTCTTTTTCCTTGCCACCATTAACGGACTATAGTCTACTATATTTAGGAGTTAGGACCACTTAACCTCTTGTTTTCTACCAAAATTCTTGGCCATTTATTGTACTTATTCCTTTCCACCATTAACGGCGTTTGTCTACTTAACTATGACTTAACTTGTCCTTTTCCACATAAATTTCTTAAATAATGGATGAATAATAGGTATAGCTCATTATTGAGCTATGTACGAATGAAAAAGCCCAAATTGGTGGACATTAGTGAAAGGCATAGGAATCTTAAAAGAAAAACTTAGAAAGTAGCTCAAAGACATGGTATAAAAAACATTAATGAGGAAATCATCCATCACTTTCATGATTTCTTGTGTATATTTATAAATCAATTAATAAAAAATTCCATGGAAGGTAGTTATGGACATGATTTTATAATAAATTTTTGTTTATTCTTAATTTAATGTAGAGAGTATAAATCTAAGTTTCATGTCAAGTTAGTATATGCTAAGATTTTAATAGATAATTATACTTAAAGGTTATTTAAGAATTGAAAAAATTAAAAAAAATCTTTCAAATATCTATCTTAATTAATTAATATAATTCAATGTTAATGCATGATTTAGTTACATAAATGTTCTTTTTGAAATTAACAAAAGAGACTAGAATGCTTAATTATGGATGCGAGAGTGGAGTATTCTATTATAGATTGTGCTTAAGAATCTAATTATGTGATTTTTTATCAAGTCTAAAAGTGTAGTGCTCCACCGGATGACGAGTTCTTTGATTTGGGTCCATTTCATAGCTAGATAATTAGTCCTCGTATGTACAACTTTGATCCTTTTTACAAACTTGCCCTTTTTCTATAGATTTGAATTGTGTGCCTATAAACTATAGAATATTTGCCCATGTAATTTGAAAATAGTGGATCTATAAATACCATTGGAGATTGTTGTGCAAGGAATCTCACCTTAGTCAAACCCCTAGAATTGATTTGTTGAGTTGAATAACTTTGAAGATAAGTCAAACAATAATACACAATGCTTAATTTGTCACCATTGACATAGATGTTGACGTTAGTTGTTATTTTGATGATTTGTAATGCTCTCTAAGTGATAATGTGACGATCATATAACATATGGATCTTCCTCCTTTATTATCTAAAATTAATTCAATGTTTGTCCTTTTATACAACACCTTAGTGTGCAAAATCAACAATTCTTGTTCAAGCTAGTAAGTAATGGCTAGTTGGAAGCATGTTGGCTTGGGCCCGTATTTATATTTGAATTAAACATTTCAAGGTCAAACTCATAGCTATATAATTAAATTGGGTTAAAATTAACAATGGCTAATTTAACCCAAGTTACCAAATAAGAATAATGTAGATAGGATCCAAATCCACATGATGCGTAAACTAAAGTACAATCAAGCTTTCATTAATTGCAAATGTTTATGTATAAATATGCCAATTGTACACTAGTCATTAAACTTGAGACAAATGGACCAAAGTGAGTCCAAATTAGAAGAGAAAAGTGTAAGGTAATCACTTTTCACCATTGCAAGGACGATTCGAACAAGAATCACCAATGATAAAATTTATTTTTTATGTTTACTTTTTAATAAATATCATAAAATTAATTATAAGTAAAATATAAAATAGGTATTAAATACATATATATCCCCATTAAGGTGGATTATGAGAGAGGTGAAGGAAGACAAATCATAAATTATTCCCCCTCAAGGACAACTTTCTTCACATTCAACAATAATGATATAGGGCCTTCAAAAACTCTAGTGAGGATTGAATAATTTTTTTGATGATTTGGTCCTCTGTTTGACAAAAGTGTGGATTAGTGCACTAAAAGATCTATTACATATAATACTATGAATTTGAGTCATTCGTTTGGTGCACTAGTGCTCAATTGGATTACATGCAATGTGAATAACATTATGATTGTCAAGCCAAAGATAGTGTGTATATCATCCATTGGGAACATACAAATTGAAAAAATATTTTGAATCTTAACAAATTCTTGATAGCAATATGAATAACACCATGAACTCTACTTTTATCAAAGAAAAATGATCGTTTTTTCTTTCTAGACCAAGTTACAAGACTTAAACCTCTAATATAGTTTTGACTATTGTAAAGCGGAAAAATCGAACCCTAGTCGTTCTCCCCTCCCCAACTCCAAGGAGAGAGAAGAGAGATTCACTAGGGTTGATGATTTTCACTTAGGAGGGACTTTACATTCAAAAGAGGGGTTAAAACCCACAAGATCCAATCCCACGCAATGCAAGATTGGATTCTATATGAGTTTCAAGGGTTGTGATAGCAAGGATACCCTCTTTTGTAAAGAATGTGGATAGAATGATTAAGCTAGGAATGCATAGAAAGTGAGAAAGATTCGCTTATAAGCTGAGATGGGGATATGATATGAAGCTGCGGACCTGGAATTAGCAGTAAAATGTCAGGACGGTTCTGTTCTGCAAATTTGAACGAAAGTTGATGGGACGATGGTGCCCGGCGTGCACACGGTCCTCCGAAAAATCCGCGAAACGAAGGGAGATCTGTTCGTCTCTGCACAAGGATTCCGGATCTTCAATTTCAGCCACATACCTGCAACCTACACACAGAAAAGCGAAGACGATTGGGGGGTTAGGGATTAGGGGTTTGCCCTTAGGTCAAACCCCGGTTTTGGAATTAACCAAGAAATGAGAAATGTTGTAAATGTAAATGACTGTAATGTAAAACAAGTACTAGTACCTTGTTGTAAGGATGTTTGTATCCTTATATGCGAAGGTATAGATGTTGTTGTTTGTTGTATGTTGTATGTTGTAGCATGTGATCTCCTCTTCAATGGTTGAATCCTTGTCTTGAATGCAACACTTAGCCTTGAATGGAGACTTAGAATGATCAATTGCTTGAAGGGATGCTTGAATGCTTGAATGCTTGAATGTTTGAGTATCATTTCCATGCCTTTTCCATCCATCCAAATGACAGAGGAAAATGTAGTTTATATACTTGCCAATTAGGGTTAATAGACTGATTTTCCCGACCTTAAGCCGACCAGGAAATGTTATTTTTCCAATTTGAAAACAAAAAGACCCGAAGTCCCATAGGAGACCGGGCCCAAAATAGGGCCAGGGACCAGGGCACTGGGCGCCATGGTCCCACCTCCAGGGACAGCAGGGTGCAAGGAGGATCAGGCCAGGGTGCTGAAAAATGCAGTTTTTGATGTCATGGACAAGTTTCGGGGTCTCCATTCAGGTTTCGTGTTGCATCGCCATCGTGAAGACCCAAATGTAGCCAAAATTGCAAGTGTCGCAATTTTAGGACGCTACATTTAGCCCCCACTTTAGAGGGAGTATAAGCGTACGCTCATACTTCCGGTAAAGTACAAGGAAACAACATTGAAAAACTTTCACCACGTCAAGGAGGCAAGATACACCAAGCCCCCAGTGGACTAAGGATCTTACGACTTCGATTGACAAAGTAAAAGGGAAGATCACAAGGGAGAACCATGACTATCAGTAGTAAGGTTCCCACACTATGAGTCATGCAAGAAAGATATCAAAAATTTTCAAGGCAAAGCTAAATTTGTCAAGAAATTTTTAAGTATCTTGAAAAGATATGAACGGGATGTATGCCCCCCTACGTTAAAGCGATCGCACACGCCTCACTGGGGGTGATTGCTTTAAGGTAGTGATACATATAAGAAATGAGAAAGGAGCATGTTATCACAAGGATTTAGCCCCCAAGTGTGAGATAAGCCCAAGGATAATAGACACAAAACACAAAGCACGAGGTGACTTTGCTTTCCTCGGGGTCAGTATGTTGTATGATAATTCATGTATATCATATGTATGTATGCATAATTGTTCTTCGTTCCCCAATCAAGGAAGGTCACCTAGAAGAAGGGAACACATGTGTCTTTTGAGTCAACATGAGAGAGACCAAAAGAGATCTCAATGTTTTGCATCGTCCTCAAGTAGACAACACTAAGGACAACAAATAGAAGAATGAGAGTAACACATAGAAGAAGTAACAAAAGAGAGGAGGAGAGAGTCTGCTATGCTAATGAACTAGTCTAGCACGTCATCTACCCCCCGATCTTGCTGATCAATATTTCGGGAAGGTAGGGAACATGCTAGAGGAGGAACATTCAACATAGCAGATGGAGCTATCACAAGATCCAAACAAGGGCTATGTTCATGTTCCAAGCCACGTTGTTCTTGTCTAGGAGCTAGGATAAGTGCTTTAGAAAATTCGTTAGATAAATGGTTATCAACATCAACAAGTTCAGATTCACTATCAGAAGCAAGAGAAGTAACATTTTCATCTATATCATCATCAAGATTTATAAAAATAGGGTCTTTAACTCACACAGGATCAAGACCATCATGCATCTTATGTTTAGGAGATTTTGGCTCAATCGTCGACTGAGGAGAAAATGGAATAATATTAGTTGAAGATGTTTTTGGGGATTGCAAAGTTTGAGCTCTAAGACGACGCTTTCGCCGACGTTCACGTGCAGAACGATTTCATCTAGTCTTAGTAGGAAGTTGAGAAGATTGAGGAGGAGGAATGTTCTCATCCTTATCACTTGGGTGTTTAGGTTGTGGTCTCTTAGGCTGAAAAATAGGAGAAGAGGAAGGTCTCTTCTCTCCATAGGAGGAAGGAGGAGGAACTGCTCCATATAAGGGAGGAATATTTGGTTTAGGAAGGAGACCAAGTCCATCATGACGAGGAGGGATAGGTCTACTTTTCGGAAGTTTAGTAGATATAGGCATAGTCACATCCATAGGGATGGGTTGGGAATCTTCTTGAGGAAAGACATTAGTTTTATCTTTCAAAGGAAGAACTTCCTTCTCAAGAACGATAGGGATGTCAAGTTTGGGTGTTCTAGGTTCACTTAGAGATAAGATCATATCTGTTTTCCACTTTTGATAAGATTTGAAAAGATGATCACTTCGCGGAGGAAGGGGTTGGAATTGTTTAGGCCAAAAATAATCAAGAGGAACGCTAGAAGTTCTTTCGGCTGGTTTAAAGAGACTATGATTGACAGTAACAACTTCACCATTATGGGGACATTTCAAACACTTGTGAATAGGAGAAGCAATAGCTTTCATGGAAGATAGCCAAGGATAGCCTAGCTTCACACGAAATTGTTCGGATGATGGAATAATAGCAAAGCCCACATCAAGGGATTTGTTATGGACCTCAATAGGTAATGTAATAGAACCAATTGCAGGAGAAGAAAATGCATCAAATAGTTTCACAACCACATTTGTTTCATCATAGATCACTTGATTCAATTGCAAAGTTAAAAGAAATTCTTCAGTAATGACATTAACCATGCAAGAAGGATCAATAAGAACTCCACGACAAGGTGTATTTTTGACTTTTGCAACTATATATAAAGGACCATCAGGTGCCCTAATAGTTTCACTAGAATCAAAGGTGATGGAAAGTTCTTTAGGGATTTTTTGCTGCTCTACAAAGTTAATCACATTCGGAGTCATAGACACAAGATCATCAGGTGAGACAGAGGAATCAGTAGTATCAATCGCATTAGAGGTATGAGAAGGTAATGGATCAGTAAAAATCTGAAGATTTTGGTTAGGAGGAGCTACAGATGTATTGCCTTTATCATTCACTCCAGAAACAGAGATAGTATTATTATCAATCAAATCTTGAATTTTACCCTTTAAAGCAAAACATTTTTCAGTATCATGCCCAGGTTGATGATGAAATTGACAAAAAGATTTGTTATCAAAATAGGGTGAATTAATCTTTGCAGGATCTATTTGCCTTATAGGAGGAAGAGTAAGCACATTTTGTTCCAATAACTTATTCATAATACTATGCAATGATTCATTCAAAGGAGTAAACTTTATTTCCTTCTTAAAAAACTTAGAAATAGGAGGCACACCTAATGCTGCATTCACATTGTTGTTGATGATGTTTTCATTGAATTTAATGGACTCTCTGTTCGGTTTAAACTTCCCAAATGGTTGTTGACTACTATCACCCTTATCACTCGGAGTCATAGGATGTGATTGTTCCATTTGACTCATAGTCAGTTGATAATTGTGAAGAGTTGCGCACAACTGTTGGAAAGAAGTAAACTCAGAAAACAAGAGTTTGTCTTGAATATCTTTTTGTAAATTAGAAATAAAGATTCTTTGAATATCATTGTCAGGCACTGGAAAAGAAATTTGAGCATACAAATGCTTATATCTACCAATGAAATCAGTCACTTTTTCTTTAACACCTTGTTTACAATGCATTAAATCAATCAAAGTAACTTTAGGACTTATATTGTTTTGAAATTGTTGAATGAAAGCATTTGCAAGTTGTTCGAAAGAAGAAATAGAATAGGAAGGCAACGAGCAATACCATTGTAGGGCTTTGTCTCTTAATGTTCTAGTAAACAGTTTTGCAAGCAACCTTTGGTCATAAGCAAAATCAGTACATATTGTTTGAAAGGTCTTAACATGTGTTAGAGGATCACCCTTACCATTATAAAGCTCCAAATGCGGAATTTCAACATGTTTAGGGGGAATAGCTCGGACAATGTCAAGAGAAAGTGGGCTCGCAACATCAAATGTGGGCACACTAAACTTAGATTGATTCATAGAGGCAATTTGTTGCTGTAAAGAAGAGACAGTTTGTGCAAGATTGTTAATGGTCGCTTCAGTCGAAGAGTTCATATTAGATGTGTTAGATTGAGATGGAGGTGTTATGTTATTGAAAGAAGGTAGAGAGTAAGGTGGTGGGACACTATGATAGTTAGTCATAGGAGATGATTGGACAGGAGGAACACTACAAGGAGGAATGGAAAATGAATTGCCCCCTTGTGTCATGTTCATTTGTGGTGATATAATAGGAACACTTATTGAAGGAATGAATGAAGAAGTCGGATTGAATGAAGGAAGAGGGTTGATTGAAGAAGAGGGATTCCCCCCATGACTAGTGATCATAGGAGGAATGTCTTGTATTGAAGTAGTCATTATGTTTGATGTAAAAGTAGGTATACTAGCAATAGAAGTCGTCAAAGGAATAGAATGATTGTCTTGAGTAGGAGGTTGTGTATAACCTAAGGTTTCAGCACAACTCTTCATAGGCATCACATTTGAATCCACAATGTGTGCAATACCATGCAAAATATCAATTCCATTCTTATCACTTTGAAGCATACGTTTTAGTCCCTCAATTAAAGGAAGAGCTTGACTATCAGGGTATTCTTGAGACATCCATTGTCGAAAATCGTCAAATTGATTATCCAATTTTGAAAGTTGTTCTACAGAAACCTCATGGAGAGCTTCTTCATCATTAAGAGGATTAGAGGAATTACCCATGTCCTTGTTATAAAGGCCATTCAAATTAGGTTCCATCTCCTCAGTAATTAAACCTTGGAAGGACTTAATTCTAAGGCTTCGTCTAACAAAAATAGTGCAAGTAGGACTTATTGTTGTAAAACTCATGCACTAAAGAAATAGAGAAGATTTTGAATTTTAGAGGTAGCAAATTTTAGTAAAATCAGCCAATCTTCTAGATTTAAGTTGTTAAATACAATCAGGACAATCTCCCGAAATTTCGGAAAAAATGTCTGGTACCGTGGTGCTCGGGGTGCACACGGTCCTCGCAACTTTTTTCGAAATTTGCAGGGATGAAAGTTATGATGATTTTATAGCTAACCTGAAAAAATTGAGTGATTTTACGATTTGTAGATAGGCCAAATTAAAGTTGCAATCTCAAAATTGAACCCTACCCAGATTGTCGAAAAATGCAAAATTTGAATTTTGAAAAAGAGAGGGAAACTGAAATTTTGAATTTTATGATTTTAGAGGGAATACCAAAAGCAATGCAAGTTTTGAAAATTAACAATTGACTCAATTTCATGCAAAATTCAATTTTGAAAGCGGAAATCAAAGTTGTTGTAATTAAGCACTTAATTTCAAAAGTCACAAATTGCAAAAATTTGAATAAATCACTGAAATTTCGAATGAATGATAACACACTTTTCAGATTTAGGACTGTAAGAAACACAATTTTGACACAAATTTCAATTTCAACAATTTTTGAATGATTAGAAGCCTCAATCCAAGCAATCGCTAGACCAACTTTGACTGTAATTTTGAAGGTGTTAAAATTGATAAAATCAGCCAAAATTCTGGATTTTAGCAGAAAAATACAGTAAGATCTAGCTCCCGAAATTTCAGAAAAAATGTCGGGGACGATGGCGCTCGGAGTGCACATGGTCCTCGCAACTTTTTTCCAAATTTTCAGGGATGAAAGATATTATGATTTTATTGCGGAATCCAAAGTTGCAGCTGATTTGGAGATGTTTTGATCAGTGAAATTGTCGGACAAAGGTTGAATCAAGAGGGTTTCAAAAATTAGGGTTTTGACACTTAACCACTTAATTTTCAAAATTAAAACACAAATATGAATTGATAATTTGTAATAGAAGGGCAGATCTGAAACAAGCATTAACAATTAAACATTTCACAAGTTTAATTACTTAAAAAGAAAATTTAGGGTTTTTATGCAATTAACCTCTAAAATTTTGCAAAAGATCAAACATGGAAATGTAATCAAGGCATCCAATTTTCAGATCTAACCATGAATAATCAGAAAGGATGTTCACGTCGGGTTCACCAAAATGTAAAGCGGAAAAATTGAACCCTAGTCGTTCTCCCCTCCCCAACTCCAAGGAGAGAGAAGGGAGATTCACTAGGGTTGATGATTTTCACTTAGGAGGGACTTTACATTCAAAAGAGGGGTTGAAACCCACAAGATCCAATCCCACGCAATGCAAGATTGGATTCTATATGAGTTTCAAGGGTTGTGATAGCAAGGATACCCTCTTTTGTAAAGAATGTGGATAGAATGATTAAGCTAGGAATGCATAGAAAGTGAGAAAGATTCGCTTATAAGCTGAGATGGGGATATGATATGAAGCTGCGGACCTGGAATTAGCAGTAAAATGTCGGGACAGTTCTGTTCTACAAATTTGAGCGAAAGTTGACTGGACGATGGCGCCCGGCGTGCACACGGTCCTCCAAAAAATCCGCGAAACGAAGGGGGATCTGTTCATCTCTGCACAAGGATTCTGGATCTTCAATTTCAGCCGCGTACCTGCAACCTACACACAGAAAAGCGAAGACGATTGGGGGGTTAGGGATTAGGGGTTTGCCCTTAGGTCAAACCCCGGTTTTGGAATTAACCAAGAAATGAGAAATGCTGTAAATGTAAATGACTGTAATGTAAAACAAGTACTAGTACCTTGTTGTAAGGATGTTTGTATCCTTATATGCGAAGGTATAGATGTTGTTGTTTGTTGTATGTTGTATGTTGTAGCATGTGATCTCCTCTTCAATGGTTGAATCCTTGTCTTGAATGCAACACTTAGCCTTGAATGGAGACTTAGAATGATCAATTGCTTGAATGGATGCTTGAATGCTTGAATGTTTGAGTATCGTTTCCATGCCTTTTCCATCCATCCAAATGAGAGAGGAAAATGTAGTTTAAATACTTGCCAATTAGGGTTAATAGACTGATTTTCCCGACCTTAAGCCGACCAGGAAATGTTATTTTTCCAATTTGCAAACAAAAAGACCCGAAGTCCCATAGGAGACCGGGCCCAAAATAGGGCCAGGGACCAGGGCGCTAGGCGCCATGGTCCTGGGGGACCAGGGCGCTGGGCGCCCTAGTCCTGAAGGACCAGGGCGCTGGGCGCCATGGTCCCACCTCTAGGGACAGCAGGGTGCAAGGAGGATCAGGCCAGGGTGCTGAAAAATGCAGTTTTTGATGTCATGGACAAGTTTCGAGGTCTCCATTCAGGTTCCGTGTTGCATCGCCATCATGAAGACCCAAATGCAGTCAAAATTGCAAGTGTCACAATTTTAGGACGCTACAACTATTAATATTTCTAAATGAATCATTTTTATGCCTTATTGGTGAATTCACAAATCCCCATATTTTCTTCAAATATCCAAATGTTTAAGCCCCACAAAGCTAGCAAAGAATCATCTTTTTTTTTTGTTTCTACTAGCTATAGTATGGATACTAGTCAAGATTTGCGCAAACCACACTTTTCACTCTAGTTACTCATTTTGAAATCAATTCCCTTAAAATTATTTTAGGACCCATTCAACATGTTTCTTGTAACATGTCCATTGTTCTACCCTTTATTTTACTAAGTTTTTAACCCACAAGTGAAAGAAATGCATTGCCAAAATACAAGTAATAATTTTTTTCCAATTTCTATATCAAAATCAAGGTGCATATTTGAAATAAAACTCATTTCAATTATTTTCATTGCATCGTAAAGTAAGTGCATTATCATATTCATAAACATATGAAAATATTTACATTTTTCCCTTTCAAATTTCCATTTGCTAGGAATATTTGAATACGTACAAAGCTTCTATGAGCTTAATGAAACATAAGAGATACAAGTGGCCCAGATGTCCTTGTTGG
Source organism: Cryptomeria japonica (assembly GCF_030272615.1). Lineage (NCBI taxonomy): Eukaryota > Viridiplantae > Streptophyta > Pinopsida > Cupressales > Cupressaceae > Cryptomeria > Cryptomeria japonica. The sequence goes on from NC_081406.1 coordinate 266,521,769, forward strand.
CATACATCCTCAAATACTAGCCACCAATTGAATGAGGAAGAGCATCACTCAAACGCTTTTCCACCCAACTAAGAATTTACAGTCTGTCATGCCTCTTCTATTAGAAGCAACCCAACCCTTTGACGAAGAGTTTGGTTTGGTGACTTCACAATAATAGCCATATAAGAACAGTGTTGTGTCCTACATAACTAGAGCTATCATACATTGGCTACAACCTACATGTATGACGTTCCCTGTCTAGTATGTAAACCTGGATCACTGTAAACTTACAATGTGGCAACCTACACTACTTTGCCCAAATAATTCATCACCCAGTACTTCGAGTGAGAGTCATGTCCACCCACTTAATTGCTCTATTTGGTAAAATGACCATTTATACTAAACCCATATCAATCCCATGAGTTAATAATAGAATGACTGTCTAGGTTATTCTCATCCATGTATTGACCTAACCCCAGGTTTAACCAACTCAATCATTCCTATTTACTAAGAAGAATATCATAGCATAAATCTAACTTAGTTGTCACATACATGATCTATGTGTAAGATGAACAAGTTCTATCACACAAGAATGTGTATATACTACAAGTAGCTCAACTTTGAATATTGCTTAATTTAAGCTCACACAATATCATATAATATATCTCATATAAACGAAAGGAAAAATCCTTGTGCTTGTATTATAGCTGCCACAGAATAATGATTCCTTCCTCCAATTATGCTAGCTTCTCAACTTATACACTGACATAGAAATTCCCAAGTCTTCAATAACAAGTAGCCTATTCCTTCACAATGATTGAACTATTTTCTTCTCTCAATGAAGAACAATGAAAACAAGAACAATAAGCAAAATGACAAGAGATTATGGAGACAAAAAGATGGAATGTGATGAAAATGAGAGAGATGATATTTGCTCCAAGAGAGCTCCTCTATTTATACATAAGTTTGAGAGACTTAATTCTATAATTAAGTTATCTGAATTGTCACCACTCTCCCTCTTATCGCCACCACTAAGCTATGTGGCTCCTCTTCTAATCAATTAACTGACACATAAACAATCCTATGAAATATTACTATGAATCATCCTTAATATAATACTTAGTCAAATGTGATTAACTAACTTTACACATTCCTAAACAACTTAGACTTCTATCCTAATTACTATATACTTATCGACCAAGTCTTCCTATGCTTATTAGCATTGTGAAATGGGCTGATTGCTTGATCAAAGTATTGATCCCCATTAAGTTCATCACCTTACAAAGTGGGGTGTGGGGTTGGGGTTCGATGTGTTGTTCATCGCGCTTTAAATCAACACTTGCATTACATGAGAAAAGGATGGGGTGGCAGTTTAACCACCCCACCACCCTCCTTTGGAGTAGGGTGTGCCACCTTCCATTATGGACACTCCCTCTCCCATTTCCTTCCCTCCCTCCATGTAGAGGTTGAGGTAGATAAAGGGGTGCAGATCGAGTCAATAGTTTACATGGAAAATTATATATATATATATATAGTCATTAAATAACTAGATAGGTCAGCACCTATATTACTCAAAATTTTCTTACATATGGGAGGTGACTATAATCCATTTGCCTCCAAAATGGAAAAACCCAAAATTGCAAAGGACTTAGTGAAATACTAGATACAAAAACCAAACCTATAGGCAATCCCTAGACAATAATGGCAGACCCATATAGTCAATCACTTGACCCACAACAACCCACCATCCCTAAAAGGAAAAATATTAACATAAAAATCCTAAAACACCAAAAACCATGCACGCGGGCAGTCCTCAGACTGCTATATCAAATCCATTTACAAACCACCTCGAACCATGACCACCCACCACCCAAAATGCAAAAAACAAAACTAGAGTCCAATACTAGCTAGGGATATACCATCTAATCAAAGCCTTCCTCAGAAGAGGATTCTTTATCCATAGCTTCCCTCATCTTTCTCACCGTCGAGGCACTGGCCAGCACAAGGCACTCCAACCCGCATCTCACATGGGCCAAGCCTACAACTATATCCTCATTGTCATGCCCATCCTTCAGAATCTAAAGTTCTCCATCACCCAATCCCCAGTCATTTCCATCCATCTCAACCCCATCCTTGGTAACCCCAATATCCCACCTCCCTTCCAATCCTTCCGCTCTAATGTATCCACCCAAACTGAAAGTCTCTGGCCTGGCCAGGATTTTAGTCACAAGCAGAAGAAATACCAGGCTCTAATTTAAGACTAAAGATGAGGCTCTAAAATTATCCACTTCTGGTGTCTGAACCAGTGAGAACTTCTTCACCACCATATTTTCACTAAAAATGATTCACCAACGAAATCCTCCTTTGCTCATCAATATTATCCAAGACTTTGTTAATCTCGCCCAGAAAGGAGTGCCAAAAAATCATTTGGCAAACCTTCTTGATACGCGGCTTGCAAATCCCCAACTGGACACCAACGACCAAGAACATAGCAAGAATATCAGAGTTCACTTTGTATTTGTTCCTTGCCCACAAAAATTCCTCACCCAAGACTTTCTTCACCTCATGTAGAATAAGAGCATGGCTCGTTTCTAGAACATGCACAAGCTGCTTGTTTGAAATGTCTCCCAAAAAATCCATTTGTTGCTTTGAGGTCTTAAGTAAAACTGGAGTGTCCATTTTCTCTGTTACATTGAAAGGGAAATTTCACAATCCAAGAATGAGCAACCTCGACGACAACCCCCATATTTATCTATGAGGCTGAAAAAGTTTGAGCCATATAATGATGGCTTACCATTATTGTTCTTTAATGCCCTGTATCCACTTCAGCTGATCCACAATATCCCATAATTTCCCGTGAGAGTTGTCCTTATGACAGTACACTCAATGTCATATCCATCCGCATTCCGTACTCTAAAAAGGTCAAAATTTCCAAATACCCTTGCGGCCAGTACACACCAATCCGCCTCTGTCCATCAAATGTTATTAGACATAAAGCCATCAGTCTCACATGCTTGAACATCCCATCATCTCAAACATCACCATCATCCAAATGACAACAAGGCTCACCAATTACCAACTCATCAACCCCGATTCATAAGAGCTCCAATGTGATACCATCACCCCACCTCATCACTTGAGAATGTCAAGACATTCAATTTTATTGGCTGCCAATTTGGCTAGATCATCAGCCTCAATATTGCCTTCTTGATATATGTGACTCATCTTGTACTCACTAAATCTATTTAATAGGCCCGCTATTAGGTCTATCCATCTACAAAGCTTCCAACTAGGTGTTTCATTATTCTTTATGGCATTAATCACTAGCAATGAGTCTCCCTACAAATGTAAGTGTTTTACTCCCAACTGCACACCCACTTCTAAAGCTCGCAAAGCAACCCACACCTCAACATCATTATTGGTGGTTGTTCTAATGTGTTCAACAACTTTCCCAATTATTTTACCTGATTCATCCCTTAGTATACAATAAATCCCAGACAAACCCAGGTTTCCCTACGAGGCTCCATCAAAATCGGCTTTGACCCAACCCTCGTCAAAGGCAATCCATACTGTATTTTTCCTAGCTTCCTTTGAAATTATTTCCTTACTCTCGTCACCTCCTACAAGGATGCTTAGCCCCAGGAAGTTTTTCCTCAGTTCATTGTCCTGATTGGAAAAGATACTAGAGTATTTATAATTCCTCTTGGCAGATTCATTTACTACTTCCACTATAGCTTTGACTATCTTCCCTACCAGGGCTTCCCTCGATATTGATGCATCTTGGAAGATCCTCTGGTTCCTGTCCTTCTAGACTTCCTACATGATGATAGAAGGATATACCACCCAGATGCTACAAAACATTCCTTTATACATCCTATCAGGCCACACCAAAAACTAGTCTTGAAGGCTATGGGATTCCATTGTCTGCCAATTCAGCTTCAACCTAGTCTGTAACCAACAAAATTTTGCATACAGGCGTTTCCAAAGTAAACGATCCATATCATCCTCACTATTGTTGCAAAGCACACAATGACTAGGTCTAGTGAATCCTAGTTTCGCCAATCTGTCATGAGTGATAATCTTGTTCTAAATGGCTAATCACACAAACACTCCAGCCTTGGGTAGAACATCCCCCCACAACAACTTAATGGACCAATTATTTATTTAACCAACCTCTTCCATTATCTTCTAAACCAGTTTAACTTTGTACTCGTTGTCAGCAACAACACACCAGCTTAGTTTATAACCATCTTCTGAGGCTGAAATATGCCTATTCCACAGAATCTCCTTTAGGGTGTCTTTTTGTGCCTAAGGAGCATCAAGCTCATCCAATGAATTTCATTGCCATCTATCCAAACCATCCACTTTAATCAACTTCCCGTATTTGGAGATCTCTTTGCCCCACACTCTGGATGACTCCCTCCTAAGCTCCTATAGATCATGATTCTCATAGAGTTTGGGATTTCAATCTCAAGAGTCCTCCCAAAAGGAGGCCCGATGACCACTATGCACTTCCCATGTTACATATTTGGAGATGATACTTCTACTATCACACACAAAATTCCAGATGGCTGATCATCTCAGAGGATCCTTGATTTTGACAATACTGATTGGGTCCTCTGAGTTCAGATATTTCTTCCTTAGGAACCTTGCCCATTTGCAGTTACACCTGATCATCATACAAGCCAATTTGGCCCCATGACATAGTTCATGATCTTCAGTTGTTTGATACCTGCACCACCAGCTTGTATAAGCTTGCATACTTTGTCCCAAGCAAGCAATGGTTGTCTTTTCTCCTCATGCAACCCGCTCCAAAAAAACCTCCTCATGATCTTGTTGATACTATCCTCCATAGAAGAAAGGATTTTCATATAGGACATTGAGTAGATAGGAATAGCGGAAAGGACTGCCTTGACCATCAAAAGCCTCCCTGCCGATGACAACCATTTCCCTTTCCAAGAATCCTTTTTGAGTTTGCTCTTCTCTATCATCTTCCCCCAATAGCACTTTTTATTAATCCCTCTGAATAAAGGCATACCCAAGATTCTACTTGGAAGCACAACCACTCTGAGTCCTAATATCCTATTAATATCCCTCTGCAATCCCAACTGAACATTGAAAAATAAAACTTTTGATTTCCTCCAGCTAATTGATTGACAAGAAGCTTTGCTATAATTATCAAGCAAAGTTTTAATTGCCCCAGCTTCTCCCCAAGAGACCTCCCCAAAAAGGATAGTGCCATCAGCAAATTGTTGATGTGTAACTGGTTCCACTCTTGGAGTAACCTCCATCCCCTATCATCTCCCCTTCAATATGGCTTTAGATATGATCCTCCCTAAGGCCTCTACCATAATAATGAATAAGAAAGGTGAGAGAGAGTCTCCTTTCCTTATTCCTCTAGTAGATCCAAAATACCCTTGAGCTACTCCTGTTGGAACCTTAATTTTTGGCAAAAAGATCTCCTCAAGTTCTCAAATATCCATTGTCCTAGACCTTGTGTACATATTGTCACCAAGATTTTTGTATTTCATTATACTTATGAATGACAAGGAAGGCTAAAATGGTTTCACCAAAAATGTTACTTACATTGAAAAGCCCAGGTGGCAATGTAATAATCCATGAGATCTCTTGACATTAATGTTGCGCCAATTTGAAGTCATCTCACATGAATTTTTGAATTCAAGATTAATGACCATTCTACAACTACTTCTAAAATGACATAAACTCTCTGGCTTAGATTTAAAAGGGAAATATCAGTATAAGAAATCTCAAAGGTTACTAAAAGTGAAGGCAAGAGCAAGGGCGAGCAAAGAGCAAGGGCGAGCAGGAAGCAAGAAGAGATTCAAAATCGGTGCTGCAATTCCAAGTAAGTGCTTGATTATGAAAAGTACCTTATTGATTCAATTGTTCTATCTATGTTACAATGGAAGGCTCCTCCAAAAAACCTAGGGCTAGAAAATAGAAAGAAAAGGATACTGAAGTAGAAGGCCCTCAGGAGACTAAGCCAAAAAAAAGAGAAAAGGGAAGGGAGACATTTGAATCAGGACTTAATGGAGCAATTCCTAGATTTTGGTCCTAAATATAAAAGGTCTTCCCAGTTGAAATCAAATTTTTTAGGAGATAGATATGAATATTTGGGGGACATATGGACACCAATACGAGGATATGAATTGGTATTATACCACTATAGAAAGATAAATAGGGCAAAACTTATATGCAACCCATGGGTCTACAATATAGGGAAATTGGTAGTTTCCAATGTCTTTGTGAGTGTCGATTTGATAATTCTACTAGCTAAAAACTATGATCTCAAAACCAAGACAATCTGTGACGTTGCTAGGAAGCCACTAGTACCTATAACTAGGGATTTCATGTCCAGAGTGTTTGATTTAGACTTAACCCTAGATCAATCAATTGATGTCACACTCCTAGAAAATGAGTACTCCGGGCTTAAATATGTATATAAGAGATGGAGATTGTTGGCTCACAAACCAAGGGATGGAAACAATTACAGGATATTTGAAGAAAATGATGAGCCTTCGCATGATCCAAATTTTTTTGAAAAATATTTCAGGTCTACCTATTACTCCATTTGTCAGATTATGGGAATTGAGGCTAGTATCTTGATGAATGTGGTGCCCATGATATTGGCTGCGGATGTGCAAACACATGATGCTCGACCTTTTGATTACATGTCATTGATGGTAGACTAGATAAACCATGGGTTGGAGAGAATAAAAAATAACCCTAATGAAATTCATTTCAAGCATTATTCTATGTTGATGCATATGCTTCTGTGTGTTGGGCAAGAAATAGGTCTATGGGCTAAAAATCTTAGAGTCATAGAATATGATAGACATGGAATGATAAATCCAGTGCAAATGTGGGCTACCATATGGGATCAAAGGTGGCCATGGTCCCAATACCTGTGTTTTGAGGAATACTTTGTCAAGCCTTTGTGTCAACTTCTAGGTTGTTCATGTAATTACACTTTAACTCTGGAAATTCAAAAGTTTCTCAGGCCCAAAGAATATGATGAGCGACAATTGATCAATCACAACTGGGGAGACTAGTATGCTTTCAAGGATTATAGAAAGATTAGAGTATACAGATTTGAGGGTGCCCCTTTGCTACTCCCAAGAACGGCGCCAGACAGAATTTTCTTATTTAGATATTGTGAAGCAACTAGCCGAAGCAAGCTCTACACATTTAGAAGCACATGGGAAACAACCCCTCATGCCTGGATACTTATGCTTTGGATTTGTACAATTTTTTCCACTAAAGGATATGATCTCATTAAAAAACAATTGGCCTATTATGTCCTAACACAAGATGAACCTAGGGTTGGCTTCGATCCTGAAGGATTCATTAATTTAGCTAAGCAGTCACAAAAATTGTGCTCTTATGAGAATGTGCCACTTGAGCATGAAGATTTGATTAGAAACTTGGGTGAGGTGTAGGCTATTAACAAATTAGAAGCCTAGGGATGAAGAATGGAGAAACAACCACAACTTGTTGAAATCTAATGCTTATTCAGACATCCAAGACCCTATCGCTCGCATTAATAAAAAAAATTGCTCATTTAGATGAAATAGTTGAAGGAATCCCTCCAAGTGTTCTATACAGAGATGCAAGGAGACCTCTAGGGAGAAGTGTACAAGTTGTGTCACCTCTTATACATTTATCACTGCAGCCTACTCCCACAGTACAAAGTGATACAAAGGACATCCAGGAGCATGACCCACCTCATGTTACAAGAGAAGAAGAAATTGTAGTAGCGGACATAGATGACAAGAACATAGGCAACAACTTGAGGAGAAATTAAGACCAATCCCTGAAAAGGAAGGAATCTCATATGAATGAGAGTATAAAATACCTGAAGCACTTCAAGATACAAACTATTGGAGGTACCAAGCAAAAAAAATTTAGAAAAAATTAAAGAAAAGGGAGGAGCAAAGGAAGGAAACCACATATGATATGATGGTAGGATTGGTCACCCACAGGTTTAATGAAATGATACTATATGCTAATGATTATTGGAATACCTATGCAGAAAATTTTAGAGGATTACAAAAACATGCCAGACTGACAGAAATAGTGAAAGAGATAGTTGACAAAGCACAAGATCCTAAATCTTCCAAGCTGCCTAAGAATCTTAGAAAGTTATGGTCTAAACATATGGAATACAAGGAGGAGTTGGAAGATGATATGAGTTGACTAGATACAAAAGACACAAAAAGCCTCCCTTTCCTGTTGAACAACAAAGATGGTACACCAATACCCTGAGAACAATGGAAGGAATTTTTGTCACAAGATCTCCCACAAGCACTAGATGAGATCAATGATGAAGACCATATTCTAGATAGCATGAAGATTATCTTCAATAGGCTCTATAGGAAAGAGTATGTTATGAGACATATTGTTTCAAATATTACTACTTATAAAGAGCAGGAGTACATAGATCATCTAAGGGTAGTTAATTTGTTCCTTTTGAATCATTAAAAAGACTTGCTTTGTTAGTTACACTATGTAACTAATTTGTGTTTTATTTTTCAAAAAGACATGATGTTTCAAATTTGTCTGATCTTTCCCTATAAAAGGAAGATCATTTGTTTTATGTGAACATATAAAAAAATATACTTATATACCTCTGCAAGTAATATAATCAGCTAGCTTTCATATCTAAGTTGTGTGAAGTGTATACACCTAAAAATGGTCTGAAGATAATTAATTAAATAAGTACTTATTTAATTAATCACCCTTCCCAATTTAATTGAATTCATTAGAAATTTGATTAAATTCTCCCATTCATCTACTTATTAATAAATCTAAGGATTTATTTAATAAGTTCATTTCAATAGTCTCCTTTGATTAATTAATCCTCCCCCCATTTAATTCATTCCTTCTAATCTCCTAATTCATTAAAACAAATCAATTTATGAGTTGTTGAAAGTTAATTAGCCTTTTCCTATTATTGGAATTTATTAATTCAAATTACACATGCCTCCTAACTTATAACCACCCAACCTAACCCATTCCACCTAACCCTGGGTTTAACTAACCCCTTCCTATCTTACACATCCTAACCTCCTTATCCTAACCTCCTATGGGTTGGATATCCTCCCCTTGAGACATATGGCACCTATGCCACATGTCCCTCCCTTGGACACTTGTCCTCTTATAAGAAAGACTCCTTGACACTTGTCACCAAAAAGATGACAAGTGTCCCTCCCTCCAACCTCTTCTCCAACCTCCTTCAATTTCACCCTTGATATCTTCCGCTCAATCTTAACCATTGATTCCTGCCACCTCACCTCTGGCCTTGGAAATCCTATAAATATCCCCCATTTGGAGCACAAAGGATCCCATCTCATATCATTTAAACATTGTTATTATAGGCAATTGCATCTTAGATCTAGCTTAATTTGATCATATTCTAGCATAATTGTTGAATCATGTAGCTTAATCAATCTCTTTTCTAGCTTAATTGCATCATCATCATAGCTTAATCATGCATATCGTTAGCTTAATTAGCCTCTTGGATCAATCTAGCACAATCAATCTCATCTAGCTTGCATATCATATCATTTTAAATCCTCCACCTAGGTGTAGTCAAGTCACTAGGATTGCTTATCCAGATCTGAGAGAAAATCCATACTCACATCTCTTAGGAGGCGATAGGTCACTTTGTCATGGTTTATATTTCATTTAATTTTGATTTGCTAACCATGCTTGTAATGATTTATTGAGTGTTTGTGTTGTAGTTGCATGTACCCTACTTCACACATACAAAATGAAGATTATGGTGGATGTCTTTTAGAGTTCAATCTGTTATTTTGATTCAAGTAATCAAAGGTTGTTTAAGTATTTTCCTGTGCATAGTGGTTTTTCTTGTGCATAGTGGTTGTTTTATTATTTTCATTCTGCTAAATCAAGGATTTTGTGGATTGATCAAGGAAGATTTTTGTTCTTGGATGATTATTGTATTTGCTTCTTTCAAGGAAAGGTTAAATGCATGCATAGTAGTTGTCATAATAAAATTAACCATCAAGTATAAGGAAATAAGCAGTTGATAGTTTCATACTAGGTGTAAAATTAAAAATTGTCTAACAAGGAGAATATAAGGAAAGAGATTTGCTTGACTTTGAGCCCAATTGGTAAAGAAGGCACTGATCAAAATTTAGAATTCAATAATCCAAAAAATCTATTTATTTTATTTTGTTTTTTAGTTTTATACAAGTAGGAGATAGGAGTAAAGTCATAAGTTAAATTAATCTACTGCAAAAGTTCATGCCATTTTGAGGTAGAGATAGAAGATAGAATATAATAGAAGAGAATCAATAATCTACTGAATTAGAAGGCACACCCACTTAGGCCTTGCAGTACCTGAAGTGAACAAAATTAAAACCAAATTGGTTTTTCCAACAGTTGGCCAAAATTTATTGCCTAACTTGATCATAGAACTTGGCATCCTCTTAGAGTTTGGCAACCTACAATTTTGAGCTCCAACAACTCCATTGACAAGGACTGAGAATTTGGGACCCCCTATACAACCATAAATCCACTCCACCCAATTATTGTCAAAACCAAATCTTTTGAGCACTTCCAACAGGAACTCCCTATCCACTAGATCATATGCTTTCAAAATTTCTAATTTCACTATCATGGAAGGCATTCTTGATTTTCTGACAGTGTGGAAAGCCTCATGAGCTACTATGATCCCCTCTACAATATACCTACCCGACACAAATCCCATTTGCTTCTCAGATATGACTTTGTCTATGATTTTAATCAATCTTTGGGCTATGATTTTGGTGATGATCTTGTAGACCATGTTACATATCGCTATTGGTTTGAAATCCCCCATACAAGTTGCCTCCTTCTTCTTCGGGATAAGTGCTATGAAAGTATGATTAATAGCCCCTAGAACTGTCTTTTTCTTTTGGAATTCCTCTACAGCCCCCAATAGATCCTCCTTTATGATATCCCAATAGATTTGGTAAAAACAAGTAGGGAACCCATCAGGTCTCGGGCATTTATCATGGCCCAGAGACTAGGTAACCATCCTTAGCTCATCCATACTTATATGGGCTCTATGTGCTATTTTTTCTTCCTCCAAAATAACCTTTGGGATGATGTCTAGAAATTCTGATCTACCCAGATCTTGTACTGGGTTGCACTAATTCAAGAGATTTTGAAAGAACCCGACTGCTTCCAAATTTATCTCTTTCCTTGTATGAATGATGGTTCCATATTCCTTGGTCAATTTAAAAATCCTATTTATGTTTTTGTTGATCAGAGTTGATTTATGAAAGAACTTAGTGTTCCTATCTCCTTCCTTGAGCCACACCTCTCTAGACTTTTGCCTCTAGAATATCTCCTCTCTTGCCATCCACTCAGCCTATTATACTTTTAGACCCTTCTCTTTAATGAAATTTTCTTCTAACATTCTTTTCTCTATGATAATCTCATTCAATGCTCTCAACTCCTTTTCAATCCGATCTCTCTTCGTAAATATATTTTTAAAGTGTTGTTTGTTCCATTCGTTCAGTTTCCATTTTATGTGTATAAGATTTCTATGAAAAAGGTACATCTTAGAGTGTTTTCCAACCCACACCTCTCCCCACCATTGTTTAAAAAAATCAAATAGAGTCGGAACCCTAGTCCACATTTTTTCAAATCTGAAAGGGGATCCTCCTATGTAATTCCCTGGAGAGAATTCAATCTAAATTGGAAAATGGTCCAAGCCATTAAATGGTAGAACATAAGCTATACATTGATCATCCCCCTCCACCCAATTACCAAACAACAAGAATCTATCCAAAAAAATTGTAAATGTTGTGAATCCCTTCTATTAGTCCAAGTGAATCTACCCTTCGAGAAGTTTACATCCTTGAGTTTATTAATATCCACAAATTCTTGAAAGTCTTGTTGCACCCTAGTATGAATTTTTCTTCCACCTTTCTTCTTTGAACCATTGAGTGTAGCATTGAAATCCCCTCCAATAATAATCTTATCCTCTCTACTATGGGCTATACTTCTGAAACCTCCTACCAAACCCTCCTCTTCTTCAGTGTTACAATCAGACCATAGACATTGATGACCTTCCAAGACCTGTTAGTTTGATAATCCGTGAGTGTAAGCAACCTCCAATTTGAGCCTCTCTCTAGCACTGTGCAAGAAGCCTTCAACAGATTCCAAATCACTCCCAAACCTCCAGCTGCACCAATTGTCTCCACACATAATCCATCCCACTATCTCCAACTTCTCATATTAAACTCCCATTCCTCTTTTTTCAATTTTGTTTCTTGAACCAAGACTAAATCAAATTTACTAGTACCTATTTGGCACCTGAAAAAGGCACCATTTTCTAGGGGCATTTAAGCCCCTAACATTCCAACTAATGATCCTCATGGCTCCATGGGAAGGGGTAACTCCATCCCATTCCTAAGAATGGTTTGAGAGAGATTGGTTTTCCTCTTGGCATTGCCTTCTATTTCCAGCCTTGCCTTATTTTTCATACGACCCTTCCTTATATTAGATTTGACCTTAGGAGTTTGATCCTAGATTGGATTTGCTCCAACCCCCTAGCCTCCAATATCTTGGCTTGGAAATATTTAAAGCTATCATCCGCATTTGACTCTAAGTCCTCATTATCCTCTCTTCCCCCCTCTAAAACAACTTCCCCAGTCTCCTCCAAAGATTTATCTTCCCCTCCCTGAAGCTCAGATCTGATGTGACTCATATCCTCAAGACCTAACCCATGCTCTTGAGAAGACATAAAACCCAACCCTTGCTTCATTTCTCTATTGTCATTTAGTTTGTCTCCTCTCTGGTTCCTGATTGAGGTTCTATTTGTAAATCTCCTACTTCCTTAGTAAATTCCTACATACAAACCTCTTCCTCTGGCTCTCTAGCTACTCCATCTTTCTCCTCTGGATGAATAGTTAGTTTTCCTTCCGGCCAAATTGACTCTAACATTTCCTTCTCCATTTATGAAAGGGGCCACCCTTTGCTTCTCTCTCTTCTTCCCTCAACATAGGGGATTGTACAAACTTATGTAGTCCTTTAACTGTTACCTTAGAAAAGAAATTCTCCTTCCCATGATGCACCAATTTACAATTGGGACACAAATCCAACTTTTCTTCACACTTGATGGTCACTTTCCAGGAGTTGTTCTTAGCGACCAAATCAATTTCCTCTAGGAACTCCAGTTCACTTGCTACTTTGACACAAATTCTGAAATATAAGTCCCATTTCTGATCAACTAGGGGGGAATCCATGAAAGTATACCTGCCAATCTTCTTGCCAATGTCTTTGATAATATCATCTATCCAGAATTCCGCAGGCAAGTTATATATTTTGAACTAAATTGAGCTCTCTGAAATCACAAATAACCAGGGATTGAAATTGGGGATCCAATTTATGATGTGCATTTGAATCCGATCCAAAAAATAGGGCCCCTCGATAAGCATTTTGGTTTTTTCCTCATGCGAGTCAAAAGAAACTAGATAGAACTTGTTTGAAAGTGGTCTCACACCCACTTTCTTCCCCCACTAATCTTGACACCAAACCCTAATTTCCTTCCAATCTTTCAGACTCAGCCCTCCCCATTTGATAAAGACTGCTTTCTTACCCAAAAATTCCAAATTCATTTGAATAGCACTATCTTTGATAGGAATAACATAAGGATTCACAATTTGTGACTTATCGTTGCCTCGCTTCACTTCCTCCAAAGGCCTTTCCTTATCGATCAACAATCTGTTACCTTTCTCCTTCTGAACCATAGAAATGCCTGAGCCTCCTAGTTCACTCTCCTCTCTCAAATTGACCTTCCCTGGATCCTTCCCAAAATCTTTCCTAAACCACCCATTCATATGCTTTTGATATCCCATATTCCCAAATCTCTGATTATTGCTCCTTCTCCTTTAACCTGAATACCTGAGATTAGATGAATTCCAATTGTTTGTCGGTCTCACCCACAAAGGTTTAATATTCCATTTCTTTCCAAATATTTCCTCTTAGTGTCATCCAAAACCCTCATTAATCTAGTGATGGGTCTGCCGCATCCCCTTGTCTGGCCTCCTGGATTGACCAATTTATCCACCCACTTGCCCTTCTCAAAGACCCACTGCGGTCTATAATCACTCGATCGTATTTGATGTGTTGTTTCCAAGTCATTTTTCATCTAGATCTAATCTAGGGTTTCCATATGCTTTCCACCCACTGAACACTTTTTCCCTAAAGTTTTCCATAGGACACTCCTGCTCTGTTGAGTCTCCCCATCTGGTTTTCAATTGGCAACCTCCAAAATTTCCAACATCAATTCTCCCATAATCATCATACTCCTTCCACCTCTAATGCTCAAAACCTCAGGATCGATCCTCATGTCTTCCTACCACGCCCGCACCGAACTGCTCGCCTGCTCCTCGATTTGCATCCGCTCCTACGATCGCTCCCGCCATATATGTATATATTATATTATATATACATATGTATACATATATACATGTATATACAAACATATATATGTATATATATGTATATATATATATATATGTATATACATATGTATGTACATATATATGTATTTATATGTATATATACATATATGTATGTATATATATACATATATATGTATATATATATATACATATATATGTATATATATACATACATATATGTATATATACATATAAATTTATATATCGAATACATGAAATATTAATACAAAACATTAAACTTAATAAATATATATATTGAATACACATATAACTTATTATTTGATATTCAAATAGTACTTATATTTATTAGTTGATATACACACAGACATAATTGTAGATATATTCATTAATTGAAATATAGATAGATATGAAAGTATAAAGATTTAAATCTAGCATAAAGATTCAACCCAACATTCCAAACAAGGATATTCAAACCATATCAATACAAAACATTGCAAATAATCACTAAATCGACAGAAGGCATCTTACTACCACCCAACTAATTTATCTCAACTTGACCAACTAGGTTGTGAGTGTGTGATAGCTCAATAAGGCACATATATAAGATTACCGTTCACCAAATTTCTCTCCTAAGTGATACTCTTCCTCTCGTCTGGAGGCTTCTTCATTTTTTGCATCCAATTTAGCACATCACAATAGTAATCAATTGTCATTAAAACATATATATTCATCATATATTTCATATTCAAAATATCGTATTGATTGCACAATCATTCATATATATATGTATGTATGTATGTATGTATGTATGTATATGTATATATATGTATATGTATGTATATATGTATGCATATATGTATGTGTGTGTGTGTGTGTGTGTGTATGTATATATCTATATATACATATATACATATATATATATACATAGAGAGACACACATAGATATACATATACATATACATATACATATACATATACATATACATATACATATACATATACATATACATATACATAGACATAGACATAGACATAGACATAGACATACACATACACATACACATACACATACACGTACACGTACACGTACACATAAACATACACGTACACATACACATACAAATACACACGCATGCACACACGCATTCAAAACATTTTCATGTGTTAGAGAATTTTAACTAAAATAAGTAATAGTAAATAGTAATATCACAATGGGGTGTAACATTTATAAGCCTAATATCTCTCCTAAAAGTTCCATGTAAAATAAAATTTGATCTCTTAATTGCTTCTTTCCTTTTCTGAATAGTTGGTAAGGTTGTTCTAAGGTTTTGGGTTCTTCCCATGTAGGTCCAATGTTCAACTCTCACTTGTTGGGTTTTCTTAGATGTTCTCCTAATTAGGCCAAGTTTGAAGCCCAAAGGGTTTATAGGGGGCTCACCTTGTTTTGAGCTAAGCTCTAAGTTGCTAGGATGCTCCTAGTGATTCACCCTCATAGAATTAAACTCTTTATGTTATATTGTACTTGTTGTTAAATAGATTTGTCATTGCAACATTTTTTCTATTTAATACCTTGACTCAACCCAATAGGCAATGATAATATTCACAATATCTAGATAGACTATTTTTTATTAAGGTAAAAATAGGTTTTGAAGGGACCCCAAAACCCTTTACATCAAAATGCTTCCAAAAAATAAAAGACATAAAAAACTCAACAACCAACCAACAACATCATCAAGACAACAAAAAAACAACAAATTGAAGAAGCTAAGATGATTTCTAATTGTTTGGATTCCAAGCTCTATAACAAAACTTCTAAATGA
This sequence comes from Cryptomeria japonica, assembly GCF_030272615.1. Classification (NCBI taxonomy): domain Eukaryota; kingdom Viridiplantae; phylum Streptophyta; class Pinopsida; order Cupressales; family Cupressaceae; genus Cryptomeria; species Cryptomeria japonica. The sequence goes on from NC_081406.1 coordinate 266,538,033, forward strand.
TTTAAGCTTGAGGAAGAGATTGTTACTCTAATAAAATAATTAGAAAATGAAAAAGAGAAGACAAACATTCAGGGTGGTCTTGACTTTGAAAAGGGAGAAATCTCTAAATCAAATATGGAGGAAGGCAAGAGTGAGAAGAAGGAAGAGAACACACATGATGGATTTGAGGAGACAAATGGAGAGATAATAAATATAGACAAGTCCAAAACCAAAAGAAGAGCTCTAGAAGACCTACTCCTAAACAAATTGCTCCAACTAGGTACTCCCAATCATTCATTGGCAATTGTTATTCCCACAACAAGTTTGGACACAAAGTTGTTGAATGTAGAAGAAATATGAGTATGAATTCATTTAGGTTGGTAAGGTACAATGCTATTCAATCTTCAATCATTTAATGGCCAGTGCTATGCTTGTAATAAATTTGGTCACAAGGCTAATGGATGCAAAAGTAAAGTAATGAGGAATAATTTCATGAATAAGAAAAATGCTATGGCTACTTAGTATTTCTATGGTTACTACTACACATGAAACATGTTTGGTCATAGGGTTTTTGACTGTAGATCTAATGTGAGGATAAATGGTATCACTTTCTATAATTGCAATATATTAGGACAACTGCAAAATTTTGTAAGGCAAGGAATGCAAAATCTACTACTCCATAGAAGAAGATTGATCTTAATCAAGAAAAGAAGAAGATGGAACATATATGGAAAAATTTAGATGAGGTAGTAAAGGGATTCAAGAGATTCTTCCCAATGTAGAAGAATCCATAGGAAGTTTAAAAGAAAGTATAGAGTCAGGGGGAGTTCTTCACTACATATGTTTCCCCCCCCTAAGTTTTGTGGCTTCTTCTTGGGAAGCTAATTGGTATGGTTTAGTTTAAGAGATGTAGATCCAAATTAAGGAGATGATGAAAACAAGAGAGGATGATTCAATTAATGTCATAAATGTTAGTATGTAATTTGCTGATGGTTTGGTTGTCTTGTTAGTTAGGAGAAAGTACAAAAGAAAGAGAGAAAGTATGTTGATATTTACCCCCTATGGGGATCAAGAAGTTTTTTGATTGTTGATATCAGGGAGGAGCATGTGTAAGGGGAATAAAGTGTATTGCACATGATCGACATATTAGTAAAGAGGGAGTAGATGAATGCTAATATACGGGGAGAGAAAAGTGCAAATTGGAGAAGAGTATTGATGAGTAAAGAATGCAAAATCAAGTGAAGACCTTTTTCCCTTTATATCAAAGGGAGAGAGATAATGATGAAAGGGGGAGAGAAAAGTGTAGAAGGAAATAGAGAGTAGACGAGTTCATGCAAGTCATATTAAATATCTTTGTCCTCTTTCCTTAATGTTAAAGGGGGAGAGAAAATGTAGAAATTACTGGTGATCAGTGATATGTTGTGTGAGTATTCCCATCGGTGACAAAGGAGGATATTGTTAGAAATTTTTGTCACTAATCTCTAGGGTATATGCAAGATCAAAGGGGTCCAAATAGTGTCTATGTGAAAAAAAACTTTTTTTTCCTTTGTCTAAAAATGCAAAAATCTTCTTTGAATTTTTACTTGGGTTGGGGAAAAGTACACGTTGTCATGGTAAAATCCAAGGATGAATGGATATATGTTAGTAACAAATATTCCCATTTCATATAACATTTAAAAAATAAATAAAAAATATAATATGCTATCATTATTATTATTATTATACTTGAAATATAATATAGTATAATATTATTATATATAATATATAATAATTGTAATGGTGGATAAACTAGGGTTTCACCAATAAGGATAGTAAGACCATTAATCTGTTGGATTGGTTGATTGAACTGAAATATTGAGGGGGGTGAATTAGTATTCCCACAGATTCTAAAACTTTCACAACTTCTTAACCTTCGTTGATATATCAATATTATCAATTAAGCTCATCAACGTGAAATAACAAATGCATAATAAACAAGAAATACAACCACAAATGGAACACAAGATTTTAGATGCGGAAAATCCAAATGGGAAAAACCACAGAGAGTGTTAAATCTCAAGATAATATAACTAGTTATATGGTGTTTACAAAATGGGTGGCTCATTGTTAGATGACTCATTGCCAGATTATAAAAGCAGCTCATTGCCGAAATGCTCACTACAATAGATATAAATGAACTGAGGAAAGTTGCATCTCCAAATGCATGAAAATAGTTCCAGGTTAAGCTTAGATCACATCTCACAAAAAATACAATAGAGTTGGTAAAGGATCTCTCTACCATTGTCCACAAATACTTGCAACAGATCCGGTGAAGGATTACTACACTATTGACCACACTCTAACTCTATGCCAACTTCTTTGCCATCCACAACTCACACTTCACACACTGCACTCTTATTTGCCACTTCTCATTCACTCACACATTTTACATACACATCCATCCATCATTGATACCTCTACTAAAATCATATACACATATATATACAAGAAAACTTACACACTAGGATAATAGATCTCAGCTAAGCATAAGTAACATGCTACTTGGATCAACACATTATCTAGTGAAGATTTAATCAAAATAACATGATAATTAATTCAGCCTCCACAAGATCTCTACATGCTTTCTTTACACAATTAATTCACCAATGCATATACCTTAATTACTAGAATAAAAATAGAGCTCAACCAGACCCATTGACCCATAAGCACAAAAATACAAGCACAACAACTCTAAACTCCAAAATATAAATACCACACATACCACAGATGCTGGACCACAAAATGTGATAGATACAACTGATATAACTAACATAATTGATACCGGAACACACAACTGATATTGGAACATAATATAAACCAAAATAAGCATAACTTAGGATTTCGAAGATGATGACCTTTCAAAAATAAGTCCAGTAGATCGTCTATGCCTTACTGCATCATATCTTATACATACCTATCTTCAAAAATGTAACACCAACAACATACGCCATTCTGTCTGAACCGGATAACCAGATTTGACATCAATGACAACAATGACAATATTCACACAAGTCTGACAATCTCCCCCTTTATCATTGATGACAAAATATCTAAAAAAGAAACATATCTACACACAACTCCTCCTAACTCATATATCTCCTTATTTCTCCTACACCATTCCATTTGCCTTTCTTCCTCTTTGATATCAAGGACAAATGATGCCTTTGATGAAAAAGAAAAGAAAGAAATAAAATGAAACTACAAAAAGTATCAAAATTGTATACCAACCCAAAAGAATTCTCAACTACTCTTCTTCTAAAATATTATGTTGTACTTTTCCTTTAGTTTCAGAAGAATAATTTCCCAAGACTGAACAATCAATTTAATGCTTATTGATAAACTCCTGCACTCTACCAATAAATCAACAACATGAGAAAAGTTGTCTGGAACAGACGAATTTTTCTCATACTCAATTGCACTATCAAACAATGCTGAGAAATATTCCAATTTTGCCTCAACTATCTCTTTCACTTTCCAAAAAACATTCACAAAATCTTCTCTTTTCCTTTTCATGAATAATAATTCAGCTAGAAGAGAATTTAACCTTTTCCTCTACTCTCCATCCTTGTCACTTAGAAAGTCAAATGACTTACCCATGAAACTGAATTCATCTTCAATAGCATCAATCTTAGCTTTATGCTTCACTGCAACTACTAGACATGAAAGATAATACCTATAAACTTTGCTAGCACTGCTGATACAATCTCTCATCTCATCAATGCATATGGACATGGCTCTTTGTGCATCATTATACTCCAACAAAGTTTGCATATCATCACCTTTTTCTTCCGAATCTTTAACATCAATAGGTTTCTCAGTCAATTTCTCTTTAACAATATCCTACAGGGATTCCAGAAGTACATTACCAACATCTTTAATTCAAATATTGTTCTGAACCAAATGATTTATCAGAACATTTTCAATCCTATCTGACTCAATAGAAGAGCCACATCTTTCCAATATTTCTTATTCCATCTATATTGCCAATAATTTCTAGCAAGTTTGACTCATCATCAAATTATTTTGCTTCCTGCTCTGCAACAACCAACTCTCCCTTAGCCACAAGAGATTCTGGATCTATTATAATAATGTCTTTCTCCTTCTAATCCTTCTTGTTGTTCTTAGATTTCAAGACACTGATAGGCATAGACTCTCTAATTTTCCTCTCATCGAAGGAAGAACCTCCTTTAGTAGAACTGGTAGTAGGGGATACTAGACCGACACTCCACATATTTAGAAAATATTTGTAATAAATATTGCATGCATCCTCTCTTTCATCTAATCCATTCAAATATATAAAGATTTGCCTCACAACCGGGACACCAGATTCCCATATCACATTTTCATTAGTTGAAAGAGATCCCAAACAATAAATAGCTAAACAAACAAGCAATGATCCAAACCAAAAGGGGTGATTATACTCTTTTGACATCTACATGTTTTCTAACAACTCCCTTAACAATTCACACAAATCGAGCACTCTATCTCTCATAACAAGGATATGCGCCAAGTATACAACAATAGACGAAGTGGAACCTTCCCTATTTTTGAAATAACTCTTGTAGGAAATTCCATATGCAACATGCCTCACAATAGGATTGATGATTTTGTCAATAATCAACGCTCATTGATCACCTGTTACACCGGTTAGGGTTTTGACTTCTTTATTCTATATAGACTTCTTAACCATAACCAATCCAATGTCACATAAACCAAGAATAATTGAGATAATCTCCTTTGTGATTGGATATCCTTTGTGATTGGATAGGGTTTATTCAACATGATGCAATCATTTCGCACATGACTAAGAATTACTCTGATCACCTCCTCATCATCAAACCAGGGAAATTTAGTGCACAAATTTAGTCCTTTATGCTCCAACTCCTTGATCCTCTGCAAATATGCATCACTCAGACTCTTTTCCACTTTTATAATCTTGTCAGGGTCAAATTCAACCAAAAAAACCTTCTCTAAAACCCGAAAGTCCCTGCTACTCAATTCTCTAATGATCATCTTGGCTTTCATGATTATTTTCTCTCATCTTTTGTTCTACTAATCTTCAACTATTCATAACACCTTCAAGCACTAATAACATGATAAAGAAAAAGATGATCTCAACATTGATACTTATCTTGCCAAAAATCTCCTTTAGGGTTTTGCCACCAAAAAGTGTCTTATCGATGATGTCAACACAAACCTCTAATTACCAGATAGCCTCTCTACCACAGTCATGCTGGACCAATGACATAATCCACTCAGAAGGGGGGAACAAAATATTTTCCTTCAAGAACTCCCCATGAACCAAAGCAATATGCTCAGTTTCTGGAGAAAGAGGTGACTACACCAAATTTGGTACACCAGGCTTGCTTCCATTGTTCACCTCCTTCTTTCTCCAGACCAAAATTTCCTTTTTCTTTGATCCATTATCCTTCATTACACTCTTTTTAGCATATTTCTCCATATTTTCATTTTTGCATTGATTAGCATAATGTCTAGATTCCTTGCACTTGTAACAACTGATGTTCTTCTTCATTAAATTTACTATAAGAGTTCTAGATCTACACTTATTAGCTTTATGACCATGGCCATTGCATGCATGACAATATCCATGAAAGTTATTATTCACCTTATTTGCTCCAACTGGATTATGATTAGCTTTATGACAAAACCTCTTGCAATTGTAACACTGAATGCTTCTATAGTTTGTAGCCTTATAACTAAATTTATTGCACTAAATAAATAACCATTAAATGATGCGCACCTTTGTGTATTAGGCTGGCGAATTGGTAGTCTTCTTGCATTAGTACTTTGATTTCACATTTGCTTGCATCTTAAGATCTCTTCTTTGCCTCTACCTTAACCTCTTTTCTTTTGTCTTTGTCATTCTGATTCGAACATTCATCGGGTTGAAACCCAAGTCCAGTCTTATCTAAATGAGTTTTTTGCATGTTGATCAATTCTTCCAAGAGCTTACTGCTATCAAGAACCTTATTCATTTCCTTCAACTTCTTCAACTCTTGCTATGGCTTCTCACATTCTTTATTCTTCATCTTGATTGATTCTTTCAGGGTTTCCTCTACTTTAATTTTCTCCTCAACTTTTAGCATCAGATCTTTAATAGTCTCATTCGCATGCTTCAATTGATTGTTAACTTCCTTATGCCTCAATTTGAATTTTTGGATTTTATCTCTTAAATTTTGCACACATTCATTCACTACCTTCACATTCTCTTTCAATTCCTCATTCTATGATTCAACACTTTCCAGATCTTCAAGAGCTGTCTACAATTCTTCATCCAATTGAAATTTTCTAGTCATACTCATTGGTGTCACGATTCAACCAACAAGGATCTCCCTCAAGAAGTTAAGCTTTCAAGCAAGGGACCAAAGCTCTGATACCAATTTTTGGATTGGTTGAATGAACCGAAATACTGAGAGGGGGGCTGAATCAATATTCCCAAATATTCTAAAACTTTCACAACTTCTTAACCTTCAATTAAGCTCATTGACATGGAATAACAAATGCATAATAAACAAGAAACACAACCACAAATGGAACACTGTATTTTATACATCAAAAAACTAAATGGGAAAAACTATGGAGGGTGTTAACTCTCAAGATAATATAACTAGTTATATGGTGTTTATAATATGGGTGGCTCACTGCCAGATGGGTCATTGCCAAATTGCAAAAGTAGCTTATTGTCGGAATGCTCACTACAATAGATATAAATAAACTGAGGAAAGTTGCATCTCCAAATGCATGAAAACAGTTCCAAGTTAATCTCATATCACAACTCACTAAACTTACAAAAGATCCAGTAAAGGATCTCTGTACCACAAACACCTGCAATAGATCCAGTGAAGGATTTGATGAATAATGATGAAAAATAAATACCCTAATCGGTACTCTGAGGGGGGGGGGGGTGGGGGTGAATCAGTACATGCAAAAACTCCCCGACAACATATCAAGTTAAAACAATGCTAACCGGTTGTCTTCATCATTGAACTTAACCATGGCAGTACTGATTAAACATAGTAAGACTTCAGACAACTAAACCAGTAAAACTAAATACTTCAAATAACATTCAACACTTGATAACTACTTCACCAATATACTCATGCATGTGTTGTATCAGTAATACCATAACCATTAGCTTTGCATGCATATTCACCTAAACAAAGATTGCTCAATCATCACATGAAAAATGCACAACTCATGACACACAGATTTTTCACATGGAAACCCAAATGGGAAAAACCACGGTGGGGATGAATACCCACAAGCTTGTTTTTGAACTCTTTTGAAGCTCGCTCTATTAGGAGCCTAGTCCGGTTAAAGACTTTACAATAAGGTTATGTTAGGAATCAATCCTGTTAAAGATCACCCGGTTAAGGGATGGCTATATACCCTATTAAAGGTTACCTCGCTAGAGGATTTGAAGAACTCAATGATCTTGAGTCACCTGGTTAGAGGATTTGCAATAAGCCTGTTAAAGCTACCCGGTAAAGCGATTTTCCTACTATTGAAATGGATAGAAGACAAGAGGTAAAGCTCTAATCTGATAACAACACTACATGCTAAGTCAGATCCTTTTCAGCTCCTCTACTTTGAAATCACACTCTACAATTTTCCACTCATTGGTCTGGCAAGTATCTCATCACTCGGATACAAACACAACATTTGCCAACACAAACAATAACAAACATCATTGACCTTATAGACAACAATTAGGTCAGTAGCATAAACCCTAAACCCTAAACATTTTAGGTTTATAATTGCATAGAATAAAACAATCTCAAACAGATCCCAAGTCATTTTGAATTGTCTATTCTTCACCGCATATGGAAATAAGTAACCCATCACGCTCTCTTCACATTTCGCTAAGAAGAATGTTCATTCTCGAGGTAGACATTTAATGCAATCAATCTTCACATGAAAGATCCTAAAGGAAATCCTTCACGTGCACAAAACTGTCGTGGCATCTCGATCTCATCCTTATCTCTTAGTTAACTCATCACAGAATGTCACTGGTTGCATCACACAAGCTAGATTGCCAAACCAAAAACCCTAGAGCTGAGACTACCAACTGGTAGTCACACTTAGTGAAACCCCAACACTGGTCCACTTCATCCCTTCATACCGGTTCTCCTACTTGAACATCAATAACAACTTCTTCCAATCTTCATACTGGTTAACCTGCACTTATTGACATCAATGATAACATACTTTGTCACGACTTCATCATACACTGACTAATCTTGGCATTCAACTGAAACAAGTTACCTCTGGTCTTCTTACCGATGGCAATAAGTTCACCATTCTTTCTAATTATATTGCAAACTCCACCTTTGAACTCCAGAATGAGTCCTTTTTCATTTAGCTAAGAAACACTCAAAAGGTTATGCTTAAGACCTTCTACCCAATAGACATCATCCACACTGCTCTTTCCATTCAGTGGGATGGATCCTTTACCTTTCACCAAGCATGGTGCATCGTTGTCAAACCAGACAACACCTCCATCATATTCTTCCAGGGACAAAAACTTTCTCCGGTCACCAGTCATGTGGTGAGAACACCCACTATCAATAATCCACTCATTAGAGTTGTCAATGCGAGAGAAAAGGGATTTCTTGTTAGACACTTCTTCCTTTACAACTACAAACACTATGTCCTCATTCTCTTCATCCTCAGATTCTTCATCAGTAACACCTTCATCCACTGCAACAAGACAATTTCTTCTACCTCCTCCTTTATACTTTCTAAACCTCTTTGGTTTATCATTATTGTCATTGTTAGGACAGTTAATAGCTATATGTGCTATCTTATTGCAGGAAAAACATTTTAAAGGAAGCTTACCTCTATATTTTCTGGTGCCTTTTAGAAGTCTCTTGGCAAGAAGAGCTTCAAACTCCATCAGAATCTCTTCATCATCCATATCTCTGCATTGCCTGGATTCATAATTGGTACTTACTTCTTTTCCTTTTTTGGCTGGTGCAACAAATGCTCTAAAGGTTGACTCAGTCTTCTGAACACTGTCATCATAGCTATTCAACTCATATGCAGTCAACTTTGCAATGATAGAGTCTAAGGATACCTTGGTTTTGTCGATAGACCTTAGCTCCTGAATAGCAGCAACTCTGATTGCATAGATCGATAACAATGATCTCAAAACTTTACTAACAATGGTGGCATCATCAATTGTTCCACCAGTGCTCTTGATATCTCCAACCACAGTCTTGATCCTTATGCAATTTTGCTGAATGGACTCTCCTTCAACCATCCTATTGTCTTTAGATTTTCCTTTAAGGCTCTCTTCCTTAGCTTTCTTGACATGATCATCACAACCATAAATGGTTTCCAGAGTGTCCCATACATCTTTAGGATTGTCCTTATCTTGTACATCAATGAACTCAATATTGGACATGATGCTAATAAGGGCTTCCATGACTTGCCCATTTTCTTGAATCTCTCTTTTCTGATCATCGGTTAGAGTGCCAGTGGGCATAACATAGACATTCTCAACATAGCTCCAGTGTTGAGCACCCAAACTCTTGATATAAATCTTCATTCTGTCCTTCCATATTTTGAAGTTATCTCTATTGAACTTAGGACCTTCCCTCTTCATCATTAAAACAAGATCTTTTACCTCAAGCAGTTAAGCTTATATCATCGAGGACCTGGAGTTTCTCTGATACCAATTGATGAATAATGATGAACAACAAATACCCTAATCGGTACTGAGAGGGGGGGTGAATCAGTACATGCAGAAACTTCTCAACAACATATCAAGTTAAAACAATGCTAACTGGTTGTTTTCATCACTGAACTTAACCATGGAAATACTGGTTAAACACAATAAGACTTCACACAGCTAAACCAGTAAAACTGAATAATTCAAATAGCACTCAACACTTGATAACTACTTCACCAATATACTCATGCATGTGTTGTATCAGTAATACCATAACCATTAGCTTTGCATGCATACTCACCTAAACAAAGACTTCTCAATCATCACATGAAAAATGCACAACTCATGACACACATATTATTCACGTGGAAACCCAAATGGGAAAAACCACGGTGGGGATGAATACCCACAAGCTTGTTTTTGAACTCTTTTGAAGCTCGCTCTTTAGGAGCCTAGTCTGGTTAAAGACTTTACAATAAGGTTCTGCTAGGAACTGATCCTGTTAAAGATCACCCGGTTAAGGGAAGGCCATATACCTTATTAAAGGTTGAAACCCTGTTAAAGGTTACCTCGCTAGAGGATTTGATGAACTCAATGATCTTGAGTCACCTGGTTAGAGGATTTGCAATAAGTCTGTTAAAGCTACCCGGTAAAGCGATTTTCCTACTGTTGAAATGGATAGAAGACAAGAGGTAAAGCTCTGGTATGATAACAACACTACATGCTAAGGCAAATCCCTTTCAGCTCCTCTACTTTGAAATCACACTCTGCAGTTTTCACTCTCATTGGTCTAGCAAGTATCTCATCACTCGGATACAAACACAACGTTTTCCAACACAAATAATAACAAACATCATCGACCTTATAGACAACAATTAGGTTGGTAGCATAAAACCTAAACCCTAAACATTTTAGGTTTACAATTACAAGCGGTCCAATCCTGACCATTCAAACACTTTACATAGAATAAAACAATCTCAAACAGATCACAAGTCATTCTGCATCATCCATTCTTCACCGCATATGGAAATAAGTAACCCATCACACTCTCTTCACATTCTGCTAAGAAGAATGTTCATTCCCAAGGTAGACATTTAATGCAATCGATCTTCACATGCAATATCCTCAAGGAAATCCTTCACATACACAAAAATGACGTGGCATCTCGATCTCATCTTTATCTCTTAGTTAACTCATCACAAAATGTCACCGGTTGCATTGCACAAGCTAGATTGCCAAACCAGAAACCCTAGAGCTGAGACTACCAACTGGTAGTCACACTTAGTGAAATCCTGACACTAGTCCACTTCATCCTTTCATACCAATTCTCCTACTTAAACATCAATAACAACTTCTTCCAATCTTCATACCAGTTCACCTGCACTTATTGTGACATCAATGACAACATACTTTGCCACCGCTTCATCATATGCCAGCAAGATTACTGCACTATTGTCCGTACTCTGACTCTACGCCAACTACTTTTCTATCCACAACTCTCACTTCACATACTGGGCTCTTATTTTCCACTTTTCATTCACTCACTCACATCTTACATACACATCTATCCATCATCCATACCTCTGCTAAAATCTCACGTGCGTGCACACACACACACACACACATACTAGAAAGATTACACACTGGGATAATATGTCAACCAATCATAAGTAATATGCTTCTTGGATCAACATGTTATCCAATGAAGCCTTAATCCAAACAACAAGATAACCAATTCGGCCTCGACAAGATCTCTACATGCTTCCTTTACACAATTCATTCACCAATGCATATACCTTAATTATCGGATTAGAATAGGGGTCAACTAGACACACTGACCCATAAGCACAAAACTCCAAGCAGAGAAACTCTAAAATCCAAAATATAGATACCGAACATACCATAGATGTCAGACCATAAAACATGATAGATACAATTGACATAACTAACATAATCAATGTTGGAACACACAACTGATACCGAGACATGATATAAACCAAAATAAGCATAACTGAGGATTTCAGAGATGAGGATCTTCTGGAAATAAGTCTAGCAGAGATCATCTATGCCTTATTGCATCATATCTTATACATATCTATCTTCAAAATTGCAACACCAACAACATACACCATCCAATCCAAACCGGATAACCAGATTTGACATCAGTGACAACAATGACAATAAGTCTAACATAATCTTTACTTGGGGACCACTCTAATGAAGGATGAATCCAATATATCTAACCATAATTCAAATATGATTAGATTCATATATGGTTATTTGTTTTCCCTCTCTTTCTAGTTAAAAATTGGACATGAATTAGGAAATTAGGGTAAAACAATGCATAGTTGAAGTAGATTGATGAAAATAGATTGCTACAAATATCCCATAGAGACATAAACTAATATATGGGTAAAAAATGATGTTTTTAACTTGCTCCTAGAAGTTTGTCTTGACTTTTGAAGATCAAGTGTTACAGATTCGCCTTGGTCCTCTGAATTTTGCTCCATCAAAAGTTAAACTTGTTCTTCGTTGTCAACTCTCCTAGAATCCATGAGTACAATTCCTGAGCTTGTTCCCTATACATGAAAAGAAATAAAATAGGGTTGTGGACAAGGGTTTACCTTAGGTCCAACCTCAGTTTAAGAATTGATCTTTAATTGAATAATGTAAATACTAAAGTAAATGCTAAGAATTATACCTCACATCTGCAATTGTTGATCATGATGCAATTCTCTTTTAATGTAATCACAAATGTTGAATGTAATGACATGACCAACACATAAACATGAAAAATCCTAATCACACACACATGCTTGCATGAATATTGATATAAATTTCTTCCATAATGCTTGAAGCATGAAATGATCCCTTGAATCTTTGAGAATGCTTGATGATGAATAGTTGACGGATGCACAAATATTATAGATGGATAGTGATGGAGACTTATTGGATTCTTAGATTCAAAATCAATTGATAAGATGTCTTTAAATAGGTTTCCCTAGGTAAATTATCGATTAGGCCTACCTCCAATGGTCAAGTGTACCCATGAGTACCAAATTCCATCGGGGAAGAGGAGTGCCTTTCTGGTCCCAAATTAGGACCTAATTAAGGGGGACTGGGGTATTAGGGGGTGCCCTAATCCAAGACCAGGGCACTGGGTGTGCCCTAATCAAGGAATAGGGTGTAGGGGAGTGCCCTGGTCCTCCAAAATCAGATTTAGAAACTAAGAGCTTGAGGAAGGATAGATTAGGGATGGGACCCACCCAGTGGCGTCAATAGGCAACATCAAGGATGGAGAAAAATGGGCCTTGGGGGATGATAATGAGACATGATAAAATAGGAACATAAACATGAGGCATAAATTGGACCAATTAGCTTATGCAAATACTCGTAGTAAAGTAGAAAGTTGAGAGAGAGGAGAAACTAGGAGCAAGATAATGAGTAGATAAGACATTACTAACGCTGAGGAACCAAGCCCCCAACATTAGGATCTTAACTCTAACAATCACATGCACGAAAAAAACAAAGACAAAAGATACACAACACAAGGGGTGAGTACTAAAAACAAAAAGGCTCCAAGTCAACTAGTTGAAGAGACCTCAATAATAAAATGTCTCAACCACTAATATCCTTCTCAAAATGCCATCACAATAACACAAGTGATCACATAAAAAGAGAAAGAGAATACGTCAAGTGATGAACCATGATCCACAAATAAAAAAGCTATGAGCTCATGGGGAGGAGAAAAGAGAGGACATGGATGCCACATGATAGAAAGTTGTGTTATTCTATGTGATCCATGAGAATAAGACAAAGTGAGGTTGTGGAATTGACATGCTAGAAAGTTGTGTTATGCTAGGTGGCCCACAAGAACTTGAATACTCATGGGACAACAAGTTGCATAGTGTTGTGTGATTCATGTAAAGAAGGAGAGTCAGAATAGTCTAGTAAGTTGTGTTATGCTAGTTACACTCTCTGAAAAGGGAAGAGTTTAATGGTTTAGGAAGTTGTATTATGCTAGTCAACTCAGCCTGGTACATATGTCGTTGTTTATTTTTAGGAGTTAAGCATCTCGTATAAGTCTTGTTGGTTTGGTTTTGAGCATGAAACAACCTGTATAAGACTTGTTAGTCTAGTTTTGAGCATGCAATAACCTATATAAGACATGAAATAAAAACAAAATATGCTTGGTTTAGAGCATGAAGTATCTCGTATAAGACTTGTTGGTTTGGTTTCAAGAGTGAACACCCCATATAAGACATGCAAAATAAAAAATAAAATATTACAAAGAGGGTGTTATGCATGCCCTCCCTTAAGATGCCAACATAAAGGTATGTCTATGTCTAAAGAAAGCTATAAACAAGGATAAAAACCATACACAACAAGGAGATATCCTTTAGGAAACAATTTACGTAAATGCAAGCCAAAGAGATAGGACTCTTAGAAGCAAGGAAAATATAGTTGTAAAAGAGATATCTTGTAACAAGTGTAGAGTGAATCCTTAGGAGGAGAAGGAGGAATAAATCTTTGTTCATGGATATCTACCTTCAAGAGGAGACTTTGAACAAAAATAACATCTTTGACCAAAGGAAGGAGAACAAGAATTCATACCTTCCCCCTATTGCTAGGAAAAAGTGATTCTTGATGAAGGATAACACACTTTTGACCCAAAGTGAGGGGTTTGTTTATAATAGACATAAATTTCCAAGTGAAGAAGAGGTTGTACACAAGGATACACACCTCTTGCACAAGAGAGAATCCTTGAGAAAATAACGACTTCACACAAGGAATCACATTGTATCATAAGAAAACATCACTCAACAAAAGAAAATTGGATCCTTAGAAAGGATAGGAAAAATCAATGGCCCCCAAGCATAGGGACAAAGAGAAGGATTGCACAACCTCCAAAGAGATATTATACATAAAAGATGTGGCACTTCAATAAAAGAAAATGGTCCTAAGAAAGGAACATACATGTACTCACACGAAGGAAGATTCGATGGGAGAAAAGACATCAAGTTATGCAAAATACAACTCAAAAGAAGAGGCAATCTTTTAAAGGAGAAAGGATTGAATATACCAAGTGGGGAGGCAAGGATGAATTATGTTGCTGCCCAAGTATGATTGAAAGTGAAGGTGCATCACCACTCCTAACAAAGAGCCCCCAATGAAGTAAAACCACTAGTTCCATAGGGTGAGGAGAAACATAATAAGGTGAATTGAGTACCAAGGTACCACCTCTTCACCAAGAAAAAATGCAAGATCAGTTGTAATATCTGTGCGAGCTCAATCATATTGGTCTTGAACAAATTATTTAAAATCTTTACAATTTCCAAGAGAATGAGAATAACTACGATGAAAAAGATAATTTTTATCACCTTCTTTATTCTTATAATTATAGGTAAGCCTTATGAAGGGAAAAACAATATTCTTATCATACTTCAATCTCCAAAAGATTCTTGTAACTATTTTTTCTTGATTGTCAATAGGGGTAGGTCTTGCCTCTTGATATGTAGAAGAAGGTGCACTACAAGGTGAAGGATTGTCTTCTATTATTTTGATAATTCCATCATCAATGAGTCCTTGTAGTCCCTTTTGAAAATTAGGACATTCATTCTCATGATGATTCTATACTAGCTTGTGAAGGAGGGTTTATAGGGACTTTGATTCCTTGTTCATATTTTCCAAGTCCTTGTCCACTATAACCTTGTTTTGAGATTATATTACAATCACTCCTATAAGAATGTTTCAATTGTGAGGAAGAAATACTATTAACATGTATTTCTTTAAAATTTGTAGTGTAAGGGCACATGGAGGGATGAAATGGATGATTAGATGAAGAAGAGATATCCTTTGTAGGAAAGTTGTTTTTATCATCATCCATGTCCTCTTTGGTTGTCTGGGAAGGAGGGTCCTTATCATCTAAAGCTTCATCTTTTCTTAATGTTATATGAGGAGATAGGTCATGAATAACTTGGATAACATCTTCCCTACAAATATGTTGATGATTGAGATAAGCTCTAAGAGAACAAGGAGGATCTAAAGAGATTGATATACCAAAATTTTGATCTTGCCCCCCTCGTACTAGAGTATGCATATGAGAAGAAGATGGTGTCATGTTTCTCTTTAATTTAATTTCTCTCAATTAGAGAGATCATTCATAGGAGTATTGACTCTTTCCCCATTCACATTAGATACCCTAGGAGAGGTACAAGTGTTAGTTTTTTCAATGTTCTCTCTAGGATTATAATTGTCTACGAAAGATTTTATGTGATCTACATATGTAATAAATTTTTTTTAAATATCATTAGAAAACAACTTACAATATGGATAAAATATTTGAGAGATGATTTGTAAGTAGGAAATATCTTTGAAATTTTAAATATGCAATATGTAAGAGTACTATGGATGAAAATAAGTAATGTAAAGCGAAAGAAACCATGATCAAACACATGGTTTTGGTATATATATATAAGAAACAATGTAATCATATGTGGAATATAAAACCAATCAAATTGGTAAATTCTATTATGAAACACCCCAAATCAGATTTGCAAACACAAGTGAAAAGTTTGCAACCCACAAGTCAATTTTAGAATTATAGATTAGGGTTTTTATGAATTTAAGCACTAAATTTATGTATTTTAATTGAAAACATGATTTATGAGCACAAAATTTAATGTTTAAATTCCTACAAATCAGATATGAGACCATAAATCAGAAATAAGTATGCAAGGAGTTAGAATCCCCAAAATGTAATGGTGGAAAAACCAGGGTTTGACCAATAAGGATAGTAAGACCACTAACCTTTCCTTTGAAACCACTACATTGAAAGAGGGTTGAATGTAATAGATATAGACACAATATAAATATGGAAAGGGGTGAAATTTTGATTAGATTCACTAATTTGTTTTCCCCATCTTTCTAGTTGAAAATTGGATGTGAATTACGAAATTAGGGTAAAACAATGAATAATTGAAGTATATTGACGAAAATATATTACTACAGATATCCCATGGATCCACAAGCTAAAGTCTGAGAAAAAGAAGATGATTAAAACCTATTTCTAGAAATTCAGTTTAATTTTTGGGACTAGGTAGGATAGATTTTCCCTAGTCCTTTGAATTTGTTTCATTGAAAGCTAAACCTATTTGTCGCTATTGACTCTGCTAGAATCCCTAAGTATAGATCTTGAGATTGTTCCTTGCACATTGAAAGAAAGGAAATAGGGCTATGGATAGGGGTTTGCCTTAGGTCAAACCTCGATTTAGTAATTAACCTTGAATTGAATAATGTAGATACTGAAGTAAATGCTAGGAGATATACCTCAGATCTATAATTATTTCAATGATGATGCAATTCTCTTTTAATGTAATAATAAATGTGGAATGCAATAGCATGACAAACACATGAACATAAAAAACCCTAATCACACACACATGCTTGCATGAAAATTGATGTAACTTTGCTCCATAATGCTTAAAGGATGAAATGCTACCTTGAATCTATGAAAGTGCTTGATGGATGCATGAATATTATGGATGGATAGTGATGGAGACTTAGTAGATTTTTAGATTCAAAGTGAATTGATAGGATGTCTTTATATAGGTCTCCCTAGGTAAATTACCAATTAGGCTAGCCTCCAATGGTCAAGTCTAGCCACAGGGACCAAATGCTATCGGGGAAAGGGAATTCCTTCTCAATCCCCAATTAGGACCTGATTACGAGGGACTAGGATGTTGGGGGGCACCTTAGGACCATAAAATGAGAGCCTAATGGAGGATATATCGAAGATGAGGCCCACCTAGTGGTGTCAACAGGTGATATCGGGGTTGGAGAAAAAATGGGCCAAAATGGGCCTAGGGAATATGAAAACAAGACACTAAAATAGGAGCACAAACATGAGGTGTAAATTAGACCGGTTACAATTTATGACACTAAAAATATATATTAAATACTCTAATATATAATATATTATAATATAATACAATATATAATATATAATATATAATATATATAATATAATATAATATAATATAATATATTTAATATAATATGATATATAATATAGTATATTATATGTTATATATTATAAAATGAACCATAGAATTAAAACAAAAAATGCCATGTAACGGATATCCGTTCAAAATGGATATCCATTACTTGAGACAACTTAAAAAAAAACCCATGAGCGTTCATTTTCACTAAAACAAACAACGAAACAGGCGGAGGAGAGAGCAAAGCGAATTGGATATATGTTCCTATCTTATATATCTGTTCCTATCTAATATCTATTGCCCAAAATCCAATTTCATTGCCAAATTCAATAAAGCATCATATCTTTTATAACTTCTTTTTTTGTTTTGGCTTTGTTTTTTGGTATTTTTTAAAAATTAGGTATTTTTATATAATTATAGTTTGTAGTTGATTTTTTTTTAAAATTTTCTAATTTAATTAGGTTTACCAATGCATGACAATCAAAACCCTGGCCCACCAAATCCTCCCGCACCACCAAACCCTCCCCAACAACATCTTCCAATTCATGACCTTATTAACAAAAATTTGACTAAAAAACAAGATATTTATCAAATTTACTTTAGGAACCCTCATTTGTCTCCAATGATAAATGCTTTAGATACCATTATTTCTAATGAAGAAACCCTCGCATCCCAACATGATGCATTTCTATAGTGGTGAGAAGACATGAGAAAACATTATGCTAATGACTTATCATATGACCAAGTTAAGGATTTGGAAATTTTGAAATCCGAATTAGCCACACCTTTTAGGAATCCTAAAAATGGACAACCATGTGATGTGCGAAAGCCCAAATATTCAATTAAATGGTGCACACATCAGGGTATGAAAGATAATTTTTTGAATTGTTGGGGGATGGTTTTTGATAAACCACCCAAGAACAATCTTGATGTCCCCCAATATTTTGTAAGGAAATTATGTGCTAAATTTATCTTGGGTAAGCATGTCAACTACTTTTACATGAGAAGTTTTCCAAGGTGTTGGTGGAGGTATTCCTTAGGATAGACATGGGGAAATTCAAGTGGTACAAGTTCCATATATTCTCCCTCCTTCTATTCCTCCTCCACCTCCTATACAACATCCACACATTTTTGGCGATGTAGCTTTAGAGAGAATAATGGACATACACTCTCTGACCCACAATTTTATCACCAAGTGCTCTCAGTTAGCTAGTGCAACCATTCAAATTACTAGTGTAGGCAACTACTAATTCACCAAGATGTAATTTTAGGACTCCCCCAGTAGCAACCAAACCCTAGGACTATGTAGCAACACCATCAAAGTTCAATTTGTACCAGCCATGTCTAGGTGGCTTCCATTTAGTGTTCATCCTCATTATTTGCTTGGTATTATCAAAGGTTGCATAGGAGTAGGGAAAGTGCCAATGCAAGGCCACTTCAACATCCAAATGGGAAGGGGGATTAGGAGAGGGCTTGATGTGAGTGAGATATTCTCCAATAGGAGATTGAGGAAGGACCTAAAAACCATATCAACAAGGTTCTCCACACCTCGAAAGATCCTATTATTCCTTTCTTTCCAAATACTCCATTTGAGATGGGGTGGGATTTTCCTCCACAACTGACTAATAAGGGGGTTAAATGTCAACCCCTTCCACTCTATGATCAAGTGTACCAAATCCTCATTCACAGTCCAACAAAGATTCAATCTTTAGAACACCATCCCTTGAAGGATTCTAGTAAAATTAGAATAAAGAAGCAAGTGAGAGGTGTTGTCTTCCTCCATTTTGCACATAACAAATCTATTAGGGAGTTGGAAATCTCTTTTGATGAGATTATCTTGGGTAAGGATTTTGTTATGAAGAGTTTTCCACTAGAAGAAACTGATTTTAGGAATGAGATGATGGTTCCAGACCTTCCTCCATCAATTTAGAGAGTTGTTATCTTTAAGAAGGCAGTGATAAGAAGATTTAACCATGAAATCCTCCCCAGGGTTCAGTCGCTATATGAACTTGTCCTCATAGGGAAATAAAGGAAATATGACATGTTTCAACATGTCTTGCACCTCCATAGAATCACACAGCAGGTGCGGCTAGTTATGACAACAAAGGGCGATATGCTTCCAAGAATTATTGGGGGCAAGGTAAGATCCAACCCATTGCCCAAAAAAGGCTCTAACACAACCTTGAAGTCTATTGAGGGAGGGGAAGGAAGCCAATTTTTTGTCCCCAATTGAAGTATCTTCCGAAAAGTGGATGTTACCCCCATTACCAATAGGCTATTTCAAACCCAAAGAGATAATGCTCCCGATCTTGAGAATATTATTATGGATCCTAGAACCACTGGGGAACCCCACAAAATTTAGTATTTTGTAGAAATTTTTGTGATGAAGATACTTAGCACTCATAATATGACACCAGTCAACTTTATGGAGAGCCAGTTTCCATCTAGTTTTAGCCATGAGGGATTTGTTAAATTATTATATTTTCCTAATTCCCAATCCTCCCTTATCTTTTGGATAGAAAACCTAGTTCCATCCAACCAAGGCCAACCTCTTCTTCTCTTCCATGCTAGTCCAGAGGAAAGCCCTTTGGATCCTCTCAAGATTCTCAACCATGGAGGCCAAGATCTTGAATAAGGAAAGGAAGTAGACATGGATCCCTTGTACAGAGAAAGCCAAGAGTTGAAGCTTGCTGACACTACTAAGGAGTCTGCCCTTCCAGAGTGTAATTTTCTTTTGCATTCCTTTAAGAATAGAGTTCCAAAAGGTATTAGAAACTTCCTTAACTATGAGGGGTAATCCAAGGTAAGTACCTGGGAGGGCAGTAGTCTAGCATCCCAGAATATCTTTTATTTTGCCTTGTAGTTTATCAATAGTATTAAAAAAGTATATTAATCTTTTCATAGTTTATGTATTGAGTAGAAGATTCCACATACTGATCAAGGAAGGTTTTTCATTCTCAAGCTTCCACAATCGAGGCCTCCCCAAAGAGAATAGTTTCATCTGCAAACCATTGTAGAACAATGGGTGGAAAATAGGAGCTAGGTTTGACCCCTTGCAAGGCCCCATTACTAACCAGGGTGATGAAATTTCTTCCAAGAACTTCAGTGAGAATAATGAATAGTAGGGGGATAGGAGATCATCTTGTCACATCCCCCTAGTTACACCAAAATATTCCTTGGGGACACCATTGACCAAGACTAAGTACTTGACAATAGAGATGCATTCCTTAATTAGGTTGAGCAATCTGTCACAAAACCCAAACTTCCTAAGGACTTTGAGCAGAAAATCCCAGTTCACCTTATCAAAAGCCTTGGATATATCAAGCTTTAAGACCATTCGTGGTTGGCGACATTTATACATGGAATGAAGAACCTCATCCATAGTAATAGAAATGTCCAAAAAATTTCTACTCGGGACAAATCATTTTTGACTATGGCTAATGAGAGCATCAAGAAAAGGCTTAATCCTATTTACCAGAACTTTAGAATTTTTTTTTATAGATAGTGTTACAAAGGATGAAATTTTTTAATATTGAAAACAAAACCACAAACACAATAACATCCAAGATAATTAAATGATCAAAACTTAAATATAACTAATAAAATTAAATCTAAGAAACTAAATATAAAATGACTAAACAAACCCTTTTCTTGTTTGCACATTATACAAATCCTTCATAACCACACCATATCTAAAATACCCTTCTTATAAAAAACTATAGATAGAAAGTAAGATTTAGGACTGAATTTATAAATTTGTTCTCAAATTGCAACATAATTCATTATCATTTTACTTGTGGTATGTTACACGGTTGACAACAAATCTCTCATGAGAAAATCTTGTGACTGTAACCCTAAGGCAAGCTGTTATGACACGTTTCTCCCCTATGGCTCTTGTTCTCAACAAATTTCTACAGGGTTTGAAGCTAATTTAGGTGGGTTTTTGGTGGATTTTTCCTAGACACCAAATCCTTGGTGTGGCATTTTGGTCTTTCGCATCCTTCCTCTTGGGACTTGAAGGTAAAGGGTAGCCACAAAAAAATATCAGAGTGCGAGCTACCAGGAAAGGTAGAGATGATGATGAAATCAGAAGCAAGATTGGTGAAGAATACCCCTCCATCAAAATATAGAAAAAAAGAGGGCTTACTGAAGGATACAATTTCTAGCAAAGAGGAGGATGCAATGAAAGATTTGTTGATGCTAGAAGGACAACATAATAGCCAACCAAACTCGGTAGAGGAAACCCCTATTCAAGATAGACAAAAAGGAAGGATTCAAGAAACAAGAGATGAGCAAGGTAAAACCTTAGAATTTCAGTTACCTGATGAAGTTGTTGAATGCATTGTTTTAAAAAAAAATAAAACTGTTGTTTTATTTTTCTTAAGAGGGATCCCTACTGAGTTGGAATTTTATAAATGTGCGAAACAAAATTGGGAAAATAGAGGATAAATAATTGAATCAATTAGGGGATTGGGAAAAGGGTATGTATCTGTATGTTTAAATCTACTGAGCATGCTCAAGTTGTTATTAAATATGGTACATGGATCATATGCGGTCAAGTTTGTTATTTGCAAGCTTGAACCTTTGACTTCCACCTAGAAGGCCCTTCCCATTCTTGCTATCCCATGTGGTTGGAATTGCCATTTCTTAATTTGGCCTTTAGACTATTCTTAAAATATATTGTAGCTCAACTGGGTAAGGTCATTTGGTGTAAACACAACACTAATAAATTTGGTAGTTTGAGGGTTCATCCTAGAGCTTGCACAAAAATTGATTTGAACAAACTCTTACCAGAGAATATAAAATTGTTTGGCCCAAGTTTTGGACTTGATCAACTGATGGTCTATTTGAACAAGCCAGATGCCTACTTTTTTGTTGAGAAGATGGACATTTGATTAGAGATTTCCCTATGAGGAATAATAGGTCTCCTTCATCATCCACTCAAGCCACTTCTGCTAATATTGCTAATGATCCCATTTTGAAGCCAAAGCCAGTCATTAAAAACTCCCCCTCTCCCTCCAGTCCAATGCTATGGTTCCTTAGTCTGGTACTTCTCATTCTATATCCCCTTTAGTGGGCAAGACATCATATCAAGATGTTACTATGTTTGATTAATGGAGGACTATTTGGTAAAGGAAGGAGCCATCTTCTTCCTCTTCCACACCCAATGAGTCATCTTGTATTCCCTCTTCCAGGCTACTAAAATCAATAGATCTATTTCTCTTTCTCCTAATCCTAGACAAAGGTCTAGGTCTCCTCCAACAATTTCAAAAGAAAACTTGAATTTTGAACAAGGGGTTGTCATTTCTAGAATCAATTTGGAGTCTTGCCACAGGATGAAGATAACACTCTTGTCAACTCAACATGAATAGAAAGACTATCTTGGAATGTGAAAGGGTTGTCTCATCCACATAAGAAATTTAGAGTCAAAGACACTTTAATGAAATGGAAAACAAATGTGTTATTCTTGCTAGAAGTCAAAATCAGTAATGAGCATTTGGATGCCACTCTTTTCAGCCTTTGGAAAGATGCTCCTTTCATTCATAGATCTCATAAAGAGGGTAATGTGTTGAGAATGGGTGTCTCAAACTTACCACTTGTGATCTCGATCTGGTATGTCACCCCAACTGATTAGCTGAAGTTGTAGTATTCCACCGAGGCCATGCATGATAGCAGGGAAGAAAAGAAATTACCTCTTTCCGTACCCCACAAAAGAAGAAGATAAAATTGACTGAGGTCATGGTATAATGAAGAGAAAGGAGATGAGGAAATCAGAAAATAGTAAAAACATTGCGGGCCAACGGGGGTAGAAGACGAAAGTCTCCTCATCATCCCGCGAGATATTTTGTAAGGTCATGGATTGAGGATGAGCTAGTGAGAAAAGGAAGGCACATTCTTTCCTACCACCTTGTGAATGTTTTCTCAAGCCTATGGATGAAGTGTAGGATAAAGGGGGAAGCAAGGAGATCCTTTTTCCCGTCAACCTGCGAGGCACTAAGGACCATGACTATTGGCAGACTTGTGAGGGGCCCATTAACACAACACTATCAGGTATCAGAGATCAGGTGTAACAAAGCTTGATGAAAATGAGAACTGATGAGTTACACTTCCATCGGGCAACAATAAGTCGATGATTGGACCAAATGGGAAAATTAACCAATAGTCTTTAGAATTCAGTGGGGTCCATGTCCAATTGGTTTTCTTGTTGAATTAGATGATGATAATTGGTCCAAGATGGAGCCTGAGGAGCGGTTAGAGTTTGGTATAGATTACACATCGTGTTTTCGACAATTGAATAATTTGATAGTTGAGCCATATGGAAACTGAACCAAATCGTGTTCTTGACAAAGATATAAAATGTCTAAAGAAATGGTTGCATAGTGGTTGGAAGTGGATCAATTGGTTGGAGAAGTTAGTCTATTGGTTGGTTGATGTTTCTGTTGGAGCCGAATTGTTGAATCGATTGTGCCTATAATCTGTATGATCTAATTTTTCTTGATGTTGTATGCTACCTGAAATGAGACTTATTTAGAACAATTAATTTGTAACTTGTATGCAAATTTGATTTACTATAATATAAGTGGTTAGTGCTTTGGTGTGTGGGGTTTTCACTCGTAAGGGTTTTCCCATATGAAATCTGGTCTTTTTCTCTGTGCTTGTGAATCTTCTTGTTTACTCTGTTTTCTGTTATGTGCATGTTAATGACTGTAATTAAAAATTAAAAGTAATCCCTACTTCTCTCGTCTAAGAAATTGATAATTAGGAAGGCGTTTCCACACTCTTCTTTCCTTACAAGTGGTATTAGAGCCTAGCCAATTGTGTTATCCTTGTAGGTAGGATGCTTTTTTTGTGTTAATTCTGTAGTGGGAGTTTTGTAGAGAACTTGTGTGTGAAATTGCAGATTGAAGATGGCGAGCACATCAGGGAGAGTAGACATTGAGAAGTTCAATGGTGGCAACTACGAGTTATGGAAACTCAAGATGAAAGACCTATTGGTGGATAAGGACCTTTGGGTTGTAGGGTCTAGAACTAAACCACCATGCATGAAAGAAGAAGATTGGGAATCCACATATAGGAAAGCCAAAGGGATAATTAGATTATGTCTTGCAGATTTTGTTCTGTTGAATGTTCATGAGGAGAAGACAACAACTTCTCTGTGGAAGAAACTTGGTGACATTTATCAGGGAAAGTCTCTGGTAAATAAGTTGTTCCTAAGGAAGAAGTTTTACTCCTTGAAGATGAGCAAAGGGACATCTGTGGGAGTAATGATTGAGGATGAGGATCATTGTATGCTTCTATTGTGTTCCTAGCCTGACACTTGGGACCATTTGGTGATGGCTATTGGAAGTACAACAACCGCCTTCAAAATGAAAGATGTGGTTGCTTTGTTACTTTCGGAGGAGGCAAACAGGAATTCTCTTGAGATGGCCAAGGAGGCTCTTATTGTTCGAGGTAGATCAAAGGAAAAAGGCAAGCATAAGAACAATAAGTCCAAATCCAAATCAAAGGAAAGATCAAAGTCTCCTGAGAAGAAATCCAAGGTGAAGTGCCAGAATTATGGACAGTCTGGTCATATCCAAAAGGATTGCAAAGAGGAGAAAAAGAAGAAGAAGAAGAACTCTTTTGACATTGAATCTTCTCATTGTGATGCTGATACCTTCATTGCTGCCTTGGCAACTTAGACATCTGATAATGTCTGGTTGATCAATTCAGGTGTATCATTCCACATGACATCTCATAGAGAATGGTTCTCAAAGTATGAGGAATATGATGGTGGAAAGGTATACCTGGAAAGTGATTCATCGCTTGAAATTATTGGCCAAGGAAGAGCCAGAATTCAGTTTCTGAGTGGAAGAATTAAGGATATTGATGTCATAATGCACATACCAGGTCTAGCTTGAAATTTTCTTTCTATTAGTAAGCTGAATGATGGTGTACAAATTTCATTCTCGGGTGGTGGTTGTAAGATGACTAGAGTCTCCATAGTGTTCGCCAAGGGTGCACAACTTGGTACTCTGTTAAAGCTAGATGCACAGTCTGTTCAATGTAATAGTGCCTCTGGAAAGTTAGAGAAGGCTACCTGGAAGGAGAACAGTATAAGCTCTATGGAGGTCAAACTTCCTGTAGAGAAAATGATGTTATGGCATCATAGACTTGGTCACATAGAAGAGAAGGGCTTAAAAGCTTTGAAAAACAAAAACCTGGTGGAGGGGCTTGATGATTGTAACTTTAAATTTGAATTTTGTGAATATTGTATATATGGAAAGCAACACCATGTTTCTTTTTAATCTAGTCCTCATAAATCTTCTGGTTTGCTGGATTATGTTCACTTTGATGTTTTTGGTCTAGTTAATGTTCCTTCATTATCGAAATCTAGATACTATGTTTCCTTTTTAGATGATTATTCGAGAAGGGCATTTGTATACTTTCTGAAAAGTAAATCAGAAGTGTTCAACCAGTATAAAGAGTTTAAAAACTTGGTTGAAAATCAGACTGGTAGGAAAATAAAATGTTTAAGGACTAAAAAATAGCACCGAGTTTTGTTCTATAGAGTTTGAACAATACTGTAAAGACCATGGAATTAAAAGGCATAAGACTACACCTTACAATCCACAACAAAATAGAGTTGATCAAAGGTTGAATAAAACATTGATGGAAAAGGCAGGTTGTGTCCACGACATGTTATCTACAAAATAGATCTCCCACTTCAATGTTGGTAGATAAGATGCTTATGGAAGCATGGTCTAGTAAGAAGCCCTCTCTGAGACATATTCGTGTCTTTGGCTATGAGGCATATGCTCATGTGCTTGATGTAAAATAAATCCAAATTGGAAAACAAAGATGTCAAGTGTATCTTCATTGGCTATGGCTTGGGTGTGAAATGATACAAGCTTTGGAATTATGTGACTGAGAAGGTGTTATACAGTAGAAGCGTGATCTTCTAAGAGGTGAAACCTACTCCAGTTGATCTGCAGTCTAGAAAGATAGAGAAAGAGAAAGTAGCAGTTGAAATTCCTCTAACTCCAAAAAAGGAGGAACTATGAACTCCATGTGTACCTGAAAGAGAGGAGAGCTCAAGAAGCTCTAAAAGTTTTGATCAAGAAGAAGAACAAGGACCTCTACCTCAACCATTGAGAAGGTCTACATGGGAGAGGAGACAACCTGATAGGTATGGTTATTTGATGTTGGATTCAAATTGTGCCTATGCTTTGATTACTAACACTTATGAGCCTAGGACTGTGAAAGAGGCAATCAAAATGTTTGATTTATATTCCTGATTGGAGGCCATGAATGAAGAAATGACATCATTAAGAAGAATGAAACCTGGGATCTAGTTCCCTTGCCTGAAGGTAGAAAACCAGTTGGCTAAAAATGGGTATTTAAGAAGAAAATTGGTTTGGATGGAAGTGTTGAAAGTAAAAAGCTAGGTTGGTCATGAAAGGTTATTCCCAGTTAGAGGGAATTGATTATGGATAAATCTTTTCTCATGCAACAAAGCTGACATCTATCAGATTTCTTTTGTCACTTGCAACAACATATGACTTTGAGATCGAGAAAATGGATGTGAAGAGAATGTTCCTTCATGGAGATTTGGAGGAAGAGATTTATATGTCTTAGTCTAGGCACTTTGTTGAAAAAGGTAAATAATCTTTGGTTTGTAAGTTGAAAAAATCTCTCTATGATTTAAAACAATCACCTAGGATGTGCCACCAGAAGTTTGACACCTTTGTGTTGTCATTGGGATTTGTAAAGTCAAAATATGATCATTGTGTGTATTATAAGACTGAAAATGGTCATTTTCATCATTACTCTACATGTGGATGGCATGTTATTCATTGGGCATGATAAGGGTATGATTTTTTATTTAAAATATCAATTGTCATCATGTTTTGAAATGAAAGACATAGGTGTAGCTAGGTATATTCTGGGGATGAGAAATAGTAGGGATAGGAAGAATAGAAAGCTTTGGCTCAGTCAGAGAAATTGCATTAGTATTGTCCTTGAGAGGTTCAATATGTCAGATTGCAAGCAGTTAGTTGTTCCAGTGTTGTAGGGAACAAAGCTTTCTGTCAAAGATTGTCCAAAATCTCCTACTAAGATGGACGACATCTCAGAGGTGCCTTATGCAAGCATTTTTGGTAGCTTAATGTATGCAATGGTTTATACTAGGACAAACATTTCCCAAGTAGTGGGAGTACTAAGATGGTTTATGGAAAATCTAGGAAGATCGCATTGGGATGATGTGAAGAGAGTGTTTAGATATATAAGAGGTACTTCTCAATATTCTCTATGTTACCATGGAAACTTGGTTGGATCACAAAGGACTACCAACATTCAGGGATATGTGGATTCTGATTGGGTAGGGGATATTGACAACAAAAGATCCACCAGTGGATATGTATTCACGTTGAATGGTGTGCAATCAGTTGGATAAGAAAGCGACAAGCTATAGTTGCTTTGTCCACTAGAGAGATAGAGTATATGGCAACAACTCAGGCCTATCAAGAGGTTGTTTAGATTAAGATTTTGTGTTCTGATGTTGGGTTTAATGCAGGGCACATTTCTATTCATTGTGATAGTCATAGTGCCATTTGTTTAGTGAAGAATCCCACTTTCCATGCTAGGATGAAGCATGTTGATATGCAGTACCACTTTGTTCGTGACATGGTGGAAGATGGAAAGGTTAATTTGGAAAAGGTGGATACTCTGAATAATATTGCAGATGTGTTGACAAAATCTGTGAGCACAAATAAGTTCAAATGGTTTGCCAACTCTATGGGCCTTGGAGCCCATTATTCTATTTAGTCTCGTATGTTATGGAGATACCAATAATTTATTTGTCAAGTGGGAGAATGGGTGTCTCAAACTTACTGGTTGTGATCTCGATTTGGTATGCCACCCCAACTAATTAGCCAAAGTTATAGTGCTCCATTGAGGTTGTGTGAGATAGTGGGGAAGAAAGGAAATTACCTCTTTTTATACCCCACAGAAGAAAAAGACAAAAGCGACTGAGGTCACATGATAGCGGAGAGAAAGGAGACTTGGTCTTCCCCGCTAACCTATGAGGAAATCAAAAAATAGTAAAAACATTGCGGACTAGAAGGGGTACAAGAGGGAAGTCTCCTCGTCATCTTGCGAGATATTTCTTAAGGTCGTGGATCGAGCATGAGCTAGTGGAAAAGGTAAGGCGCATGCTTCCCCGCCACCCTATGAATGTCTCCCAAGCCCGTGGATGAAGTGTGGGATAAAGGAGGAAGTTAGGAGATCCTTTTTCTTGCCAACCCATGAGGCACTAAGGACCACAACTATCGATAGACTTGTGAGGGGCCCATTGACACAACACTATTGGGGATTGGGTGGAATAAAGCTTGATGACAATGAGAACTAATGAGTTACACTTCCATCGGGTAGCGATAAGTCGATGATTGGTCCAAATGGGAACATTAGCCGGTAAGTCTTTAGAATTCAGCGGAGGCCACATCCAACTAGTTTTACTGTTGAATTGGATTCCGATAATTGGTCCAAGGTGGAGTCTAAGGAATGTGGTTGGAATTCGGTGTAGATTACACACTGTGTTTTCAACAACAAAAGAATCTGATAGTTGAGTCATATGGAAATTGAACCGAATCGTGTTCTTGATAGATATATAAAACGTCTGAAGAAATGGTTGCAGAGTGGTTGGAATTGGATCAATCAGTTGGAGAAGTTAGTCTATTGGTTAGTTGATTTTTCTGTTGGAGCAAAATTACAGACTCCGTTGTGCTTGTAATCTGTGTGATCTAATTTTTCCTGATGTTGTATGCTCTTGAGCTGAGGTTGATTCAGAGTGATTAATTTGTAACTTGTATGTAAATTTGATTTACTATAATACAAGTGGTTAGTTCTTTGGTGTGTGGGTTTTTCACATGTAAGAGTTTTCCCACGTGAAATTTGGTGTTTTTCTCCATGCTTGTGAATCTTGTTGTTTACACTGTCTTTTGTTATGTGCATCTTAATGACTGCAATTGAAAATTAAAAGTAATCCCTTCTTCTCTCCTCTAAGAAATTGACATTTAGGAAGGCATTTTCACACTTCTCTTTCCTTACACAGTGGAGGTATGATTCTTGGATTGACTCCATGGATTTCCAAGTATGTGATTGATAAGGGAGAGGGCCCTTCACACAATTGTGTTTGGGTCCTTCCCTTTATCAATGAACAACCCTTGGGATTTCGCTCCATATATGCTCCTAACAATCCAAGAGAAAGAGTTTCTCTTTGGGATTGGATGTCTTGAAATATTCCTAATGTTGATTGGGTGTTGGGTGGTGATTTTAACATGGTGGAGCATCATGAGGATTGTAGCTGGTCTAACTACTTTAAACTTACCCAAGAAGAATTTGAAAAATGGATTTATTGTCAAAATTTTATCAGTGTCTCTGATCCAATCCATAATAACTTTTCTGACCATGCTAATAGTTGGTTTACTTGGTCTAATTGTAGACCTGGTAGTGATAGAAAATTGAGAAGATTGAATCATTTTTATGTGTCTCATAATATCTAGTTGGACAAGTCTTTCTTTGATTATTATGTGCAAGTGGATTATTCAACTACTTTATTAGACCATTTTCCAATCATTTGTTGCCTCTCTTTCTCTCCAAATGTGGATTCTTCCTCCTCACTTCCCTTTAAACTTAATGTTTCTCATTTGAAAAATACTGAATGTGTTTCATCCCTTGAGGAAATTTGGAATTCAATCCCCAAACCTCTTGATGGGGAGTCTTGGATTGCTTTGTGGTATGTTGCAGTTTCTCAATTTGTTGAATTTCTTCATTCCTTTGGAAGAATGGCTCGGAGATGTAAATGTAGAGAGAAATCCCTTCAAGGGAAGCTTGAACAGGCTAGAAAAAATTAAACTTATGATCCACATAATGAATTGTTGCAAAATCATATAGCTGCTACTAATACCCAGCTGCATAAAATTGATCATTATAAAGGGCAAGGTGCTAAAATCAAAACCAAAGTTCAATGGATCAAGGATTGGAATAAGGGTTCTAAATTTTTCTTCAATTATCTCAATTATAAACACAAAAAAGAGATGATTGATTCTTTAAAGGATGAAAGTGGACATCATATTGATAATGCTCAAATTACTAGTTTATTCTACAATTTTTATGAACAACTATTCAAAGAGGATTCCAATTGGACATATATTTAGCAGGCCTTGGAAGAAAGTATCCAGGATTGCATCCCTAACATGACTGATCTAGGCTATAGAAAATTTTTGGATTGTATTCTCTCCTGGGAAGAGCTTGAGCACACTCTTTTCTCTATGAAACTGTCTAAAAGCCCAAGCTCTCTGGTCTTCCAGCTGAATTTTATCAAGTTATGTGGAACCATATTAAGAACGATTTCTATATGTTTTATTTAGAAGCCTTTGAGAATGGGTCATTGGGTCCTAATATCAATAAAGGCATAATTAAACTCATTCCTGTTGGCAACAATGCAACAAATTGAGAGGGGGGGGTGAATCAATTTGCTGACAAACTCTACAAAACTTAAACTCAAATTTAGATTTGATAATTAACAATGAAAGCATAAATCAACATCACATCAATAACACACATAACACCAAGATTTTTGATGTGGAAAACCCGGTTAAGGGAAAAACCACGGTGATAACCCACCCACAATGAGATAATACCCTGTTAGGAGTAAATGAAATATTACAATGGGGAATGCACATGCATTTAGGCACACTACCTAGAGCTCATTGCTCAAATCACAAAACAAGAAGGTCTACAACCCTTGGGAAGGCTCACTGCCTTACGAAAACATTCAAATTATATCTAGAGGATCATCAATTGATGAAATAGCATCTCCTCATTGGTTACAGTTCCAATTAAGCACATAACACAAACTCTTCTCTTTCACACTTCTTCACACTTCTTCACACTTCTTTGCACTTCTCCTCTGCTACTGGAAGATCAAATCAATGTTCACACACACAGATACATCTCTCAAATGAATATTACATGTATTTATACAAATCATCAACCTATATTTCAAGGTTGGTTCAACCCTCAACACAAATTACAAAGCATATAACCTCACACGCTACAACAACACATGCAAACCAAAACAATGTTGGCTAAGACATAGTTTGGACCAAAATCAATACCGCAAACAAGAAACACCTCCATAATTTCACCTTGAACATCCACAACATGCTATAATCATCATGAATATCACATAACATGAAGAACACCACCAGATCAAAAAAATGATCAATACCACACACAATGATCAATGCAGACCATCAACACGGATATCACATGATCTAGAAACATTTACAAGAATAATTAATTACCACAACAACAACTGCAACGTCACCACTTACTAGAATCATCATCATCATTATACTAAACCTCAAGAACACACACTGAATTGACTATCAAATTGAAAGATTCACTTGCGGAATTCCAAATCATGAGCCATCTGAATTGATGACACATATGAATGTCCCGAACACACCGCCAAATCCGCAAACAAAGATATTGCATTTCTAGAGCAATGTGGAGCATAATCCAAAACACTAATCAAAACAAACAACTAAAAACCAACCTCAATACCGGATCTCATAACTCGATCAAATCACCATGCCGACCACTGAAACTTCAGTTGAATCAACTAGAGATACTTATCTCAAAACCCTTTAATTTGCAACAACTCATCTGCAACACACTGGCCAAACCAACTCATCCAATCTGACTACGACACCGGAACACACAGGAATATGTTGACATCAATGACAACACATCATTCCAATAAACTTATCAACAATATCCAACACTTCCTAAAGGGAATAATGAGAATACTATTGCTAGTTGGCAACCAATTACCTTATTAAATACTTCATATAAAATCATTGGAAAGGCCTTAGCTATCAGAATCAAACCCATTGTCCAAGTGATTGTGAGGGCTGAGAAAACAGGTTTTTTAAAGGGAAGATATATACTTGACAATCTTATGCTAGCTTGAGAAACCATGGAATGGGCTCAACAATCAAGCCAAAATAACTTGGTTGTCAAGTTAGATTTTGACAAGGCATACGACATAATATGTTGGAGTTTTATTCTTAAAATGTTGCAATGGTTGGGGTTTGGGCCTAAAATTCAGCAACATGTTCAAATGTTGTTTAAAGATGCTACTGCACACCTTATTATCAATAAGAATATGTCAAATTATTTTGAGATACGACGTTCTATAAGGCATGTATGTCCTTTATCCCCCTTTTTATAAGTTCTTACAGCTGACGCTTTGGGTTATCTTCTCCAAAAAGCCAACCATATGAAGTTGATCAATGGAGCTTCTATTCCTCAAAATAAGGTGGTAATTAATTCCCACTTTGCAGATGATAGTATGGTGTTCTTGCATAACTTTGAAGAGGAATTGAACAATGCTTTAGCCATTTTAAACTTGTATTGTGAAATTTCTTGTTCATGTTTAGCCCAGAATAAACTGATATTTGATGAGTTAGCCTAGTCCTATTCCACATTAGATACCAACAGAATGGAGGCAAATCAAACATGGGGAAATCACCATATATCTCGGCATTCCCTTTGGCTTGGGAGTTTCTCTTTTTGAAATGTGGGTTTGGTTTCTAAATAGACTTAAAAATAAGCTATTTAACTTTGGTAATAAATTTTTGTCCTTAGTTGGTAGAATTCAAGTTGCCAATAAGATTCTTATTGCAACCCATGTGTATTACTCATCTTGTTGGATACCATCAAAGCATAGTTATGAAAAATTGAATATAGTAATTCATAAATTTTTGTGGTCCAAGTGGGATGGGAATGCTGGGTTCATTGCTTCTTCATGGTCTCATTGCATTCAACCAAGAATTAAAGGTGGTCTAGGGCTTATCAATCACAAAACACAAGGGACTTGTCTTGTTGCTAAATGGATTGTTAGAGTTGCTAGTGGAGAGGAATCATGGAAAATTCTTGTCCGTCAATGAATTGAATAGAAGCCACTATAAAGACAAAATGACAAGATGTCAATTGGTTTGACAAAATGCTTATGGCTCCTTTCTTTAGAATAAGGGCTTCATTTCCTCTTCAATCCATATGGTCAACATGACAATCAATTTGTAAGTTTTTGAAATGGTATGGGTCTCTTTACAACATGGTTTTAGTTTTGCTTCAACTTCAATTTGGTGGAATAGACTTATTAATTATCATAGCCAGCCATTGGCCACGAGCTTCCCTAGATATGCATATTACTTATTCAAAAAGGGGATAAAAGACAATTTAAAGATATTTGAGATTTTGAAATTCTTGGTTGGGCTTCATGGAATAAGATAAAAATCCATTATGGGCTTAATAGTAAATATGAACAATTTCTTATTTTTGTTTAGTCATTAGTTCCTCTCGAGTTGACTATGAAGCTTTATACCTCAAGAGTGTTACTTTTTTTAAGATTGGAAATGGTTGTCTTCTAGTCACTTCAACCACCTTCCTCTCAAGAAAATTTATTTCCAGTTACTTCTTAGTTGGCACCCTACTCCTCGTTTGAACCAATAGTGGAAATGCAGATTTAGTTCCAAAATTTGGATCAAATTTAGTGTTCAAGTATGGAAATCTAAAGTTGACTTCGATACCCAAGTGCTGGCATGGATAATATTACATTACAAACTACCCATGGGAGATAGATTGAAATGTATTATGGTCCAACCAGCTAATTGTCCTTTCTATAATGGCATTGAAAGTTTGAGGCATATATTTTGGGATTGTTTATATGTTAAAAGGCAATGGTTTGCAATGTTTAAAGACTTTTCTGCTTTTTTTCATCATGATTTGAGTTGGAAAGAAGCTATTCTTGGTTTTGGCATGCATAATGATGATATTGCTGATTCTACTCAACAAGTGGTTTTAAAGAATATATGGAAGAACAAATGTTCTGTAGTGTTTTCTAACAATTATCATCATGTAACTAATACTCTAAGGCTTTACTCTGAAATATTTCTTTAGGTGGTCTCTCTTTTCTCGCAGATCCAAACTTTATGCAAGAAGAATGCCAGGGTTGAGCAACATATACAACACATTAAAGATCAAATTATGAAGTTTCAATGTGAGAGTAAGCTTAGTCTATGTAAAGATGTTATGCATCTTATGTAATCATTGTCAGTTTTTTGTTGCCTTAATAGTTGGACTATTGGTAGTTCAACTATGTTTATTAGCTACTTTTGTACCTTCAATTTCGTAATCCTTAATTGCTTTGTTCAATATATGAAAAAAAAAACATTTTACTTCTACTATGAGATATCTTTACTTGTAAAAAGGTGTTTGGTGTAACAAAGAAATTTGCATGCAGCCAACTAAAATGTATGACATATGAAAGAGACACTTAAACTTTTTTTGAAAACTTCCGTTATATACCATACATTTTAGTAGCTATCTTGAACACTCCTTTTATATATCATAGTTCATACGTTTTAATGACTATCTTGAACATTCCCTTTATATACCATATGTTTTAGTGGCTATCTTGAACACTCCCCTTATATACTATACGTTTTAATAGCTATTTTGAACACTCCCCTTATATACCATACATTTTAGTTGACTAAATAGCCACAAACATGTAACAATCTACATGACCATGAGTTCTAATGCACCCCCGGCCCGGCCCGACCCACCCCAAAAAAATAAGAAGAAAGAAAGAAGAAAGAAAAAAAGAAGAAAGAGAAAGAAGGTATCGAGATCGAAACCCACAGACTTTGACCATTACTAGAGTCAAAAAGCCTAAAAGTGGCAGCGAACTTGCGCTTTATCAATGTCACAACCCTCCTTTATCACCTTTTGATTTAAATACAAAACTCTATTATATTTCTTTTGGATAAACTATTGAATGAATATTGTAAAAGAATTAAAAATAAATAAAAATAAAATAAATAATAATAAATCACACACACATGGAATACATATATATATATTTTTTAATTGGTTATTTAATTTCCCTCACCCAAATTAAGGCACATGTTGTAGGAGGAATAAGAAGCTTCTAGAGGCTTCTCCACCACCCTGCATGTAACTCTTCCCACTAAGCCTAATCAATTTGCATGGAGGCCAAATTGGGAGAGAATCTCTTTTTTTTTCAATTAAAAATTAGGTAGTGGGAATTTGAAATTTCTTTATAAAAGATGTACAAGTTTCAAAATGGGTGGTTGGCTATTCCATAAGAAATTCTGCAAGTAAAATTTTCCTTTGTAGTCAATTTTCATTTTCAGCTAAGATTTTGTTGGGAGGACGTCTCTTCAAATTTGGAGGATCAAGGAAGACTCTACACCATTTTCAAGCACCCAGGTTCTTTCAAACTTAGTTTCGTGCATCTTATTCTTGTTGTAGATTAGATTTGATTAAATTATTTAGGAAATTAGAATCATTTGATGAGAATGAGATTCATTTGTTTCAGATTTTTGATAAGAATTAGTTTCAGTTTTTGATAAGAAGTAGATTAAATTGTTTGATAAAAAGTAGATTAAATTGTTTGATGAGAATGAGATTCATTGTTTCAGATTTTTGATAAAAATTAGTTTCAATTTTTGATAAGAAGTAGATTAAATTGTTTGATGAGAATGAGATTCATTTGTTTCAGATTCTTGATAAAAAGTAGATTAAATTGTTTGATGAGAATGAGATTCATTGTTTTAGATTCTTGATAAAAATTAGTTTCAGTTTTGATAAGAAGTAGATTAAATGGTTTAGGGGATTAGAGTCATTTGATGAGAATTAGATTCATTGTTTTCAGACCTTTTTAAAAAAAAAATTTAGATCCATTCATTTCAAATTTCGATAAGAATTGGATTCATCCAGATTAAATCGTTAAAATATCTTATTAAGTTTTAGATTTGAAGAACTAATTCAAAACTACCTTCATCTCTTTTCTCTAGAATCTTTTCTCTGGTTATTGATTTAAAGTCTGAAATGTATTCTGGTTATTGATTTAAAGTCTGAAATGTATATTCGAAAGGATCTCGCTGTAATCAATCTCTCTAATAATTTTCATCCTCTGTAGAAATACGTTTAACATTTCCCCTTTGTGAAAGATTTTCCCTGTGTGTACAAATAAAATTATCTCTTTTTTTTCTGTGAATAGATCTCCTTGTGTGTACAAACAAATTTTCTCTTTTCTCTGTGAATAGATCTCCCTGTGTACAAACAAATTTTCTCCTTTCTCTGTGAATAGATCTCCCTGTGTAGAGAACAAAAGAAATGGAAAAAAAAAGAAGAAGAAGAACCTCTCTGGTTACTGCTTCATTGTATTTGGTCCCTGAAATTTAATCTGTAACATTATTATTATTATTATACCTGTTGAAAATGCAATAACTCCTGCATCAAAAAAATAAAATAATATATATATATAAACATATATATTTATATACATATATATATATATATATATAAATAACAAAAAAAAAGAAAGAAATCATTTCAAATTGTAAGAAAAATCCCCTAGAAACCCATAATGCACGGCGTTCAACGTAGAGGAACGGCAGCATGCAGGGCGGGTACTTTAAAACCGTCGCAGGGTACGGAGGGGGCCCGCGGTATCCCCTCATCCCTGCGGACCTGCGCATGTAGGGCCGCAGGGGTGATGGGACCCGTGGTCCCCACCCCGCACCCTATTTACTAACCAAACAAAACAAGTTATTTTAATTAAATTTTTTTTTTCCCTTCTAATTTGTAAATTGAAGTTTTAATTGGGTTTTTTTTTTATATATATAAAAATACTCTATGTCAATTTCTATTGGTTATTTAGTTAAATTTTTTTTTAGTTTGATAGTAACGACATTTAGGAAATAATGAATTTTTTATTATAAACTTAAAATATCGTATTTCGACTTAGAAAAATTGGGCTAATATGTAGCAAGTTCATAATTAAATTATCCTTAGTAAGTTTTAAAATTGTAGACTATATGCTCTTAAAATTAAGTTACTCAACCCGTTAAGAATCATTGGGACACTTGATTGGTCTTTAGAGATTAACTTACATTAATACAAATGCTTAAATTTAATCGTTATTTTGGACTCATTAAATCTTCTTACGTCATGCAAATTTCTCATAGATTAATTGCTTTCATTAATGGTTCTTAGCATGCGAGTTATTTATGGAATAATTACATCTTTCATGCAATTACTATTATGCAAGTTTTGTGATGGTCATTATTATGCAAATTACACTTCAAGTAGTTATTTCAATTATTTACGCTTTCATTTTTGTTATTCGTAGTTAGAAAACTAAACAAAGGAAGTTGGAAAACCAAAACTAGCAGCGTTCGGTATATATGGTGCCTCTGGGTCACGCTTACGGGTAATGCCGTCGTGTTGAACTACTGCACTTAACGCCTAATAAAGTTGCAATAACGACGTCTGTGGCATCGTCCCTATAAATCGTCGGGGAGTAATAAGGGTCATTTGGGAGTTAAAATCCAAGGGGCGGGTAATCCCTCTTGGATTGATAATTTAATAAGATAACTTTTAAATGATTTTCACATCCGTTGAGATACACCATAGTAAACCACTTTTTAAGGATGGTCAAGTTAAATACCCTCATGAAGTTTATTTCTTTATTTATTTATTTCATCTTGAAGGGATATTGGTGATTTGCAATTGGGTGACGCTCATGATAAGTATTAGGGTCTAGTTATTTTGTTTAGGCCACAAGCAATAGGCCATTTTGAGCCTTCGCTTAAGCGCTATCATCGTGGGTAGCAACCGCAGAGAAACTATCTGGGACACTGACCCTAGAAAGGGTTGCGTACCCACAAATCAGTTTACATCAAACCATAGATTAGAAAATAGAACTACATACTTTACGCCTTGATCCCGTGCCGAAGCGGGTATGTAGGCAGTCTTGGGACGGAGTTGTCCCTCATACTCAGGCGTTCGTGGGTAGGGTCTAGGCTTGGTTGAGTAAGAATCCTAATTGAAAGATAAGATAATCAAATTTAATTTAATTCAATGCATACTCGGAAGGAATCCCGTATGGATTCGCTTGACTTCCCGAGGCTTTAAGCCAAATTCCGAGGCGGAATTCAAGCTTGTATTATTTTTAATTACTCCTAAGGACGGCGACCTCGGTGCATTCTTGTTAGAAGAGTGTAGTACTTAGTGAGTGGCTCAGGATCCGAATGGTCCCGATGAGTCTAAGTCTCTGGCCAGAGCATCTCCTATCCCGTTTGGATGGATGCCTACCCCGTATGGGTAGATGCCTATCCCGTATTGGATAGATGGAATTTTACGTCCCGTATGGACAATTGCCTAACCCGTATGGTTAGAAGCTCATCCCGAATGGATGAATGCCTAATCCTAATTGGATGGATGCCCAGAGTATGCAATTGAATAAAACATAATGAGAAAAAAAAAAATAATACTCAATTTTTGTTGAATCAATTTTGGTGGGTTATTACATGTGGTATCAGAGCAAAGGTTCAAATCTAGGCCTTGTGCTCACTTCAATTTATTCAACTAGGGGAATGTTTTACAATAATAGAAATTAAATTTTATTCTACAAAAAAGGAAAAAAAAACTAACTACATAATTTAACTTTCAGGTAAAACCTAGAATGACAAGAGGAAGAGGAAGAGGAAGAGGAAGGGGTAATGGAAGACGTACTAGGAGTCAAAGGGAGGTAAGCCATGAGGAAAACCATGAGGAAAACCATGAAGGAAACCATGAGGAAGATCATGAAGAGGTTCGACACAACCCAGGGAATAACGGAGATGGGGTCCAAGCTATAATCGACCTTCTAACCGAACAAAGAGATAAAATCAACTTCTTGGAACAATCACTGCAGGACCTTAGGGAAAGGCAGAATGACTATGAGAACAGAAGTGGTACCGAGAATGGAAACCCTGGTAGCAATCAAGGAAATGTGATGGGTAATGGAAAGGAAAATAACATATTGGAACTCTCCAAGGATTTAAAGAAAATCACCCCTCCTAAGTTCGATGGGAGGCAGATTGGTGAAGGGGCTGAGAATTGGCTAAATGAAATGGAAAAATATTTTGAGCTAAGAGATTTTAGCGAAACAACCAAGGCTTTATGGGGCTCCTATCAACTCACAGGGGAGGCGGCTAGTTGGTGGACCAACACCAAGGAACAAAATGGGTATAATAGGGATACGATCACATGGGATCAATTTGTTCACCATTTTCAAGATAGGTGGCTCCCTCAATTGTTCTTTGATGAGAAAGTGACAGAATTCCATAATCTACGTCAAGGGCCCCTATCTGTTCAACAATATTGGGATAAGTTCGCCAAGTTGCTTAAATATGTGCCTATGTACCAAAAGGATGAAGAAGGCCAAGCAAGGAAATTCATTTTGGGGCTGAATACCAACATAGGGGCAGAGGTTGATATGCATGGACCCAGAAATATGAATGAAGTACTTGAAAAGTCCCTAAGGCAAGAGAGGAAGATTCAAACACTAGCAGGACGGAACTATAATGGGAACCACTCATTTAAAAGGAAGCAAGAATTCAATGGAAACACTAATTTCAACAAGGGTCAAAGGAATAACTCTTCCGAAAGGAGACCACCGCCTAATCAATATCAGAGGAATGGAAATGATAATAACAAGGGCAATAATAACAGGGGCAATAATAACAGGGGCAACTATAACAGGAATGACCAACAGAACAGGATAACTTATCCACCCAGGGGAAATGAAACAAGGAATGATCCCCCTAGAAATCAAGGTAGGAGAGGTCCTCCAGGTGGATGCTTTATGTGTGGGGAAAACCATTTTGCTAGAGAGTGCCCCAGGATGCAAGGACAAATTAGGGCCAATCAACCCCAACAAGGTCCCCAACAGAGGATTCATGCAGCGGTTAGGAACCAAAGAAGAAGATACCAGAATGTTCCCGTGGAAACTACAGGTACACTATTTGAACAACCATTATCAATTCTAATTGACACCGGATCATCTGAATGTTTCATCTCACCTGAATTAGTAAACAAATATGCATTAAAAGTTAATCAAATGGAGTCATCATGGATGGTTCAATATGGGGATAAGGCAACTAGGGAAGTAACTATGTGTTTACCGAGGGCAAGGGTACAATTCCCTGAGTTCGAAACAAGGGTAGATCTCTATGTGGCACCCCTAGGATTATATGATGTAATTATGGGAATGAGTTGGTTAGCAGACCATCAAGCTAATGTAGATTGTTATAGCAAAGTTGTTGAATGTTTGGATGATGGGGGGAAAAGGGTCAAAATCCAAGGAAAGTTTAAACCCATTAATATAGAAACTATCTCAGCAATGCAATTAAAGAAGGAAAGGAGAAGAGGGGGACAAATCTTTATGGTTGAAATTGATGAAGGAAAGGAGGAAAATACACCAACATTTGAAAATACCCCTTTCTTAAAGGAGTTTAAGGATGTTTTTCCAGAAGAACTACCCGGTTTACCCCCTAAGAGAAAGTTTGACTTTTCTATCGAAGTACTCCCAGGAGCTGAACCAGTATCAAGGGCACCTTACCGGATGAACACAACCGAATTACAAGAGCTCAAAATGCAATTAGAGGAACTCTTAGCTAAGGGTTTAATAAGGCCAAGTGTATCACCATGGGGAGCGCCAGTTTTATTTGTTAAGAAGAAGGATGGAACCTTAAGGCTATGCATCGACTATAGGATGTTGAACAAAGTCACCATAAAGAATAGGTATCCCTTACCTCGCATAGAGGACCTTTTTGACCAAATGAAAGGAGCGGCAGTTTTCTCAAAGATAGATCTCCGGTCAGGGTATCATCAACTCAGAATTAAGGAAGAAGACATTCCGAAGACAGCTTTCAGGACGAGGTATGGACATTATGAATTCACAGTAGTTCCTTTTGGAGTAACTAATGCCCCAGCTGCATTCATGAACCTAATGAATAGTGTATTCCATGACTACTTGGATAAATTTGTTTTGGTATTTTTGGATGACATATTGATTTACTCTAGAAATGAAGAGGAACATTTAGTGCACCTACAAATTGTTTTGCAAAGATTGAGAGAACATAAGTTATATGGAAAATTGTCCAAATGTGCCTTCTTTGAGGAAAAGATTCACTATCTTGGGCATATAATATCAAAGGAAGGAATAGCAGTCGACCCAGATAAAATAAAGGCGATAGTAGAATGGCCAATCCCTAAGAATGTTTCGGAGGTAAGAAGCTTTATGGGGCTAGCAAGTTACTATAGGAGGTTTGTGGAAGGATTCTCTAAGATAGCAAACCCCATCACCTCGTTGCAAAGGAAGGGCAAAAGGTTTGTATGGACCGAGCAAAGTGATAAGGCATTTCAAATCTTGAAGGGAAAACTAACTTCAGCACCCATTCTAAAGGTACCAGATCCAAATGGACACTTCACAGTCATAACAGATGCTTCTATTGAAGGGTTAGGAGGAGTACTTGTCCAAGATGAAGGGGTAGTGGCCTACGAATCTAGGAAGCTAAAGACTCATGAAGTCAATTATGCACCCCATGACTTAGAGTTGGCAACAATTGTGCATGCCCTGCAAAAATGGAGACACTTCTTACTAGGGAAGCCCTTTGAGCTTAAGTCAGATAACCAAGGACTAAAATACATCTTTACCCAACCTCACTTAAATGCCAGACAAAGAAGGTGGTTAGAGTTTCTAAGTGAATATGATTTTGAAATTGAATATATTAAGGGAAAAGAAAATAGGGTGGCAGATGCCTTAAGTAGGAGGAGACACTTGATGACTATAGCAACCTTCAAAACCTCTTTCAAAAGGCAAGTAATGGATGAACAAGGACATGACCCATGGTATGAGCAAGTCAAATTAACTATAAGACACAACCCGACCGATCCTAAGGTCGAAGGGTATACATTAGATGAAGATGGGTTGCTCAGATACAATAATAGAATCTATATTCCTAATTCAGGGAATTTAAGGGAAGTAGTCTTGTCGGAGGCTCACAATGCCCCTTATTCAGGCCACCCAGGAGTTAACAAACTTTATGCAGATCTAAAGAAGCTATACTTTTGGCAAGGGTTGAAGAGCGATATTGTCAAGTATGTAGCTAAATGTTTGGAGTGTCAAAGAGTAAAGGCAGAACATAGACACCCAGCTGGATTGTTGCAATTGCACGATGTACCTCAACATAAGTGGCAAGTTATTAGCATGGATTTTGTACAAGGGTTACCCATGTCACCTTCTAGGCATGATGCAATAATGGTGGTAATTGACAAACTCACTAAGGTGGCACACTTTATACCAGGAAATCTGACGGATGATGCACCCACCTTGGCTAGACGCTTTGTTAAGGAGATAGTTAGGTTGCATGGAATACCAGAGAAAATCATATCAGACAGAGATGCAAGATTCACTTCCAGGTTTTGGACCACTCTTCAATCAGCTCTAGGAACTCAACTAAATTTTAGCACCGCATACCATCCGGAAACCGACGGTCAGACAGAAAGGACAAATCAGATTATGGAAGACCTGCTTCGCATGTACTGCATGGACCAACAGAGGAAATGGGAAGAGTACCTACCTTTGGTAGAGTTTGCCTACAATAATACATATCAAACATCTTTGGGAATGGCACCTTTTGAAGCTTTGTATGGTAGACCATGTCGAACACCTTTGAGTTGGGATAGTCTTGAAGATAGAGTGATTATTGGGCCAGATATGTTGAAAGAAATGGAAAGGAAAACTAAGGAAATTAGGCAAAGATTGAAGGAAGCCTCGGATAGGCAGAAAAGTTATGCAGACAAAAATAGAACACCAAGGGAGTTTGAAGTAGGAGAGAAAGTCTTCCTAAGGGTTAGGCCACACAAGAGTTCCATAAGATTTGGGAAAAAGACTAAGCTTGCACCTCGTTATGTCGGACCTTTTGAAATATTGGGAAGAATTAATCTAGTTGCTTATCGGTTGGCCTTACCTCCCCAATTGAGCCGAATCCATGATGTCTTCCATGTATCTCTTCTTAAAAAGTATGTACCTGATGAGAAACACATTTTGAATTGGGATGCTTTACAGGTCCAAGAAATGGGAGGAATAATGATAGAGCCATTCAGAATCTTGGAGAGGCGCCAGTGCCAGTTGCGCAACAGAGAGGTTGATCAGTGCAAAGTGCAATGGGACCAGTATGATGAAAAGAATGCCACGTGGGAGGATACTAAGGAGATGCAGCAGTTGTTTCCTTTTTTGTTTTGAACATGAACTATAAACTCTTTTGAATGCATTTAATAAGTGCATCGGGACGATGCACAGATTTAAGGGGGGGAGGATGTCACAACCCTCCTTTATCACCTTTTGATTTAAATACAAAACTCTATTATATTTCTTTTGGATAAACTATTGAATGAATATTGTAAAGGAATTAAAAAAAAATAATAATAATAATAATAATAATAAATCACACACACATGGAATACATATATATATATTTTTTAATTGGTTATTTAATTTCCCTCACCCAAATTAAGGCACATGTTGTAGGAGGAATAAGAAGCTTCTAGAGGCTTCTCCACCACCCTGCATGTAACTCCTCCCACTAAGCCTAATCAATTTGCATGGAGGCCAAATTGGGAGAGAATCTCTTTTTTTTTCAATTAAAAATTAGGTAGTGGGAATTTGAAATTTCTTTATAAAAGATGTACAAGTTTCAAAATGGGTGGTTGGCTATTCCATAAGAAATTCTGCAAGTAAAATTTTCCTTTGTAGTCAATTTTCATTTTCAGCTAAGATTT
This sequence comes from Cryptomeria japonica, assembly GCF_030272615.1. Classification (NCBI taxonomy): domain Eukaryota; kingdom Viridiplantae; phylum Streptophyta; class Pinopsida; order Cupressales; family Cupressaceae; genus Cryptomeria; species Cryptomeria japonica. The sequence goes on from NC_081406.1 coordinate 266,582,496, forward strand.
TGTTGGGAGGACGTCTCTTCAAATTTGGAGGATCAAGGAAGACTCTACACCATTTTCAAGCACCCAGGTTCTTTCAAACTTAGTTTCATGCATCTTATTCTTGTTGTAGATTAGATTTGATTAAATTATTTAGGAAATTAGAATCATTTGATGAGAATGAGATTCATTTGTTTCAGATTTTTGATAAGAATTAGTTTCAGTTTTTGATAAGAAGTAGATTAAATTGTTTGATAAAAAGTAGATTAAATTGTTTGATGAGAATGAGATTCATTGTTTCAGATTTTTGATAAAAATTAGTTTCAATTTTTGATAAGAAGTAGATTAAATTGTTTGATGAGAATGAGATTCATTTGTTTCAGATTCTTGATAAAAAGTAGATTAAATTGTTTGATGAGAATGAGATTCATTGTTTCAGATTCTTGATAAAAATTAGTTTCAGTTTTGATAAGAAGTAGATTAAATGGTTTAGGGGATTAGAGTCATTTGATGAGAATTAGATTCATTGTTTTCAGACCTTTTTTAAAAAAAAATTTAGATCCATTCGTTTCAAATTTTGATAAGAATTGGATTCATCCAGATTAAATCGTTAAAATATCTTATTAAGTTTTAGATTTGAAGAACTAATTCAAAACTACCTTCATCTCTTTTCTCCAGAATCTTTTCTCTGGTTATTGATTTAAAGTCTGAAATGTATTCTGGTTATTGATTTGAAGTCTGAAATGTATATTCGAAAGGATCTCGCTGTAATCAATCTCTCTAAGAATTCTCATCCTCTGTAGAAATACGTTTAACATTTCCCCTTTGTGAAAGATTTTCCCTGTGTGTACAAATAAAATTATCTCTTTTTTTTCTGTGAATAGATCTCCCTGTGTGTACAAACAAATTTTCTCTTTTCTCTGTGAATAGATCTCCCTGTGTACAAACAAATTTTCTCCTTTCTCTGTGAATAGATCTCCCTGTGTAGAGAACAAAAGAAATGGAAAAAAAAAAAAAAAGAAGAAGAACCTCTCTCGTTACTGCTTCATTGTATTTGGTCCCTGAAATTTAATCTGTAACATTATTATTATTATTATACCTGTTGAAAATGCAATAACTCCTGCATCAAAAAAAAATAATAATATATATATATATATAAACATATATATTTATATACATATATATATATATATTTATATACACACATATATATATATGTATATATTACATATATATATATATATATATATATATAAATAACAAAAAAAAAAGAAAGAAATCATTTCAAACTTTAAGAAAAATCCCCTAGAAACCCGTAACGCACGGCGTTCAACGTAGAGGAACGGCAGCATGCAGGGTGGGTACTTTAAAACCGTCGCAGGGTACGGAGGGGGCCCGCGGTATCCCCTCATCCCTGCAGACCTGCGCATGCAGGGCCGCAGGGGTGATGGGACCCGTGGTCCCCACCCCGCACCCTATTTACTAACCAAACAAAACAAGTTATTTTAATTAAAGTTTTTTTTTCCCTTCTAATTTGTAAATTGAAGTTTTAATTGGGTTTTTTTTATATATATATAAAAATACTCTATGTCAATTTCTATTGGTTATTTAGTTAATTTTTTTTTAGTTTGATAGTAACGGCATTTAGGAAATAATGAATTTTTTATTATAAACTTAAAATATCGTATTTCGACTTAGAAAAATTGGGCTAATATGTAGCAAGTTCATAATTAAATTATCCTTAGTAAGTTTTAAAATTGTAGACTATATGCTCTTAAAATTAAGTTACTCAACCCGTTAAGAATCATTGGGACACTTGATTGGTCTTTAGAGATTAACTTACATTAATACAAATGCTTAAATTTAATCGTTATTTTGGACTCATTAAATCTTCTTACATCATGCAAATTTCTCATAGATTAATTACTTTCATTAATGGTTCTTAGCATGCGAGTTATTTATGGAATAATTACATCTTTCATGCAATTACTATTATGCAAGTTTTGTGATGGTCATTATTATGCAAATTACACTTCAAGTAGTTATTTCAATTATTTACGCTTTCATTTTTGTTATTCGTAGTTAGAAAACTAAACAAAGGAAGTTGGAAAACCAAAACTAGCAGCGTTTGGTATATATGGTGCCTCTGGGTCACGCTTACGGGTAATGCCGTCGTGTTGAACTACTGCACTTAACGCCTAATAAAGCTGCATTAACGACGTCTGTGGCATCGTCCCTATAAATCGTCGGGGAGTAATAAGGGTCAGTTGGGAGTTAAAATCCAAGGGGCGGGTAATCCCTCTTGGATCGATAATTTAATAAGATAACTATTAAATGATTTTCACATCCGTTGAGATACACCATAGTAAATCACTTTTTAAGGATGGTCAAGTTAAATACCCTCATGAAGTTTATTTCTTTATTTATTTATTTCATCTTGAAGGGATATTGGTGATTTGCAATTGGGTGACGCTCATGATAAGTATTAGGGTCTAGTTATTTTGTTTAGGCCACAAGCAATAGGCCATTTTGAGCCTTCGCTTAAGCGCTACCATTGTGGGTAGCAACCGCAGAGAAACTGTCTGGGACACTGACCCTAGAAAGGGTTGCGTACCCACAAATCAGTTTACATCAAACCATAGATTAGAAAATAGAACTACATACTTTACGCCTTGATCCCGTGCCGAAGCGGGTATGTAGGCAGTCTTGGGACGGAGTTGTCCCTCGTACTCAGGCGTTCGTGGGTGGGGTCTAGGCTTGGTTGAGTAAGAATCCTAATTGAAAGATAAGATAATCAAATTTAATTCAATGCATACTCGGAAGGAATCCTGTATGGATTCGCTTGACTTCCCGAGGCTTTAAGCCAAATTCCGAGGCGGAATTCAAGCTTGTATTATTTTTAATTACTCCTAAGGATGGCGACCTCGGTGCATTCTTGTTAGAAGAGTGTAGTACTTAGTGAGTGGCTCAGGACCCGAATGGTCCCGATGAGTCTAAGTCTCTGGCCAGAGCATCTCCTATCCCGTTTGGATGGATGCCTACCCCGTATGGGTAGATGCCTATCCCGTATTGGATAGATGGAATTTTACGTCCCGTATGGACAATTGCCTAACCCGTATGGTTAGAAGCTCATCCCGAATGGATGAATGCCTAATCCTAATTGGATGGATGCCCAGAGTATGCAATTGAATAAAACATAATGAAAAAAAAAAAAATAATACTCAATTTTTGTTGAATCAATTTTGGTGGGTTATTACAATCAAAATTTATTCCCTTCCATAATGTCCGTTTTGTTTCTTTTTCCTTGCCACCATTAACGGACTATAGTCCATTATATTTAGTCCATTTTTCTACTAGATATTCTTGGCCATTTATTGTACTAATTCCTTTCCACCGTTAATGGTGTTGTCTATTTAACCATGAATTTAACTTGTACTTTTCCACATTAATTTCTTAAATAATGGATGAATAATAGGTGGACATTAGTCAAAGGTATAGGAATCTTTGAGGAAAACTTAGAAAGTAGCTCAAAGACATGATATCAAATCAAATTTGCATATTACGCTTTATAAAACATTAATGAGGAAATCATCCATCACTTTCATGATTTATTGTGTTTATTTATAAATCATTTTATAAGAAATTCTATGGAAGGTAGTTATGGAGATATTTTATAATAAATTTTTGTTTATTCTTAATTTAATATCGAGAGTATATATCATCTAGGAACATAAAATTTGAAAGAATATTTTGAATCAACAAATTCTCAATAAAAATATGAATAGCACTATGATACTCTACTTTTGTCAAAGAAAAGTGGTCATTGTTTCTTTTTAGATCAAGTGATAAGACTTGAACCTCTAGTAAAATTTTGACTATTAACATTGCTAAAAGAATTATTTTTATACCTTACTAATGTATTCACAAATCCCCATATTTTTTTTCAAATATGTCAAATTTTTAAGCCCTGAAAATTTAGCAAAGAATCCTCTTTATTTATTTCTACTAGCTATAATATTGATACTAGTCTAAATTTGCATATATCAAACTTTTAAATCTATATTGTTGACTCACATTGAAATCCATTCTATGAAAATTATTTTAGGACATATTTAGTATGTTTCTAAGCTTAAGATCTATCCTCAAGGTGCCATGTAAAAATTAAAAGTTGTCTCTTAATTTTTTCTTGTCTCTTACAAATGGTTGGTAAGGTTGTGCTAAGGCTTTGGGTTCTTCCCATGTAGGTCCAAGGTTCAATTCACATCGATTGGGTTTACTTGGTTGTTGGCCTGATTAGGCTAGGTCTTAGCCCAAGGGGTTTATGGGGGGCGGGGGGGAGGGGGGAAGAGGATTCCCTTGTCTTGAGCTAAGCTCCAAGTCACTAGGATGCCCTTGCCAATTCCCCTTGGTAAAAAGTACTATATATTATTGTACTTGTTAGTAAATATATTTATCATTGCAACATCTTTTCTATTTAATAACTTGACTCAATCCAATAAGTAATGACAACATTCATAATATCTAGATAGCTTGTTACTAGTTTAAAAATCTTCCTTTGTGTTTGAGAGGGTAACTCTCTCATAAGATATGTTTAATTTTTAAGCGAGTATCCTTCTAACTAGAAAGTGGGAAAGTAACACATATAGAAATAAATGAAATAAGGAAAGCCTAGAAGTACAACTTGAAACTGAGCACAAAGTCTCAAATATAGCAATACCACCACAAGAAAATGTATAGATTGAAAAGATTACCCACCACATATAATTTTAACATTTAAAGACAAATAATAACATTGCAGATTTTGTGAAGAGAAATTAAATCCACAAGAATATATAGAATCTTTGTGAATGTAATTACAATTTAACATAAAAAAAATACACAACATAAAAAATCAAAGACATAAAGTTCATTTGAATCCTTATCACTTCAACAATATTTAAGAGCCATAAATCTCTTCAATGAGTTTCTATACATTTTTTGTGAAAATATTTCTCAAATGAAAAATAAAGAAGGAACAAACCCTTTGGAGAAGTAGACTTAAAAGCTAATTATATAAAGTATAATTGCTTCTTGTGAATAATTGCTTTTTAAGAAGACTTATAATTAAAAATAAATTTCATTCATATTTTTCTTTCCTATGAATAATATCTAATTTTTATTTATTACAAAATTGCAATAAAAATTACTTTATGTAAAAGTAAACAATTTTTTTTTTCTATGCCTTTATCTTTGGAGGTGCATCTTTATTTTGATTGGAGGTGCTATCCTTGAATATTGGTCTATGCAACAACAAGTTTAGCTTTTTAATCCTTGAATTTAGGGAAAAAGGGAGGTAATACTTGCCATTAAGTATAGATATGCTACTTAACCTTTGTTGACATGCATCCCATTTTTTCATTAATGAAAAGTTTCCTTATCCCATGTTTCCTTTAATATCATTTCTTTGAAGTCTTTCTTAACAACAAAAATATATGAAAAAACATAATCTCTCATAATATCAATTGTGGATGAAGAAAAAGTGAAATTATAAAATAGGAACACCATAATTAAAGTATTAAATTTCATGATCAATCATTTCAATAGTGCATGAGATTAATGCATCAAATAAAACAAAACAATAATCAATGTTTCTTCGTCAAAGATTATGTCATTCCATTGTCCTTGAATACAATTCAATAATTTGATATATTGGTTGCCCAATTCACCAACATGATGATAACATTCAGTGTATATAAAATTGATAGGATTTGGATACTTGATAAATGCTCTCATTGATCAGAGAGATTTTATTCATAAATTTAGTGGAGATTTGATGAATGGTCAGGATTGAATTTGGGATGGGACCTTAAATTCAATCCATGATTTGGAAGATTAATGAAGAGATGTCACATGCATAGTAGAGTTATACACTATTTTATTTTTAATTAATATAACTCACTCAATGCAATTGGGGAGTCAGATTGATTAATTAATTGAGTGCATGATAGATTAAAGAGGAGTTGATTGTTGCATGGATGTGTGAAGTGGATTTAATTGATGAATTAACTGAACGAGGTAGAATTATTATTCAAAATAAATTATTAACTTTATTTAATTCATGTGCATGCTTGGAAAAATAATAAATAAATAAAATATTAACTTTATTTATTTATAATATAAGTTAAAGATAGAAAAGTAAATTAAATTTATTTATTTAATTGTAGAGGAAATGTTAGCTAATTAAATAATTAAAATTAATTATAGTGGATTAGAAGAATAAAATTGATGATTTTTCATTTTGTTAATCTAGGGTATCCTTGCGACCCAACCCGATGCCCATTTGGGGTGAGCCAAGGCAAGACTAGTCCCTGGAGATGTACCAAGACACCCGCAAGCCAAGTGCATCGGTTGATTCTAGGCCTCAGAGTCGAACCAAAGACCAATGGAGAGCAGACCCAAAGCCCAAGCTAACTCCACTACCCTTTCGAGCTAATTAAATTGATAAATTAGTTAAATAATTAAATAATATTTAATTAAAGAGGATGAAAATATCAATTTGATGAATAATATTAATTAAATAACTTATAAATTATTTAATTTATTTATTAGGCATTAGGTGATAAGATGGTGTCCTATGTGTATTAGGTGATAGGATGATTAAATGAATTAGGAAAAAACCAAGACCTAGGTGATGTAGATGAATTAGGTGAAATGAATGAATCAAGTGATGTGATGAGATGAAGCAAGTGATTAGGTGAAAGCAACACTTTTAGGTGTCTACATTTTGCCCCTCTTCAAGACAATGTTCAAAGTAGCATTGTTTCAAAGAAAACAAAATTAATTATTATGAAATGGATGAGATATAAAGAAAGTGATGATATGACCCAGTGATATGTAGGAAATGATGAGGAAATGGTGAGATGATGAGGAAATGCATAGAAAACAATAAAATAAGAAACATGGAATGTAGATAAATCACAATATTTACACACAACTAAAAAAATATTTGTATGGAAGTTAATATGTAAGTTTTAGGGACAACCAAAGTGTATAAATCTCTCAAAGGAAATGCATATTGAAACACTTGCAATCTAGAGATATTTCCATCCTATAGTAAATCTAAATTAACATTGTTTACCTATAAATTTGGTTTGATAGGATACCCTTATGGCCTGTACAATAGTACCCATCATCTCACCTCTCCTATGATATTTCCAAGATCTTGTAACCAAAAGACCATCTATCATCTATAAAGATGTTTCTATTTAATACATGAATAGATTTTTTCCCCCTTTATGTTGCCTTTGTTCACCTTTCAATTGACTATCTTCAACCATGGTCATGCATTGGGCATTAATAACTCTTTATGCATTACTTATCATATATATATATATATATATATATATATATATATATATATATATATATATATATATATATATATATATATATATATATATATATATATATATATATATATATATATATATATATAAAATTTTATTAATATAAAATAATTTATCAATTAAATATAAACAAATTTTATTGATAAATATTTACATGTTACATTGTTTAATATGACATTCATAATGTTATTAAAAATAATATCAAAATAAATAGAAATATTTTATATTTTGACCTATTCATGGGTTGTCTAAGGTTGATCTTAGTGTTGTTAGGGAGTTGGTGGATGTTTGGAAAAAACCGAAACAGGGGTGGATCAAAATCAATTTTGATGGAGCTTTGAGGGGCAACCTAGGCATTTCAGGTGTAGGATGCATGGCGTGCAATGAGGAAGGTAAAATCCTCCTTAAGGGTGCTCAACGATTACAAAATGGGATGAATAACGAAGCAAAAGTGCAAGCAGCTTTGTTTGCAATAGAAATGGCTAATAACTTGAAGGTCTTGAAGGTACATCTGGAAGGGGAATCACAAGTAATTGTAGATGCAATTGTGAATGGATCGTCCCCATGTTATAGAATTAGCAAATTCATTTCTACCATCTGCTCAAAGCAACACACTTTCCATGATTTTTGAATTTCACATATCAAAAGAGAAGGAAATGGGGTGGAAGATTTTTTGTCCAATGTGACGTGTGGATTGGACTAGTATGTGACCAAGTGGTGGGGTAGTGCATATGAAGAAGTGCAATGGGGTTCGTAGGCATTTTAAAATGATTGGTTGAGACTACTTGAACATGCATTGAGAGGTATAGGAAGTGTAATCAAGTGTTTGTGCGGAGAAGGACTTCCCAAGGTAGGGACAATAATGGGAGTAACAGATAACTGTCAGTTAGCATGTTTTTCAATTCCAGAAGGGTATAGGATTTTAATGCAAGCTTCCACTATTTCATGGGGAAGCATGCGAACTTCACTCCAAAGAGAATAAGGCAACACTTTAAGTGAATGACATTAATGGGTCTAAATGCACGTTTTACACCATTTATGATGGTTTTTTTTTATACTTTTGTCGATACATTTGTATGTGATTTTATTTTGTGGTGAGTTGGTGAAGTAATCCAGCAATGGACACAAATTTTAGTCTGAAAACAAAAAAGCAGCTTTGCCATTTCCTCGGGCCATTTTCGGAGCGAAGATTAAATGGTATGTTCCTGCACCAAGATGAGTTATTGACCAACTGCATTCAACGACTATTGTGTGAGAATTATGGTGTGGTGGAGCATAAGTACCAAACAAACATGGAAGCGTACTCCCTCATAGTGGCATAGGTTTGGAATTTGAACAGTCGTTGGGGCCAATTAAGAAGGTGGTGGAAGCCATTATTCCTGAAGACTACTGCTTAGGACTAGAAATAGTGTATGGGTAAGGGCTTTGACCTGTGTGAAGGGATTGTTAATTTTTACTGAATTGGAGGCCACAAGTACATTCTATATTTAAGGTGGCCGGATTATTAGCTGAGAGAATGTTACAGGGAGGAGGCATGGGTGGGTTGGGAGGCTCTAAAAACATTTGTCAATTTGATGGAGGCAGAGGAAGAGTTGTAGAGAGCGGTTGAAGAGGCTCAAGTGCCAGAAGATGCAGAGACGAAAGAGGCAGAGAGTAGACCCTGGTCCTTCTTCCGGGTAGCTTGCTTGAATGTTGTTTTACTATTTTTTGAGTCAAGGGTTAATCCTTGTTTATCAGTATTAGAACTGTTTAAAGATTTGTATAGTCTATATCAACTAGATATATAGGTGGCTACTGTAATGAGCTATTTTTGTGCGCTCAAAGTGGTTTTTGCAGCCCCTGGTGGTTTTATTAGATGGTTAGTAGGTTGGGAAACAAGATGTTTTTTGAAGGGTGGTTTGGAGTTTTTTGGGTTTTCTAAAATTTGGACAACTAGCATGTAAATTTCCTTTATTAAATATTAAAAATTAAAAATTACCGATAAAAAAAATAAAATCAAAATAATGTTAAATTTTATCATAAAACAATAATAAAATTGATTTTATTATACTTGTAAATTATAATGCATGCTACTAATAAATTTTTATAAGAGATAATAAAATAGGTTCATGAAATACTTCCTCCCCAAGATCTTGCATCATCTTGATGCATGCAAGTTCTCAATTTACAACATTAAGTAATGTCATGTTAAAAAATTATGTACATATACTTAACTCAACATATCATCAAATGCAATTTTAATAAGGTCATAATTGAGTTTCATTGAACACACTAGATATTGGGGGGGGGGGGGTGAATCAATATCTCTTAAAACTTAACTTTCATGCATCAAATTTTAATTCAATTCCTTAATCTAATCAACACTAATGAAAGATAAAGAAATCAAGACAAGTGCACAAGAGGACACTAGATATACAGGGAAACCCAATCGGGGAAAAACCATGATGAGAGAGGCTGCTTGGAGCTACTATCCAAATCCAACCTCACAAGATAAAACATATTTACAACTTTGTTTTAGGGATACCCAAGGAAGCTACAACTCCATTAAAATACATTTTTATGGCTACAATCAATGGAATTTTACTACTCCTTGAATACCACACATTTATAGAAAAGGAAACAACCTCAGAATATCATGAACAATTTTTAAATTTACACCACAACACTTCAACACCATCAGATGCTTTTAGGTCACTATCCCCAATAAAATTTTGGATTGTCTGAATATAGATACATTTATCTCACTGCTTCCAATATGCTTAAAGCATTTTTTTCCACACTTCACGACTCCCTAATTACTATCCACATCCACACATATTGCAACTTATTTTATCTTTCATTTATATCCTCTACAAATATCAATAACCTTCACTAGGTCGACCAAGTATGATGAAACATGCATTGTCCAAGAGGCCAGACCAAACAACATTAGTAGAGAAAAGAGAACAATTAAGGTCCAATCCAAGGATAAAAATGACCTAGTTCAATGTTGGAATATATCTCATGGATGCTTGCAATAATATCAAAATGTGGCACACATACTTCAGGTTGGCCAGGATGAAACATGCATCCCCCAAGGAGGTTTGCCCCAAACACTTTTGTGGTGGAAGGGAAGTAAATGTAGATCAAGGCAAGAGATAGGCTAGACCAAAAACACCTTAGCACAACTCTCCATGTTGGTGTTATGTTGTGGAGTCATATCAGTCTCCAAGTGGCAGATTGTTGTTGTATGGAGCCTAATTAGACTCAAAGATTAAGTTTTCTCCACTTTTATCAACAAATTTTTCCCCCAAATTATTGAATAAGGGTTTGGGGGTAGCGCCCCTTGTGGGGTATAGGGGAAACACCCTTGACATGCTCCCTATCATGGTATAGGGCAGGGTCGACATGGTCAAGGGGTAGTGCCCCTGTGGGGGTTTTTGGGGGCAACCCCCCTGAAAGCTCAAACAACTTTTATTATTTTATAAAGGCGTTAGGAGTTATTTTTCTATTGGCTGACATTGCTAACCCTATTTTTGTAACCAACATAAATATTTCTAAAACAAATAAGGGTTAGGGTTTTCTTGAGAGATTTTGTATCATTTTGCAGTGGTATTGAGTTGCAAGAGATTGTTGGTTGTAATCGGTTTGATTTACTGGATAATAATATTGGACTCTTTGTTTGGTGGACGCAGCTTGAGTTTGGGTGAGCCACGTTAAAATTGTCTCCTCTTTGTTATTATTTATGTGTTTTTCATTCCACTGTTTAATATTTTTTTCCATATAATTGATATTTTCAGCATGCAATTCCTAACAGTTGGCACAAACCACAATGCATTAGCATAAGTATCATAGGTCAACCAATCAACCAATTATCCTTCCAACACATTCAATCTAGTTAAAACCAATTCTAGAATGATCAAGAACAAAAATTCAGAGCACATGAAAACATCATGTCTTTTAACATAACTTGTGTACCATTATTTCATATTGTTACAAAAAATTAAGTTGGTGCAAACAAGGAGATACAAAACACTTCATTCCATGTAGGCCATAAAACATAGTCTTGAGATAGAACATTAGTGATCATACTTGTAGTACATCAACACTTGAAACTTTAATTGAAAGATTGTAAAGACAACATAAGCATGCCCACCCAATTGTGGGAGAAAACACAAGCGCAGAGAAATGCAAAGCATTTCCTAGACTGGTTTGACATTCAACTAAACTATCTACATATTGCTCTTACTAGAACCATATGTAGCAAATCCAGTGTCTTGAAAAGAGAAATATACATCATTCCCAGTACATAAAAGATAATTTACAAACTACAAATATTTTCAACACTAGAGAAATGAGAAGTATTCTCCTAGATAGTCAATATTACTTCTTGCATTCTTATTCTTTCAATATATGGATAGACTAGAACATCTTTGTAACATAAATTCCTTACATAATAACAACAAGATAGATCAATCAGTAGTTTATACCATGCTCAACATCATATCTAACTCATCATCATACTTCTAATCCTCATCTTAATATGTCATCATGATAATTCTAATCCTCATCTTAATATGTCATCATGATACATAATACCACCTTAGTAAATGGGGTATGCCATATAACCATGAAATTTAGTATCATCATTGTACATCATTAACATACAAGTGCAAGCATCAAATACATCAAACCACACTAAGGGTTGACATCAATAATAACACAATATGCTAACAAAATATTTACAACAATCCTCCCCTTTGTCATTGATGGAAAGACACATTCCACTCTCTCTCCTCTTTTGACACGAAGGTAAAAGGGAAAATTATCCCTTTTCCAATTTGCAATATTTCACATTTTGCCCCTGTTAGCATCAACCACCTACCAGCTCCCCCTAAGTGGTAGACACCATCAATTTATGGATAAAGATAAGTCTTGAGTTACTCCCCTTGAATAGATGCATAATTTATGCATCTAGTTATAAGGAGGATCAACAACTCCTATTTTATGCTTGAGATATTCAAAAGGATCCTTTGAAAGTGCCTATGCAAAGATGTCAACAAATTGGTCCTTTGTAGGTACATGCTCTAATTTCACTTCCTAATCTGTAACCTTCTCTCTTAAAAAGTGACATGGACTACATATATGCTTGGTTCTTGAATGCATCACCATATTCTTTGAAATTCCAATAGAACTAGTGTTATCATACAATATAGGAATGGGAACATCATTTATTACCTTGACATCCTTCAAGGTCTACTTCATCCACAACACTTGAGTACAACAAGATGTTGCATCAATATATTTTTCTTATGCGGGTGATAGATGTTAGGATTCCCAAAGATACTGAGAGTGGGGGTGAATTAGTATCTTGCCGGTTAACAAACTTTCTAATCTTATCAAACAAATTACATTCCAAAATAGTGTATCGGTAAACTAGAATTAATGCAGTAAATAAGAACAATAACCACAACATAGAAAGCACACCATGACACAATATTTTTAATGAGGAAACCGAGTGTGGGAAAAACCTCGGTGGGATTTGTGACCCACAATATTCACTCACTGGCCAATAAATGAATATTACTTACAATAGGGGCCTGCACATGCAAGAAGACCAACTGCCTAGAGCTCATTGCTTAATTACAAAGGGAAGTTTCACTGACTTACAAAAATGGATTATGCAAATCCAATATCATGTACTGCTTCGGTTCAACATCTACTATGCTAGGTTCAGTAATGGTTTAAGATTATAAAATAACCATAGACCTTACTCCAAAATCTACCTTAGTATTCGCATAATACTTCTGCAATAATCTGACCATATCCACATATCCTAAATGTTCCTACAAGATCTCATACTTATATGAGTCTTATTACAATTCACCTTGTTGGCTTACAAAAAGATATTACAATTAAATTCAAAATATAATAAACAAAATCCTGTCGGCTAGGGTGCCGGTAATCATCTTACCGCTGCCGGTAAACTATCTGTCGGTGTAGAGTCTATCGGTGCTGGTGCCTGTCGGTGCCATAGGATTGTAAGGTTGCCATCAATGACAATACCTTCAATCACCTACAATTTCTCATTGGAGTGTGCATTTGCCAACAATCTCCCCCTTTGGCATTGATGGCAACACTCATGAGAAAAAGTTAAAATTGTATCCAAAAATGTGTTGTCCAAAAAATCTTGCCAAAACTGTCTTACCAAAATTGTGTGCTCCCCCTGAGTAGATGATGTCTTCTGCCAATCATTTTTCTCATTCTACTACTCCCCCTTTGGCATCAATGACAAAGGTTGTCAATTAATGTCAACTAAGTGTAGTTCTTGCCAGGATCCCTGTAACCGGTGGGTTACAATCTGATATAGATCCGCTAATGCAAAATTCAAGCTGTTAGTGAACCTCTCACTATCCTTCAATGCTGCTTCTATCCTTTGGATGGTACCGGTGTATGTGCATTTTCTCTTCCGGCATCTTAAGTCTTGGAACAAGAGCCTCTGAAATCTCTTTTCTCAAGGAGATGAGGATGTCTAATTTCGGACCTAGTCTACATTTGAGTTCCTTAGCCTTGTATTTTATTCTTTCCTCCTTCTTCTCCAATTTCTCAAGTTTCTCCTCAAATCCAGCTATCTCTTGTTCTATAACTGATATTGGTTCTGATGAACCAATTATATTGTCAGCAATATCATTTATTTCTTTTTTGTACTTTGTTGATTTCCTTGTCAATAGCCAATGTCAGAAGATTAGTCTTGCAGGTGTCTCTGTGCAGTTCCTTAAATTCCATTATTGTCTTGCCTAGTGCCGGTAATAACGTGTCAATATGTTCCTTACATCTGTTTATTGATTCTTCAAAGAATTTTTCTTTCTCTTTATTCATTTTCTCACTGAAAGTCTCCTTATTGATCTGATCAATTGTTAGTAGGTTGTCAGTTATGTACTTAGACAATGTGTCTAATTGACTCAAAAAATCTTTATTTTCTACATTGCACTTGGGTGCAATTAATTTTAAAATTGGTATGGTGTCATCAATTGCCTTATATGCCTGTGCATTACACTTTGTGATTTTCTTGATGGGATCTAGTAATACCTCTGTTAAATTTGTCAATCTGAATTCTGTTAAGGAGGAACCAGATGACTGTCCAACTACCTTAACGATCTACAATCCGCCAGTGTGAGTAACATCTTTGCTTATGTTGACCTCTGGTAGGTTAGTTTGAGTCTGCATTTCTACTAGCAAAGGTTTGGGTTTCTCAGTTGTTTCCAGTGGCACTGTCTCTGTCTAAACCTTTTCCACAACCTTTTTCTCTTTAGTTTTTTCAATGTGTTCCTTTGTCGGTTTCTCTGAGCTTTCCATTGCCGGTTTTTCTGATTGTGTCTCAGTGTTTTCTACCAGTTTTTCTGATTGTGTCTCAGTGTTTTCTACCAGTTTTTCTGTATGTACCTCTGAACTATCTATTGCTGGTATCTCAACAAATTTATCAGTAGCCAGTTTCTCAGTAGGTTTTTCAATGTGTACATTAGTGGTATCTATCTTTCCAGTATCTAGGGGATCAGTTGATTGTTCAGTATGTTTTTCAATCCCAATCTCAATGTTTCCAACTATATCCTCAACCCGTGTCTCAACTGCAATGTTTTCTGCAAGTGGCTCAATTGCCACATCTCTCTTCTCAGTTGTTTCCTTATCAACCATAATGTTGACTTCTTGTGTGTCAATATTCATGGTATACAACACCTCTGAATCAAGATTGGTGTCTTCATGTGTTGTCTCCATACTCTCAACATTATTTGTTACTGGTGGTGCATCAATATTTACAACCGGTAGAGTATCAGAAGAAGGCGGGGGCAAGTTGTTTGTTACTTTTATGCTCGAAGGACCACCTACCTTACCTTTACCTTTATCCTTTTCCTTTTGATAGACTCTAAAAGTCTTTGGTCATTTAAGCTCTTCTTTCTTTTCCTTCTCAACAAAGAAGATATCCCATTTGTATGTTGTTTCTTCAGATATCTCATTTACTCTGCCAGCCATTAATGCTACATGTCAGTGATCGGTGGAAAATATAGTCCTATTTGCTTCACTTATCAGTTCATCAATCTCTTCTGCCGATCGTACTGGGTGAACTGCAAGTAATTTTTGTATCTTTATCTTCTTGTCGAGTTCAACAATTGCTAACCTTTTTGCATCTAACCTTTTGTACAAGTCACTAGGTAGATCATCTACAACTTCTATCAAGAATTTCTTGAAAATATCTAAGTGTAAAATAACACTGTTTTCTGTACTTTCCTTTTCTTCATTGCTAAAAGTATTATACAACTTGCTAACATTTGACAAGTTACCATCTTCAGTTATTTCATTCAAAAGGTTGTCTAAGGGAGGGACAACTTGTTTTTCCCTTTTCTTCCTTGGGGTCATTTTCCTTACTGGAGGCCTTACTGCCTGTTGTTTCTATCTTGTTCTCTTGGGAGCAGGTGAGGGTACCAGTGAGAGTTTTCTTTTTCTTTCTACCCTTTTAAATTCAATCGGTATTTCACTATCAGAGGAGGTACCAATTGGTGAAAGATGTGCTTCCAGTTGTAACCCTTCCAATTCACTTTCCTTAATGCCAGTTTTATTCAATATATCTTCCTTGATTTCTTTTGCCTGTCTAGTTGCCTTTCTAATTGTTTGTTTTATTTTCTTTATTCGTTTCTGTGATTGAACTTTTCTTTCAATGGTTTTTGCATTTCCAAATACTTCTTCTGTTGGTTCTTTAGGGCCTTCTAGAAGGGCTTTTGCATAAGTTTCTATTATGTTTTCATCTACCTCATAACCCATCTCTGTAACCCAAACTGTCCTTGGAACCACTGCCTCCATCCAAATTTCATCCTTCTTTATAACAAAACATATCTGTTTTTGATATTTATCAACTATGGATTGAGATAGTCTTTCCCTATTTTTCATTCTAGCCTTTAGTGCCTGAAAGTTTTCAATTATGTTCTTCGCCCTATCATCTCCCATGTTATTAAGAATATCCAAAAGTTGTTTTCCTACCGGTATGTCAAATCCAAAATCCTTTCTACCAATACCGGGAGCTTCCTTGGTGATATACAACAATAGACATACAAGTAAGTTACCAAATCTGAATGTGCCTTTCTTGTCGCCCTTAATTTTCTTCAGATTGTATATTAGCTCATCTTTTAACCATTCACATATGTCAATCTTTGCATTACTATTTACTAAGTCATAAGCACTCTTGATACATAAAATAGAAACATAGTTTAATTTGCTGGCATGTGTAGCTTTGTATCCAAGAATCATGCTAATGAATCTTACATTGATATCCTTTACATCATTGACTCTCAAGGATCTCTTGTCATAGGTTGCACCGGTTAGGGTCATTACAGTGTCGTTTGGAACCTTTTTAGTCTTGTCAGGCCTGCTACCGGTGGAAGGTAAGTCTGTCACTACCCTAACTACTTCTTTTATTATCTTATGAATGGAATCTAGCCAAAAGAACTCCCCATGAACTCTACTCAATAGAATCCTTATAACCTCTTTGGGAAAATCAAGAATGCTAAGTATCTCCACAAAACCTAGGGTTTCAACTATCTCGTGTTTCAGTTTTACATTACCATTTTCATCATATATTACTGTCCTATACATGTTCATAATCTCATCAACACCTAGTTCTTCAACATGACAATGTATGTAAATCCTAGGATCCTTAGTATATACAACTCCTTTGGGTATTTTAGAAAATGCTCCTAGGGTATCATCCTTCTTCGCTACTTTGGGAATGATTTTAAATACAGGCCTAGGGCATTTAATCACTTCAATCACTATAGGGTTTACAATGAATTCAGGTGCAGAGGAGGAAGCCATTGTATAAATACCTTAATCTGCCTTTAGGTTTGAATGCTTGAATGATTTGCTTCACTTCTCGCTGTGGATGCCTTCGCTTGGGTTTTTCGCGCTCTAAGGAAATTTGAATGCTCAGTGAATGAAAAAGAGTGAAAAACACTTGCTTTATAATGTCATTTCCTTCAACTACCACATTAAATGCCTACCGGTTAAGTGAAACTTAACACATCTGCCGATAAAGAAGTAATTCAACTTCTCACCATCAACCGAGGGTAAACTAGCATGTTTTTCAATTTGTTGCCATACCCCCAAAGGATTTATTTTCAGTTAGATGAAGAATCTCCTACCGGTGGAGTGATACTCTACTCTACCGGTGAAGGAATAACTTCATTAACATTCTGATTTGACTTTCTAATCCATTGTTTTGAAAATTCTTTCTTTACTTCTTCAACCTTCTCTTTACCTTTCAAACTCGGTCCTTTGTTATTTGCTGGTGATGCCTTACTTCTACAAAATTTTGCAATATGTCGAATCTTGTTACAAGCATAACAAGTCACATTATTTTTCTGGATAGCTTTTCCATATCCTATGCCAGTATGTGTTTTGCATTGATTAGATAAGTGTCCAAATCTTTCACAAACATAACATCTTACATTCATTCTGTAGTTTTCTGAATTATGACCAATTTTGTTGCATTTAGAACATTGACCAGTGGGTGCATTGGTGTTTTGATAGTTTCTAGATCTACATTGATTTTCTCTATGTCCATACTTGTTACAGTTAAAGCATTTCCCATTAAATTTGTAGGCATTAGGTTGTCTTACCGGTTTATTGTGATCATGATTGTTTGCAGTACCAGAGCTTTCACCAACTTCAAAGCCAAGACCATTAGTATCTCCATTAGGTTTCTGATTTTTCAGCATGTCATCAAGTTCTTCTGAGCGTTTCTTGAATTTCTCCTTGTGTTGATTTGCAGTAGCCAACTCATTTTCTAAGAAATATTTCTGTCTCATGAGTCTTAGATATTCATTTCCAGCATCATTGATTCTCCTAGCCAAGTCATCTTCATTCTTTTTTTGGTCTTCAATGTCTTTACAAAATCTCATAGTCATATCTTGCATCTCATTCCTCAAGGTCATGTTTTCTTGCTTCATCTTGCTTACAATATCATTAAGAGTTTCTTTTTCATCATCATCACTCTGTATCTTCTCATGAAGTTCTCTTCTTTTGTTCCTAGCAATAGTGAGATTTTCTTGAAGTCCTTGAATGATTTCCTATGCAGCCTTCAGATCATCCTCAAGTTTCATATTTTTCAACTTTTCTGCATCATAATCTGCAAGAGCTATTTCCAATTGCTTTCTCAGGTTTTCCATCTGTACCAGTGTTAGAATCTTCCTCAAGCTGTTAGGATTTTGAAAATAGAGGACCAGGCTCTAATACCAATTGTCAAGATTCCCAAAGATACTGAGAGGGGGGGGGGGGTGAATCAATATCTTGCCGACTTAAATATTTTCTAATCTTATTAAACAAATTGCATTCCAAAATAGTGTACCGGTAAACCAAAATTAATGCAGTAAATAAGAACAATAACCACAACATAAAAAGCACACCATGACACAATATTTTTAACGAGGAAACCCGATGTGGGAAAAACCTCAGTGGGATTTGTAAACCACAATATTCACTCACTGGCCAATAAATGAATATTACTTACAATAGGGGCCTACACATGCAGGAAGGCCAACTGCCTAAAGCTCACTGCTTAATTACAAAGGGAAGTCTCACTGACTTACAAAAATGGATTATGCAAATCTAATATCATGTACTGCTTTGGTTCAGCATCTGCTATACTAGGTTCAGTACCGGTTTAAGCTCATAAAATAACCATAGACCTTACTCCAAAATCTGCCTTAGTATTTGCATAATACTTCTGCAATAATCTGACCATATCCACATATCCTAAATGATCCTACAAGATCTCATACTTATACGAGTCTTATTACAATTCGCCTTGTCATCTTACAAAAAGATATTACAATTAAATACAAAATATAATAAACAAAATCCTGTCGGCTAGGGTGCCAGTAATCATCTTGCCATTGCCGGTAAACTATTTGCCGGTGTAGAGTCTGTCGGTGCCAGTTCCAGTCGGTGCCATAGGATTGTAAGGTTGCCATCAATGACAATACCTTCAATCACCTACAATTTCTCATTGGAGTGTGCATTTGCCAACAATAGAGAGGTTGAATCTTTCTTCTTTCTAAGCCATGAGACTATCTTGTTTCCCAAAAAGAAAGCTCCACCACTTGTGCTTCTTCTATCATCAACACAACCAGCCAAATCAACATCAATGTATGCACTTAGCAAAAAATATTGTCCTTTTGATACCACAATCCATAGTCCAGAGTGCCTTTCAAATATTTGAAGATCCTTTTTAATGCCTTCACATGATTTTTTCTTAGTTCAGCTTAAAACATTGTAACTAAACACTCTACTTGCATAATGTTTGGTCTAGTTGTAGTTAAGTACAATAATCTCCAGGTATCATGGATCTATAAAAAATGTGATCTACCAAAGGTGACTCATAGGAGTACTTACTAGTTTGTTTTCTTCCACACCAAATTTTTGTAGCATCTCCTTAACGTAAATAGCTTGAGAGATAAATATACCATCATTTAGTTAAGCAATTTTAAGTCCAACGAGGAAAAATAATTCCCCTAACATAGACATCTCGATTCCTTTTGCATTTCCTCAGAAAACTTGTTACTCATTCCATCATCTCCACAAAAAAATGATTCACAATAATCATCAATAAGAAACATAAAATACCTTTCACCTTGGAGGCTTTAGGTCCTGGTAAGTCAACACAAGTCAGTATGTATCAACTCCAAAGGTCTTGTATATGAATACTCCTTCTTGCAACTCATCCTCTAGTTATTGTAGTTTTTCCACAAATTTGTGCAGAGCCTTCATCTCTAAATTGGAATAATCCACCATTCCACTTTTTGAGGTTGATAAACTTCTTCCTATCACCAATCATGTGATTAGAACATCCACTATCAATCACTAAAGCATTAGCTTCTTCTTTTGCATGACAAGTAGTCCATACGGGCATTAACTTTTCATTTCCCTTATTAGCCTGCAAGGTTATGGACTTCTTACATTTTTCAACCTCAACATCATTATTACTAGTTTTCAATGCCATAAAGAGGGTTTCATCATTTGATTCATCATGGTCCTCATCTTCTGAAAAATAGTTGCTCTCTTTGGAATAAAGACTTGTTTTGACATTTTCTCTCCTGTTGTTATCTTTTGACTTTCTGAAAGGACATTTAGAAGCAAAATGACCAATTATTCCACAATTGAAGCATTTGAAGAGTAACTTACCTTTGTTTCTATTGATGTACTTTGTCAATGACCTTACAAAGTTTGATTCTTCCTCATAAAATCCATCCATATGATTAGATGCTTCATTATCCACTAACTTTGAAATAAGCTTCTTTATTTGGGGCATCTTTGTCAAATTATCACATTTCAAAAGCGATGAGAACACAATATAATTGATCCACTAAATATTTATCCAAATATTTAGAATCCTCAATAGCAGACACCTTATGACTATAGAATTTAGGGAGAGATATAATTACCTTTATCACAATCTCATCTTCTTTCACTTCTCCACCAAGACCTCTAATGCCATTAACCACTTCATCTACCCAGAGCATATAACTAGAAATATCTTCATCCTTTGTCATCCTCAAGGTATCATATTTTCTCTTGAAGTTATGCATCTTGACTTGCCTCACATTGTTGTCTTTCTCATAAATGTTTCTAATATTTTCCTAGACATCCTTGCAGAGTTACAATTCATTACTTTCAGAAGTTATGAATTAGCTAGCCCACTCAATATACCATTATTTGTCTTGGCATTGTTTTCATCCAACCTAATCTTTTCAATATCAATTGAAGGAGTAGAAGAGTGGTATAGCCATCCTTGACAAAGTACCAAACACCAAACCCTAGAGAGGTCAGATAAACTTTCATTCTCACTCTCCAAAAACTATAATTTGTTCCATCAAACCTACGCGTCTTGTGAGATCCATCTTGATACATATCGGATCTTCCTCAAGTGGTTAATATTTTTCAAAGGAACTTGGATCTAATACCAATTTTTGAACACACCAAATACCGAGAGGGGGGGTGAATCATTATCTCTTAAAACTTAAACTTTTTGGCACCAATTTTTAATTCAAACCCTTAATCCAATTAGCACTAATGAAAGATAGAGATATCAAGATGAAGTGCACAAGAGAACACTATATATACATGAAAAATACCATAGGGAAAAAACCATGGCGAGAAAATCTACTTGGAGTTGTTGCACAAATCCATCCTCACAAGATAAAACAAATTTACAACTTTATTGCAACTCCTTGAAAAAATATAGTTTTATGGCTACAACCAAATTAAGTTCACTACTCCTTGAATATCACTTATTTAAATAAGATGCAATAACCTCAAAATATCACAAATGTTTGATGAATTTCCACCACAATACTTTTGCACCATTAGCTACTTTTGGCTTACCGCCTCTAGAAAAATTATGGATTGTCTGAATGTAGATGCATTCAACTCACTACTTCCAATATACTTAAAGCATTTATGTGCACACTTCAAAACTACCTAATTTCTATCCACATCCACACACATTGCAATTAATTTTATCATTCATTTATATCCTCCACAAGAATCAATAACCTTCACCAGGTCAAGCAAGTATGTTGAAACATGCATTGTCCAAGAGGTCATCCCAAACAACATCAATGGAGAAAGGAGATCAACAATAGTAATACAAGGATAAAAAGGACCCAATTCAATCTTGGAACATATCTCCATGCTTGCAATAACATCAAAAGGTGATGCACATACTTTAGGTTGACCAAGATGAAACATGTAGATATGAAACATGCATCCCCCAAGGAGGTCATCTCCAAACACTTCCATGATAGAACATAAGTAAATTTAGATCAAGGAAAGAGATATAATGGAACAAAAACACTTTATAAAAACTCTTAATTCTCACACAAACCACAATGCATTAGCACAAGTATCCTAGGTTGGCTAAACAACCACTTATCCTTTCAAAACATTTATCCAATTACCAACCAATTCCAAAATGATCAAGACCAACCATATAGAGAACAAGATAACATCATATGTATTTTAATAGAACTTGTGTACCATTTTTTCATACTGTTACACAAAATTGAGCTAGCTCAAATAGGCAGATATAGAACACTTCATTCTAGGTAGGCCAAAAAACACAATCTTGAGGTAGAATGTTAGTGATCATACTTGTGGTACACATCAACATTTGAAACTTGGACTATGATATCATAAAGATAACATAAGAACATCCACCGCATGAGTAAACACATAGGCACAAAGAAATGTAGGGTATTTTCTAGACTAGTCTTACATTCAACCAAACTATCTACATACTACAATTACCATAACCATCTGCAAAACTCTAGTTAACTGAAAAGAGAAAGATACATTGTTCCCATCAAATACAAGCTAATTTCCAAAGCACAAGTCCATATCTTCAATTATAGAGAAATGCATAGCATTCTCCTAGACAGTCAACAATACAATTTCTTGCATTCTTATTATTTCAACAATATGCAGAGACTAGAGCATCTTTGTAACATCAATTCCTTACATAGTAACACCAAGAGAGATCAATCAACAATTTACAACATTGTCAACATCATATCCAACTCATCATCATACTTCTAATCTTCATCTTAATCTATCTTTATGATACTTCTAATCCTCATCTTAATATGTCATCATTATACTTAATACCACCTTAGTAAATAGGGTATGACATCCAACCATGAACTTTAGTATCATCACTCTACATCATCAAATGTAGAAGTGGAAGCATCAAAGGCATCACACCACACTAAGGGATGACATCAAGAATAATAAAGTATGTTTACACCATATCTACAATAATTTCATCATATCTTATGTTTTGACATCAATATGAAATTCAAAATGTATCTATAACTGTAATGGTGTGATTTGGAACTAGGGTTTCACCAAGTAGGAAAAGACCACTAATTAACGAAATTATCCAATACATTGAAAGAAGAGTGAACCTAATAGATCTAGCCTCAATCTAAATAAGGAAAGGGCTGAAATTCTAATTAGATTCACTAATTAGGGTTTTGGTTCTCTCTTTCTTAATTGAAATTGGATTTGTAGTTGTGAAACTAGGAAAAAACCATGGATAATTAAAGTAAACAGGTAGAAACAATAGACTATAGATGTCCCACAGAGCCACCAACTGAGATCTTGGCAAAAGAAGATGTTTAGAACCCATTCCCAAAAGTTTGGCCTGATTTTTTGAGACCAGGTAGCACAGATCTGCCTTGGTCCTTTGAATTTTTCTCCATCAAAAGCTGACCTATTTGTCACTATTGATTCTGCCAAAATTCCCAAGTACATCTCCTGAGCCTATTTCCTGCACATAGAAAGAGAAGGAAAGATGTTGTGGACAGGGGTTTGCGTAAGTCAAACCTTGGTTTAGGAATCAACCTTGAATGAAATAATGCAAATACTAAAATAAATGTTAAGAAATATATATCTCATATTTGCAATTGTTGATGATGATGCAATGCTCTTTGAATGTAATCTTAAATGTTAAATGTAATGGCATGACAAACACATGAACATGAAAAAACCTAATCACACACACATGCTTGCATGAAGATTGATGTAACTTTACTCCACAATGCTTGAATGATGAATATGCACCCTTGAATCTCTAAAGATGATTGATGATGGATGCTTCACGAATGCACAAATATTAGGGATGGAGTCTTAGATATAAAATGAATTGATAGGATGTCTTTATATAGGGTTCCCTAGGTAAATTATTGACTGGGCTAATCTCCAATGGTCATGTATAGCCCCAAGAATCAAATTCTCTCGGAGAGATATACCACCTACCCTATTTCAAATTGAGGCCCCTTTGAGAGAAAATGAGGTGTTTTGGGGAGCCTTGGTCTAGACCAGGGCATCCCACGCCTTGGTCCTTCTACAAACATGACCAAAATAAGCAGCTAGGGGGGAGGGTATGCCATAGTAGGACCCACCAAAGGGTATACATGACATCAAAGTTGGATAATAGGGTCAAATCGGACCTAGAGAGGAGATGAGGATAGGACAAGCTAAAGTAGGAGCACAAGTTACATGAGGTGTAAATTGGATAGGTTACAATTTATGACACTACAATAACTTTATAATAGTATGATTTATATGTTCAACAATTGACCAATAATTTCATAAGAGTTAGAAACTTAGAAACTAACATTGACCTATGCTCTATCTCAACTAGTGGAATAAGTTTATGACCAATCATTATTAAAAACAAAAAGTAAATTTTTTTATTTACATGGTAAATAAAGTAAAAATAATAATCAATCTTAATTTAAATTTAGTCATATATAATTTACCTAACCAAACTTAATATATTCACTAATTAAAAAGTTTTATTCTCATTTAGTATATCAATATTTCCACGAGTCTACAAAATGTCGTTTTGTATTTTAATCTTGGATTTATATCTAATGCAATAATTAGAACAAGATGAAATAATTTTCTCATGCAAAATTTGAGGGATATACTACGTAACAAAAAACAATAAAATAAATATAGTTATGATAATAACAATATTATCAATATCCACTATTGATGAAGCACTAAAAGCCGTGGAGAGTTTGCTTGGTTTTATCTCTCCCCAGGTTTTGGCCAGGGTACGGGATGTGTTAATTGGACTTCATGCTCTGATTAATTTATGTTTTGCTTCATCTGCTACTCCTCTCCCTATGGTTCCTATACAGTCTCTGGTTCCTTATGATGCTCTACCTACTCCTCTAGAGGAAAGCTCGAGTAATTGGTTTATAACTAACTGATTTCACATTTCTTGCAAGTATCTCTCAGTTTTTTGTAGGCTGATTATGGGATGGATTTTTGGGCAGTTCTCATTGACTCAAATTTTTGGAGTTGGATATATTCGGTCTATTTTTAGTTCTATTTTTAGTTTCGGCCCTCCTTTGGTTCATATTTTTGGTCTCCTTGGTATCTTGGCATGATTCTCCACATTTTGTATCTTGCTTCTGATAATAGCTGATGGGCTCCTAGATCTTCTTGATGTATCTTTTTTGGTGTTCAGTCCTTCATTTTGTAACCAACTGAGTATATAATCAGTTGAGGTATATGTCCTACGGGATCTCTATAAATAGGGCAATTATATGGGTATGGGTGAGATTTCGAATCATTGAGATCCAACTATTTTGTAAGGGTAGTTTAGTTTCTTTTCTTAAGGCGACAACCGAAGGTTTTCTTGTGGGTTCTTTCCTGTCGGTATGCCTTTTGAACCTGTTGTAAAAATTATCTAAAAATTAATAATAAAGTTTAGTGGCTATTGTAATACCCTAAAAATGGTCATCTAAACCATGGGCCCCTAATCTCGACAACATCACCAAGGTCCTAACCAAAGGCAATTAAATAAATCTTGAGCACATAATTAATTCTTTAAACATATAATGTCACATGACAAAATTAATCAACCAATATTAATTAAATATTTATATTTAATTAATTAAGTCATTCCAAGTAAATCATTTTAAACAATTATCTTATTTATTTTATTAAATATCCTTGCATATTTAAGTAAATAAATTAGTTTGCCATTAAATCATTTTGAGGAATTAATTTAATTAAATAAATCAATTGAGCACAAATCTTCAAAAAAGGAATTAATTGACCAAGAAAGAATTAAAAATTTGAGAAAAGAAATCAGTTGGAAACAATCTTGAAAAACAAATTAAAAATTGATAAATAATCTCAGAGAAAGCAATTAAAACAATTAAATATTCAAATTGAATGAAATAGAGAATAAATCAGTTTTTTCTGATTTAATCTTATTTTTAGTTCAATTTCCTTTAAAACTGAGAAAAGCATCCAATCACATCAATTCACCTGGATTGTGCTTCCTCTTGGAAAATCTTGACCGCTCGTCATCATTTGATCTCAGCCGTTGGTTTCTTTCTGAATTTTCTATAAACTCAGGCTCATCTCTCATTCAAAAAAATCTTGGAGAATGTATTGTTATTATGCTAGTTTTGCTCTAGGTTCATTGCATATTAGTTATTTCACATATTGCATACATATTTAGATCATTTATCTCATTTATTGCTTAAATCTTGTTAGATTAATATTACATCCATCTAGCATTCATCATGTTCATATAGATTAAAATCCTTCGTCTTGATGTTGTCTAGTCACTGGTATTGCTAAATAATCTGAGAGCAATCTTATACTCGCATCTTTTAGAAGGCAATGGGTTGATTTGTTATGGTTTATTATTCATTGATTATATCTGATTAACCATGCATGTAATGACTTAATTGAAGTTTTGTGTCTTGCAGATACAAATTCTTAGTCCACTTTTCACACACACATTTCTGGCGCCCACTGTGGGGCAGAAAACTACTTTTTCGGCCTCAAAGTCATTTTTTTCATCCTGCAGGTTTTGTCCGTACAGCCTCTACAAAATATCGTACGATCAGTTTCACTGCATCGTACGACATTATATTGACACCTGCAGTTTATCATATGAAACAAGATCATATCCTTTAAATTGTCGTACAAATCAGGATTGTCATTCGTATGACATACTGATTCTTTTATGCTTTAGCTTCTAGTTCTTCTTGTGTGATTCCGTACTTGATTTGTCCTATCTCATCAAGAGAATTGGTAGGTGAAGGACTTGCTTGTGTCCTTTCTTTCTTCAGCTGTCGGTCATAGTCTTTCTTGAGAAGTTTGTAAGCTTTTGGAATTGAGTATTTCTGGGGAGTTATAAATGGTATCCCGACACCAGAACCATGTTGAGTGAAAGACCCATCAAAGAACATCTTCCATGATTGTTCAGTAAGGTGCATGATTGATTCATCTGAGAATTCTGCTAAAGATGTATCTGCACCAGAAAGCTTTTACAGTGGAAAATGTCCTTAAGAAATCATAAAAATCAGAAAATGTCCTAAAGAAATCATAAAAATCAGAAAATGTCTTGAAGAAATCATAAAAATCAGAAAATGTCCTGAAGAAATTCAAAAAAACAAAAAAAGAGAAAAAGAAAAACAGGAGAAAAAAAAAGGAAAAAGAAGAGAAAATGCCCTGGTGAAAACCTGGTAAACAGGCGCCTCTTGTACTCAAGTGCTCCATCTATCAACGTAATGTTGGCATTCCCGCTTTCCTACATAGCTTGCTTTCGCTTGTACATATTTTAGTCACTTTTGTGACATCCTAGTTCGCTGGAACCCTCATGGCTTGAAACCGATCATTGTCCTAGTCTTAGGCTAATTGACAACAGCACATTACATGTCCTAAGCAATATCAACCAAGTCAACCTTACGTCAATGAAACCTGGTCATCCACTCCGAGTCGGTTACCTGTCTCCTTACTACTGAAGAGTTTTATCACTGAGTTAACAAGCAAAACAACATAACGGAAAACAATCACTAAGAAGTTTGAGCTATGAATGAAAATTTTCTTTGTGTGTTGTCTTTTATATTGGTTTTCGATTATTATCCCTCTGAGTAACTCGAGGAAGTTTATCTTGACTAAGAGGAGCAAGGATTGGGGGCATAATATCTTCTTTGTTTTCTGCTTGAAGGAATGATTCCAATGATCTGGAAACATCTAAATTAGCTGGGTGTCTGTGATAAGAGCCTTCACATCAAGGTGAAATCGCCTCACATACCTCGACTCCGCTTATTTGAATGCTACAGGGAGGTTCCATATCATTTCTTTGTCTGTTTTGAGGGAATTTGTTTATTGTACAATTCGGGTCCATATGTACTTTGTCCAAGGATATGAATGAAAAAAGGGTCATTGCGGATGAGATAATTAATATTGCACATAAAAAGAAATGAACTCTATTCTGTCTGCTATAATTGTAAAGCGCTCAATGATGAAAATTAAGCTATTCAAATCCAGTGACTAGGTTTAGGTTGCATCTCATTTTGCATTTTATTTCGCATCTCGTGAATTTGGAGTGATTTCGGTATAGTAACAATGCTTTCTCTTTATCTTTTGAATGAGAGTTGGAGCATCATCATTTCTTCGCTAAGTGATCTCTTTTCATCATTTCTCCGATCGAGTACTTGTGTTTTGAGATGTTTGTTGCATACATGAGCATTTAATATAGATTCATACATTCATTATCATTCATTTGCATTCATATTATTGCATAGAAAAATGAAAACATTGCATCATTCACTAATCATTCATTTACACTCATCTTACTATACATAAAAATAAAAAAATTGCATTATTCATATTACTCATACTCATTCATTTATTTGCATATGAAAAGAAACAAAAATAGGCATTCATGATCATTTGTATTCATACATTCATACTGAAAAGAAATGCAAACATATAGAATAAAGCATATAAAGGACATCTCATAAGCGAATCAACACAAGTACGATGAAGTCAAATCGGATCTCGTATATATATCATGTCAAGTCTAAGGTACAAAATGATGTCAGAAGACATGTACAAACTCCCATTGGAGCAAGAATCGTATAGGCTACAAAAATGGGTGTGTCTACAAAAAATATCCGAGCTACAAAAAGAAATCATCTAGCTCGCTCCCTCTCCCTCATTGCCTGGTAGTGGAGGAGGAGCCTGATGTCCGGGATCTTGACGAGGCGCCCACGCTCCCTCTGATCGGGCCATATACTGCGAATAGGGTTGCACCTGTTGTGCAATAGGAACTACAACATTATACGCTGCTACATAGTAAGATGCCCTACTGCTTTGAAGAAGGACCTCCTATCATAGAGACTCTATCTCTACTCTTAATGCTGTGATTTGGCGATCACGCTTGACCCTCACCTCGGCCAGCTATCGGTCTCACTCCGCCAGTTGAGTCTATGCCACTGTCAACTGTGACTACAGCTCTGCAAGATGTACCCTCATCGACCGTCCAGTATCTATCCCCTTCTCTCTCGTAGGCCCCCCATCTCCACCCCCATCTCCACCTCCACTGCTACCTCCACCCTGCTCCTCTCTCTGTTGTCGCACCTGTCTAGGAGCTGCTCACGCCTCCTCTGTCCCACCCACTCACCCTAGGGATCCACCCTCACCCCTTTGCTGTCATCCCTCAGCTGGCACCCTGCTACTGCTAGCACTTGTATCACCACTACCTCATCACGGAGCCTCAGCTCTCTGTGCCCGACCCTGCCTCTGGCCCTATCTCTGGCCCTGTCCCTATGCTGGTGCGGGGGCATCCTCCTCAACATCCTTAATATGAGGAGCCTACTCACCTGGATCTGTAAAACGTGGGAACGGATGCTGCTGAAAATGATCTCTATATTGGGGCAATACCCCCGCATCTGCTACATCATCCAGGGAATCCCACCTCAAGCGGTGTAACCCTGTCAACTCCTGCATCGCCAACGCGTATGATAACCGTGGAGACCATCCCTGTCTCTCCTCATCTGCATATCGAGCATATGTTGTATACTCCTGCGAGATCCCCTGAGGTTGGCCATACTGCCTCATCACTCGCGAAATGATGAATCGCTCCACAACAGTCTATGACCTCCCAATCAGTGGGCGTGTAACAAATAGGTCCCTGTGAACTAGCCGCTAGTCATCCCACAACTCTAGCCCTTTGTATGGTCTCCATATGATGGCTATCAGGTCATCGAGCTACCGTCTCCAGAAGTCTGTCTTGCCTAGATGGGGCTATGTGATATATTTGGCATACATGTAAATGATCGGCTGCCCAAGCTCTCTGCTATCTGCTACTATGGGCTGACACACAGGAAGGTGCTCCCAAGCCCACACTTGTAAAATGTATACCCTCATGGCCATGCTCCGCCGATCTCTATATACGATCTCATGCATCTCCCGATACATGTGGGCCAATAAACAAGAGCCCCAACCAAGTCTTTGAGGGGTCTCTATCAACCTCTCTAGCATCCGGCCCCACCCGCTCTGGAAACCCTACTGCCCCCTGTCTGGCATCAAAAAGCACCTGATGAACCCTGCTAGAACACATGCCAGGGGATACTCCTCACTGTATCTGCTCATAAGAATATCCCAACTCATGGAATGAGTCAAAATGTCTGGATCCTCGAAGACATGCCTGACTGCCTGCAGTCTAGGTAACAACACGGTATCATAATCCACCTTATCCCCAGCAAAAGGGATATGAAGGATCCTGTACACATCCTCGGGAGTGATAGTCAACTCTCCAAATAGAAAATGAAATGTATTATGCTCTGAATGAAATCGCTCTACCAACACCGTGAGCATCCCGTGGTTCACATGGATATCAGGTAATCCCAATGGATGAGTCAAGCCACACAAACCAACATGAGCCTGCTCAACCTTAGATAAATGTCACACCAATTCCATAGTGGGAGGATACACGCATCTGAAAAACATAGGAGGTAATCGAACCTGCAAACAACAAAACCCCACAATGAAGCATCAGAAAAACATTTCAAATAAGCCTACAAGAGAAACAAAACATCACGCAAATCCAACTAAGTCAAACGCAAAATCAAAAATTCACGTTTACACCTTAAAAAATGCTCACTGTCTTTCTAACGACAAAACACAGAAAAGCAGCATTTCGTACGAGTCAAAAATAGGTGTCATACGACAAAACAACCCCAAACGACAAACTTTTAGATTTCGCATGACAAAAGGGTCTTTTTACATACCTCTTGTACGAGACATGGGTGACTCTAGAACGACAAAACTAATGGGCTCAAATGACAAAAGAATTTTACCAATTTCTCGTACGAGACAAGATCTTGTCTTGCACGATAAACCAGGATACCCGACCCAAAACACGTGGAAAACTTGAAAAATGCATAAAAAAATTCAAAATTGGAAACACAAACAGACCTAAGATCGATCACTTACCACTGGCTCATAGTTTCAAGGTCGATTATGTCTTCTCTAGCACTCGAATCGATGCTGACAAGTAGGGACCACCATTTTCTTCGCAGAAGGCTTTTTGAATTTTCAAACTTGGAGGGTTAAAATGAATTGAAAATGACACTTTTGTCCCATATATAGCCAAAAACCTAATTTTTCAACTTGTTCTGGTGGACACGAAAATTGTACCCTTAGCTAATTTGACCATTCTGATTCCATTTTCGGGATCGAAAATGAAATTTAAGATCATTTTGCTAGTCAATTTCAGAATTTGGACCACTTAGCGCTCTTTTCATCAACTGCTCATTCTTTCTTCTGATTTGCGCTCAATTTCTCGTTAATTAACGCTGAATCTCAATTTAATTTCTACAAGTCAACTTTGCGCTCAATTTCTCGCTAAATTTTCAAAACTTCCTCTGATTCAATTTATGCTCAAACAACTTATCGTCGCTAAAAAATGGCCTATCGTCATGTACCCTTGCTATCTTTTGATTTCGCTCCCGAGGGGGCATACTCGTGACCTTTTGACCTCACATCTTCAAATGTTGACAAAATTTTCAAATCTTCATCAAAAGCCGAGCAAAAAATCTTTTTCAACTAAAATTAATCAAATAAGACCTCATTGCTGGGGGCATCTCAACTTCATCGCTTTATATCAAGTTGAGATTTCTGAATCGAATCAATCTCTAGGGGCATATCAGTTTCATTGCTTCATATCAAACTGATATTTGTCTTTTATCTGAATCAATCTCTTAACGTCAAGGAGTTTCTTTGATCACGCTAAATCTAAGTAGGTGTTCAGTATTCGTTTCTTGATCAAGCTGAACAATTTATCTTTATCGTATCTTGATCAATCATGTTCAGGATCAATTTTTTTTATCATCACTCACTGTGTCTAGATCAATCAAGTTCTAGATCAGTAAGATCCGCTTCTTGATCAATCAAGTTCAAGTTTGGTATCTTTGTTTTCTATCGTTCCTAGTTCAATCAAGTTCGGGAACGGTATCACTTTAATCAGACTTCACTCAGCTTTGTCGCTTCAAATCAAGCTAAACACCTCGCTTTTAATCTAGTTCATGATCAATCAAGTTCAGAACTAGCATCTCCTAGACATCAATTTTTCTTTGAACTAAAGCACTGCTCACACATTAATTCAAAGAGGGGCAAATGTAATACCCTAAAAATGATCATCTAAACCATGGGCCCCTAATCTCGACAACATCACCAAGGTCCTAACCAAAGGCAATTAAATAAATCTTGAGCACATAATTAATTCTTTAAACATTAAATGTCACATGGCAAAATTAATCAACCAATATTAATTAAATATTTATATTTAATTAATTAAGTCATTCCAAGTAAATCATTTTAAACAATTATCTTATTTATTTTATTAAATATCCTTGCATATTTAATTAAATATTTAATTAAATAAATTAGTTTGTCATTAAATCATTTTGAGGAATTGATTTAATTAAATAAATCAATTGAGCACAAATCTTCAAAAAAGGAATTAATTGACCAAGAAAGAATTAAAAATTTTAGAAAAGAAATCAGTTGGAAACAATCTTGAAAAACAAATTAAAAATTGATAAATAATCTCAGAGAAAACAATTAAAACAATTAAATATTCAAATTGAATGAAATAGAGAATAAATCATTTTTTTCTGATTTAATCTTATTTTTAGTTCAATTTCCTTTAAAACTGAGAAAAGCATCCAATCACATCAATTCACCTGGATTGTGCTTTCTCTTGGAAAATCTTGACCGCTCGTCATCATTTGATCTCAGCCGTTGGTTTCTTTATGAATTTTCTATAAATTCAGGCTCATCTCTCATTCAAAAAAATCCTGGAGAATGTATTGTTATTAAGCTAGTTTTGCTCTAGGTTCATTGCATATTAGTTATTTCACATATTGCATACATATTTAGATCATTTATCTCATTTATTGTTTAAATCTTGTTAGATTAATATTGCATCCATCTAGCATTCATCATGCTCATATAGATTAAAATCCTTCATCTTGATGTTGTCTAGTCACTGGTATTGCTAAATAATCTGAGAGCAATCTTATACTCGCATCTTTTAGAAGGCAGTGGGTCGATTTGTTATGGTTTATTATTCATTGATTATATCTGATTAACCATGCATGTAATGACTTAATTGAAGTGTTGTGTCTTGCAGATACAGATTCTTAGTCCACTTTTCACACACACAGCTATGCCACTTTTATTGATAAAAAAATAATAATATTATCAATATCTTACATAATTATAATTATATCATAACTCAATTTAAATAACTAGTCACAAAATCCATTTATGAATTTTATATAACATTGAATATGACATCATCATAGTCTTGCAAGACCATAAACCAATGATACCAACATTTATGTATATAATTATGATTATGAAATCAATACTAAGTATGAGCATGATCACAGATAATCCACAAAAATATTAAAGAATATAAACCCTTAAATTTTTATTTTTGATAGTAATCAATTCAAAATCTCAAGACTATCAAAATGATAGCTCCTTGATTTTTTTGAAAAATGATAATAAAATAATAACAATGTAACAACATGATCTCTAGGGCAAGAGCTCTCGGAGATATCTCTGGCTTCTCCGGCCCAAGTCAAGTTGACCTTCCCGGAGGAAAATGCTCCAATATGGGGAAATAAAGAAGACATAAAAAAGGCTCTGAGAAAGAGTGGGACAAAACAAGAGGAGGAAGAAATATCGGAGGACAAAAGAAAGGGCAAGAACAAAAAAAAAACAATAATAATTATAACAACCATCTGACTACCAGAAACACTAGAAGTAGACTAGGGGATGTGGGGGCTCAACACACATCACCTGGAAGATATTCGAATGCAAAGAAGAGGACCATGGAAACCAACAAGAATCTAGTGGATGGTACTCAAAGAATCATCTTTGAAGCAGGTATTTCCAAAAATTCATGAAGATTATTTTCTGGAATATACGAGCATTGAATAATCCTCATAAACAAGATTTAATAAAAAGTATGAGTAGAGACAAAAACCCAGATATTATCTTGATTCAGGAAACCAAAATGTCTAGGGAGAAGGTTGAATGCCTGTAAATGTTCAGTAATGGGGGAGTTAGTGGTGGTAGTTCTGAAGGGGCGTATGGGGGTATAGCTACTTTTTGGAATAATAATAATGTTAAGGGAGAGGTGTTGATTCAAGATAACAACTTGGCTTGTATTATATTTAAGCATTTGAAAGATGGTACTTCATGGGCCTTGACTAATGTGTATGCCCCTAACACCAAAGCTGGTAGACATGTTTTATGGAGAAACCTATCCTCGCTTAGAAGTAAGTTTGTAGAAGATAACTGGATTATCATGGGGGGTTTCAATACCCCTCTGAGAGAAAATGAGAAGGGAGGGAGCCAAACCAATCTGGACAACAGATTGGACTTGATGGAGTTCATTATTAACCATTCTCTCCATGATCTGGACTTGCAAGGGGTTAAATACACTTGGACCAATAGAAGGAGTGGTGAAGACTTAATTCAGGCCAGGCTTGATAGAGCTTTAATCTCTCATGACTGGTTTAATTCCTTCTTTTGTTCTTTATCTGCTCATATCAGGGCCGTGTCAAATCATTATCCCATATCTTTTAATGCTAATCCCAAGTAGGGAAGGAGACATTTCCCTTATAGATTTGAAAGAATGTGGACCAAACACCTAGACCTTGAAAGCAAAATCAAGGATTGGTGGCAGGTTAGAATTGAAGGAAATGCTATGTATAAGGTGGTAAAAAAGTTGAAGTTTGTGAAAGACAATGTTAAAAGATGGAATAAGGACTCCTTTGGGAAAATTTTTGTCTCCAAAGTCGCCATTCTCTTAGATCTGAAAGATATCCTAGATGAGATTCAGAATAATGGCTACAACAATGTCTCTAGAGAGGCTAAAGATGAGATTATTATGAAATATCATGACATCATAGCCAAAGAAGAAACTTTATGGAAACAGAGGTCAAGAAATATTTGGTTGAAGGAGGGGGATAGAAACACCAAATAATTTCACACGTCCACTTTGAAACACAAGGCTATCAATAGGATCTCTCAGCTTAAAGTCAATGGAAGAACTATTGATGATAAAGATTCTATAAGGAAGACTACTTTGGAGTTCTTCTCCAATGTTTTGACTAAGGATCAGAACCTGGACCTTCAAGCTCAAAGGGACCTGATGGACTGCATCCCTTCTATCTTGGATGCTGATCAGAACTCCTATCTTACTACTATCCCAACTAATGATGAGATTTTGAAAGCTGTCAACTCTTTTGAAGGTAATAAGGCCCCGGGCCTGGATGGTTTCCCTATGTTCTTTTTTCAAATGTATTGGCATATTGTTGGAAGGGATGTTTCCAGTGTTGTGAAAAAATTCTTTGGTGCTAGGAGAATTTTGAAAGAATTGAATGGTACTTTCATTTCTCTTATTCCCATGAAGATGGGAGCTGACTCCATGGATATTTTTAGACCTATCAGCCTCTGCAATTCTTTGTACAAGATTATCTCTAAAGTCTTGACCTCTAGAATTTTGACTTTTCTCCCCTCTATCATATCTCCCCAGCAAAGTGGTTTTGTCCTTGGGAGGAAAATTTTGGACTCGATAATCACGATCGATGAGAACATTCACTCTCTTTCTAGGGATAAAAAAGAAGGTTTCTTTCTGAAGCTTGACTTATCTAAAGCCTACGATAG
The DNA here is from genome assembly GCF_030272615.1 of Cryptomeria japonica. Lineage (NCBI taxonomy): Eukaryota > Viridiplantae > Streptophyta > Pinopsida > Cupressales > Cupressaceae > Cryptomeria > Cryptomeria japonica. Next base: position 266,618,453 of record NC_081406.1, read on the forward strand.
AGTTGACTGGGGCTTTATGCAGACTATTCTTTCTGCCTTTGGATTTTGTTCTAGAAGCATCAGTCTAATTATGCAATTGGTTTCCTCTGCTTCTTTTTCTGTGTTGGTCAATAGGTCCCCTTCTCCCTTTTTCAAGTCCTCCAGGGGTCTCAGATAGGGGGACCCTCTCTCCCCTATTCTTTTCATAATCATGGTGGAATGCTTGGGCAAATTTATTGGAAAACTAGTTGAGAAGGGAGAGTTTAGAGGGCTTAAACCTTCATCTGCTGACCAAGTTATTTTTCATCAGCAATTTGTGGATGACTCAATTATTATGGGGAATTCTTCTGTGAAAGATTCTAGAAGCTTAAAGAAAGCTTTGGACAGATATGGGATTTCTACTAGTCAACTGATTAACTGGTATAAAAGTTTTGTTTATTTCATAAACACTCCGAAGAGAAGATAGACAAAGATTAGTAACATTTTGGGTAGCCAAATTGGGAATGTCCCTACCACCTATCTTGGGCTCCCTTTATGTCAGGTGCCTCCTGATACCTTCTAGGGCACTCTTGTGGATAACTTTCATAAGAAATTAGCTAGATGGAAAGGCTCTTTGCTCAACCATGCGAGAAAGGTCTAGCTTTTGAAATCTACTCTTCAGAGTATCCCTCTCTATGCTATCAGTCTTTTTAGAATCCCTGTTAAGTTTGCGGAGGCTATTGAAAAAATTCAAAGAACCTTTCTTTGAACTGGGGTTGAGGAAAAGAAGAGAGTGTATTTGATTGCATGGGATAAGGTGTGCAAACCTATAAGAAAAGGAGGCCTTGTCTTAGAAGAATCAAAGATATGAATGAGTTTCTCATGGCTAAGCAGATATGGAGATGTTATAATACCGAGGGAGAATGGAAATTGATATGGGACAATAAGTATAAAAGACAGATCCCTACCCTTCATAGTTTCTTGAAGGCTGGAGATATTCCGATTGGTTCCAACATCTGGAAAAATGTCACTAGAACTAGAGATATAATAGTCAAAGGAGCGAAATGGAAGGTGGGGAAGGGTAATTTCATTAAATTCTGGGAAGACACTTGGTTGTTAGACTCTCCCATTAGTGACAATCCTCAATGGGGCAAGTTTCAGGATCAGTGTAAGGAAAAATTTGGTACTACTGAGACTGACAATTGGAATTTAGGCCAGTGGAAGGACTTATCCTCTGTTGATCCTTCCCTTGAGCATCTGAATAAAATTATGAATTCTAGTGGTGGTTGATGATGAGGACCATCTTATCTGGAAACTTATTGCTGATGGTAAATTTTCTGTCTCCTCTCTTTATGTTCAACAATATTCTAGTCAGGAGAGTCCTTGCTGGGCTAAGGCTTGGGTGAAAGAACTTATTCCCAAAATTAATATTTTTTTCTGGACTGTCCTTCAAAATAAGATCCCGATGACTGACAATCTCAAAACTAGAGGTTTTTGTCTGCCTAGTATTCATCATCTTTGTATGTAGAATGAGGAAACCATTAATCACATGTTTATCCATTGTCCCTTCTCTGCTGATATTTGGATTAGATATCTGGACAACTTCAATGTCATATGGGTCTTCCCTGAAGCTGTCCAAGATGTTTTTAATTCCTGGTTCCACCCTTTGAAGAACAATTCAGTTACATTGTTATGGAGATTTGCTTTACCTCATATTTGCTGGAGAATCTGGAAAGAAAGAAATGATAGAGTGTTCAGAGATAAGGATTCAAAAGCTCAAATTATTTTTGAGAAAATCAAAAGACATATGGTGGAGAACCTCTACATCACTGGTGGAATAACAAACCCCAAAGATCAATGTGATAACATCATTTTCAAGAATTGGAGAATAAAGGGGAGTGACATCATACATGCTAATCCTAGAGAAGAGGCAAGATGGGAATGCCCCCCTCATGGATGGATGAAAATTAACTTTGATGGTGCTTCCAAGGGTAACTCTGGCAATGTAGGGTGCGATGTGGTTTTAAGGGATGAAGGGGGAATATGCAAAGCTATCAAATGTATTCCTATAGGTAATCAAACCAACCATGTTGCCGAGGCCATTGCTTCTTATCATGGGTTGCTTCTTGCTAAGGATTCCAATTGCAATAAAGTTTGGGTTGAAGACAATTCTTTGAACATTATTAATTGCTCGAATAATGTTTTCCCTCCCTCTTGGTCTATACACAATACCATCAAAACTGAGAAGGAAATTAGTGAAACTTTTGAAATGTGTATTTTCACACATGTATATAGAGAAGCCAACAAGTGTGCTGATTGGGCTGCCAACCTGGCTTGCCGCTCTGACAAAATCATTGCCCTTTATGGTGAGAGTAATCTCAAGTGTGAGGCGAAATCTTTGATTGAACTAGACCGTATCCAGATGAAGCAACATGTCTTTGCTAATCACAATTTCTAATGCCTTTTCCTCATTTTTCTATGATTGTTCACTACGACAGCGAGACTTGTTTTATTATTAGTCATATCATATTTAGTTTGCACGGATTCTGGGTGGTTCTTCATAACAACAACAAAATTGTTAGGTTTCTTCACAGAGATCACAGAGAAAATAACAAAGCTAAGATAAGGAAGAATTGTGAAATTAAGGGTAATATGGGAGGTAATAAAAAGAGGTTTGAACCGGCTTCTTGCTCGGACTGGAAGAAAAAAAATGAAGCCTGGGATATTCTTCAAGAGGGAGGCTTGAGTGTTTTTATGGAAAGGCTCTACAACAAAGACCCTACTATCACTAAGAATTTCATAAAAAACTGGAAGAATGGTAAGGTTATTGCTGGTACCTAGATGAAGAAGGTAGACAAAGATGTCATTGTTGAAGCTATGGGTATGGTTAAAGCAGGTATTAAATTTTATAGAGATCAAAGTGTGTTTGACAAGGCTGCAGATAGGTTTCCTGTCACTGATGGAGAAAAAAGGAAATTGGTGAAGGTGGATAATCCCTACCATTCCCCTAAGCGCATTTGCATGCCATGGAGGTTTGTGTTTTTTGCCACCATTAGCTACATTACTCTGGACAAGAGATTCACAAGGGTTCATGGGAATCATTTTGTGTTGCTTAATCACTTTTGTCATGGTGACAAGGTCAGTTTGCCTTACTATCTTTCTTTCTCTATGGATCATACTATTAGAGAAGTGTAGAAAGACTCTCAAAGAGACCATGCCCTCCACCAGGGTTTAATGGTTTTAGTTTATAAGCTATTGAAGGGGAAAACTATTGAGAAACACATTAGTAAAGGCAAAAAAATTAGGGATGATGATATTTAAAGTGAGAATAGTGGGTTCAATCTCTGCTCTGAAACTGAAGGTGAGTATGAGGATTTTGGCAACAAGGGGATTGCTATGGATTCTGACCTTTCAGACTTTGAGGACGAGTCTTTTGATGATAAATTCATAAAAAACAAGAAGAGAAAGGGTATGGGTAAGAAAACCCAAAGGACCAAGAGGACCCGTAAGGGGATAAACAAGGTGAAAAGGAAGATTATTATTTCTTCTAATGAGGATACTGAGGTTGAAAAAACCGATAATAAGAAGGGTAAGGAGGAAGATGAAATGTTGGATGGTGATCATGCAAAACCTAAGCACACAGAGAATGCAAAATGAGGGTCAGGAGAACAACATGGGAAATCAAAATGACTGTCATGGTGACATTGGCAATGACAACATCAAGGGTTTTTGTGAGGTCATTAGCAAAATGGTGAAAGAGATTAGTGACTTGAAGACTGACCTCAATGTGATAAAAAAGGCTACTATGGGCGAGAAGCCTCTCTCTGAAAACGTAAAAGAATTAATGGTTTCTATTAACAAGGTTGAAGCAATTGAGGCTATGGTTAGTAAAATTCTAGAAATGGAAAAGAAGGTGAAGGAGATGGAGGGGAACAAAGATGCTAAGGGTTTGGATACTAACTTGAATAATCTAGTCAATAGAGTGGATATGACGGAGCTTACTGTGAAGAGGATTGCCGAGAAAAACTTCCAGATCCTTAAGACCACTGTTGACCATATTAACATCCTGATTAACAAATTTGAACAGATTAAAGGCAAAGAGGATGATAAGGATCAGATGGAGAAGAAGGTTCATGAAAAAAGAACAAGGGCCAACACTCGGAATCAAGTTGATATCAAGGAAAAAGAGCTGGTAGAAATGAAAATTTTTGCGATCAATATGAAGCAGATGGTGGTTCATGCTGAAGAACTTATGAGAAACATTTAGCTATCCTTGTGCTATCTTGTGCTTTCCTTTAGTTGTCTAGTGTTGCTTCCTTCATCTTATGTTCCCTTTTTGTTTTGGCTGGGAACTGTTCTATGTGTGGGTGATCAAGCACTGTTGTTTTATGCCTCTTTTATGCTTTATCTTTCTCCTGCTTTGTAACAAGGTTCCGGGTTCCTTTCAAAAACCTATTTTTAATTAATCAAAACATGATCTCTAGGGCTACCAAAATAATAATTAAGATCACAAAAAACTAACGATAAACTGAAAACCAACACTATTCAAGACAATAATAAATATGCAAAATATGAGTAATTGTATGAGTTTATAATGATACCTTTTCATTAAGAGTGAGATAACATATTGATCATAACTTCTTAGTGTCCCATGGTGGTCTATCTATTTTCAATAACTAGTATTTAATTGAGAAGATACTGAATATGACATTACACACAAACTTTAAAGTTTTTTGCAAATCTGCCATTCCTAGTCCACATAATGCAAGTATAAGGATTATTCATATGAAAATATGTAGTTTTAGCATTATCATGCAGATCATTAATAAAAATCAAGATCTCAACAAATTGACAAGAGAGAAAAGAAATATAATAACATAGTTGTAACTAGAAAATAGTGTTTCACATTTAGAAAAAATAATTGATAGATCCATAAATTGAAGCTAAAGATTATAGTGATTTTAATACATTTGAACACTATCATTATTAGACCATAAAATGGAGGAAATTAAATAAGAAGGAAACCACAAGGTTGAATCCTATAGTGCTCAAAACATCATCCCTAAAGGTACTTTCCATAAGAGAATATCAAATATAGAGACATCATTTCTTCTCATCTTAATTCAATATTCTATTTTGTATCTAAATAAGAATTACTTTAATCAACATCAACTTAAAACTAACTCACATGATTGACAATGCAAGGTCCACTAATGGTTCATAAAGAAACCTTATTAGTATAAAGTAATTTGAGTAATCAAGAGTCAAAGAGCTATTCATTTGTTCCATAATTGAAGATCATAAGAATAGTAGCCATATAACCAAATGAAGTGATATTGTTAGGGACAACCTATAAGAACTTTCCATAATTCACTTGTTTGTGTAATTAGGTTATGTTCTAATAAAATATCACAAATCTATATACCTAGTGTTCTTAATGATTGATATATTTTGACCTCCAAAATTATTTGTGATAACTATTCTTTATTACTTGAACAATTTGATTGAGTAAAATGGTCTCTATTTTCTCAACAAAACATCACAATTTGTCTTTCAAGGTTAGAGAATTACCATAAACAAGATTGAAAAAAAAGATAATTATTATTGGTAAACAAAGTAGAACATCCATTTTTCAAGATACAACAACTCAATAATTTAAATAGATCTCATTCTCAAAATCAATAAGGAAGAGACTAACATTTTATCTCAAAAATGAATTTAACGTGCATCAATCACTATCAACAAGGAATTTTATACACTTCAACAATAGAGTTCTCAAATATTTTACTCAATATACATTCAATTATAAACATGAATTCTGTTTAACATAGTTTCACAACATTAAGAGCACACATTATCCATATCTACTCCCTCATACAACCTATTAGAGGCTCTTCAGGGCCATGATACTCAAAACCTCACATGATGCATAGTGCAAATTGAAACATTTGAACATAACCATCTAAAAAATTAAAACAACAATAAGTATAATAAATATCAATTTCAACAATAAGGATTACACTGAGCTCAATTTCAATAAATAAAATATAAGATATATAGATATCTAAAAATTGATGACTTGACAAGTAAAAAATGAATCAAAATTTGGCATGCATAAATACTTTAGATAATACATTAATATGAAAAGGGACATTAGGATTCAAAAGATATATTCAATATGCATTGTTTGACTAATTCACTAGGGAGTAAAATTGGTGTAATACACCTAGAAATGTTCAAAATCCATAGTGAGTTAGAAAACATTCAAAGATGTCACTAAATACATGTCTTCAATCACATTTAAAAAATATATCCATGATGCATATTGATAAGAATTTATGATCCAAAACTATATATAAAAGAATTAAATTTCATCACTATTGATAATAAACTTTTCAAAATAATTTACAATTTTCTTTTTAATTAGCATTTCCTTCATAATGTGGATAGGTCGCAATAGGCTTAAAGGCCTAATACCCAAAATAATCACTCTGATACCACAATTTAAGGATCTCACAAGTTGCTTGTGAGATCTCACACACATTTTTTCTAAAAGCCAACATTTATATTGAGTTGTACACAATTAACAAATCCACCAAAACAAGATGAAATTATCCAACTAGAATAGGCTCCTAAACAACAATTTCATTAAATAATAAATTTAATAATGATTATACACAAGAAAGAAGGATAATTGGTTGTAACCATTCTAATTTTTGATATTATCAATACAATATTTAAAAATTGACCACATACAAATTAGACTCTTTAATCCATTGGTCTTATATGATCAATTTAGATCATGTTTCCATTATGAGATGAGCATTTAAAATAACTATACAAGCTTGAAAGGATCTAGGAATTATACTAAATATGGCCTAGATAGAGACTTTTAATCATCGAGACTAATGGGATCCTAAATCACTTTAAAAAAAACATAACACACCCAAAATAAGGTTTTTTTACCCTTCCTTGGGTTTTTGGTAACTATCCAAATACAAGACCACCAAAATTTACCACATATTCTTAAATATATTATATCCTTCCTCAAATTTCGAGGCAACTATCCAAGTACAAGATCAATCTACTCTAGAATTCTTTTGAATATTAGTGACTATCACACTTTTAATTGTATACTAATTAGGTCAAGAGTTTTTATTCTTAACAGTAGGTCATAAAACCTCACAATTTATTAAACTACATACATACCTTGTATACATGGGAACAAGATACCATAGAACCAATGTATAAAATATATAGTTTTTTAAAAAACTATTTATATGCAAATATATGAGTTGTATACAACCCTTTCTAAGGTCTTGTTTTCATTGATAGTTGTTTGTCAATCATCACCTACTCAAATACAACAAAGATAGAAACTTGGAGAACCATCTAATTGAAAATATTTAAAGAGGTGTTTGATATAAAGTTTAATTTGAGAATATTATTTTTTTTACCTAAAATTATGTATCTTCAATTTTTTATTTCAAAAATGTTACCGGTTTTACTTCAATACCTAGGAAGTTCACTTTAATTAAAAAATTAAATATTGTTGATCCAAAATCATATATTCTAATATTTTTCACAACTAACAATAAACTAAATAAATTATAGAATGCATTCTCAACAAAATAATACTCATAACCATAACTATTCAAATTAAATGCCATAACATCACTATACAAACTTACCATTAGTTGGAAGCATTCTAGAAGAGTCCAAATTTAGTAGTAATTCACTACATTTTTAAAAACGAAAATATCATCTAAAAGCAATCCTCAAGATACATATAATTTATATATAATAACTTAAATACTTATTTAATAAGACTTTATTATTAGCATGATCAATATTTTATTCTTTATACTTAAAATATAACATGAAGTCCATAGTACCAGTTTTATTAATGCTCACTTTAATTGAATTTGACAAATAATCTAAAAAATTTACACTATTGAATTAAATCTAATCTAAAACCAATGTGTCAATTATTTTCCCTTAAATTCCACCATGATTTTAACATCTATGATATGGAGCAATGTCTTAAGTGGCTTAAATAGAAACAAATAAATAAGCCTTAAACTAAGAAGCCAAATCGATTTCTTAGTCAACAAGAATTAAAATCCCCTAGGTCACTTTTTTTTTTGAAATAAGTACTACTAGAGGAGGTATCTCCTTGTATTAATATCAATATAATTTGGATGACCCCTGAGTCACTTTAATACCAATGTCTTAAACCAATTCTTAGCCCATTCATTCCAACCCTCTTTCAAAGATACAATGTAAGATCCATTCACACTAGTATGATACCTTGTACTTTCAAGTCTTATCTACAAGTTCTTTCATTTTTGTGTTTGATTCTTCTAAAGCTAGGGATACGACTTTAGAGGTCCCATTTTTTTGGTTGGGTAAAAATTTGATTTTTGTAGAAATTTGGAAGCCCTTCTTCGAGCCCTCTTGGGTTCCTTCCTAGTTTAAACTCCCTTAGTTGCCTTCTAAATTTGTTGAGTTTGATATTTTAAGGAAAATTGGGGATTCTTTTGGCAAGTTTTTGCTATCGCACTCTATTTTTGAGGATGGCTACTTTTTGGTCAAAATTTGTGTTCTAGTTGCTGCGAATGTTTCCCCTCCTCGAACTTGCAACATCCAGTCTTTTACTGGTATTTGGCGTCAAAACCTTGTTAGAGATTCAATGGAGTTTTCTCGTACTTCAGTTGTTATGGATCCAGATTTGTTTTTTGATATGAAAAAGATTAAATTTGCTTCTAGAACTCTTGATTCTTTAATTCATAGAAATCTTGAATTTTTTCTTGGAATAAAGTGCAAACTTCTTTAAAGGATTCCTCATATTTTATCTGTTATTCCTCCTTTGGATAAAAATTTTTCAACTAGGATTAACCTAGATTTAACTAATTGCTTTGTTCCTTCACAATTCTTGGGTTTTGATAAGGACACCTGTGTGGATAATATTAATCTCTTGTCTAAAGTTGCTGGTAATTTGTCTTCGAAATGTGTGGGTCTGGAAAAAGATGTTAGTTGCTAAGGGTTCTCCTTTACCCATTAGTCCTAATAGTTTGGTTAAGAAGATCAACGAGCCCCCTCAGTATGTTGATAGTCCTCTTATCGCTTCGGATGATAATCTTATTGCTCAAGTGAAAAATATTGTTAGCAATAATAACATTGTTCTAAATTTTGAACTGGCTGACACAATAATAACCTCGATTACAACTGATTTAGGTAGGTTGGATAATGATTTATCTTCTTTCCCTATTAATAACCCTTTTGAATTGCTCAATCCGAAAAGGGCTTTGGTTCCTTCTGTTCTTGGGGTTCCTTCGAATTCTATTGGGGATGAAGTCTTGGATCAAGGCAAGGATAAGGCCCTTGTTGGAACTTCTCCTTTAGGTTCCAATGGTTTACCTTTGATTCAGTCCCCACTCTCGCCCGCTTCTCCTTTTTGTACTCCTGCAAAGAGGGGCTGTAAGCCTAAAAATGTTAAGATTCAGTTGGAAATTGATGCTGGTATCCAATCAACTCATCTTTCTTCTTTGGATTCTTCCAAAAAGAAGAGGTCCAAAAAGCCTTTTATTCTGCCGGTTACAAGAGCCTTGACTTCTAAAAGGAGCCTTCAAAAGGAGTTTGCTGAGGGAAAGGTCTCTCAGACTTCTAATTGTGAAAAGAGGGGAGTCGATGCCTCCCCTCTGGGTCAATGAAGATTATATCTTGGAATGTTAGGGGCTTAAATACCCCTAACAAAAGACTCTTGATTAAGTCCCAATTGGACTTAATGAAGTGTGATATTGTGATGGTGCAAGAAACTAAGTTAAATTTAACTTCTGCAGATTTGTTATTCTCCTCCTGGAGATCCTGGAAATTTTGTGCCTCTCCCTCTTTAGGGGCTTTAGGAGGGCTTTCTTTTCTTTGGAAAGATTCTAGTGTGGATCTCTCTTTGGTTGCCTCTTCATCCAATTGGATGCTTGGATTAGTTAAGAGTAGGCTATCAGGTACTAAATTCTGGCTTTTTAATGTTTATGGTCATGTTGGCATGGTGGAAAAAAGGAAACTTTGGGAGAGTTTAGCCTTGATTGCTTCTCCTTTGTTGGATGCCTTTTTGATTTTTGGGGGTGAATTTAATGCAATTTCTTGTTTGGAAGAGAAAGTTGGGGGGATCATTCCTAATAAGCATACTATTACTGATTTTTGCCACTTTATCAGTAATTTGAATTTAGTTGATTGTAAACCTCAAAATGGTCCTTTCACTTGGACTAATATGCGAAAATGTTTTTGTCAAATTGTTGAAAGATTGGACTAGTTTTTGGTATCTAACAATTGGTATAATTCTGGTTAGGACTTTTTGTCCTCAGTCCTACCTTTTACCGGGTTAGATCATTTTCCTATATTATTTCCTATTCTTGAGGATAGGGCTCCTAGGAAGCTTCCTTTCAAATTCAAGCCGATGTGGTTTAGGGACCAATCTTTTTTGCCTTTATTAAAACAATGTTCGATGTCTACTCCACATATTAATGGATCAAGGATGTTTTAGATAGTTAAGAAATTGGATTTTTTTAAAAGTAAGATTAGAGGTTGGAATTATTTACATTTTAAGAATATTTTTGGGGAAAAGGCTAGGATTCAAGAGGAAATAGAACATATTAATAAGAGTAATTTGAGCTCGGGTATGACTCCTTTGTCCTTTGATAGGCTTAAATTTTTGAAAGACCAATTGGAGGAAGTTTTGGCAAGGGAAGAATCTTATTGGAGGCAGAAATCTAGAGATCTTTGGTTATCAGAGGGGGATAGGAATACCAATTTTTTTCACTCTTCAACTAAGTTTAGGAGGTGGCACAATAGAATATCTTGCATTATTGATTCTAATGGGAGGAGTTTATTAGATGAGGATGATATTGCTTCTGAAGCAGTAATTTTTTTAAAGTATCTGCTCTCGGCTGAACCTATTTCTTTAGATAATACCTTTGTTAATTAGGTCCCCCCTCTTGTTAGTCAAGAGAATAATAGGATGCTTATGACTCCTTTTTATTTGGATGAATTAATCGGTGTGGTATTTTCCATGCATCCAGAAAAGGCTCCTAGTCCGAATGGGTTTACGACTTTTTTTTTTCAAAAGTGTTGGGACTTTGTGGGGAATGATGTCTTATTAGCCTTGGAAGAGTCTAGGCAGAATAGAACTATTTTGAAGGAACTTAACACTACTCTTATTGCCATTATTCCTAAATTGGATAATCCTAGCTCCTTTTCTGATTTTTGCCCTATTCCTCTTTGTAATACTTTATATAAGATTATTACCAAGGCAATTCTCGTTAGGCTGGCTAGGCTCCTTCCCAAGGTTGTTTCCATTCATCAATGTGGCTTTGTGCCCGGTAGGGAAACATCAGAGGGTGCGATTGTAGCTCATGAGATTCTACATTCCATTTCACGACAGAAGACTCCAGCTATGATTCTTAAACTTGACATGCTTAAAGCTTATGATCGGGTTAACTGGCAGTCTCTTATTGCTATTTTGAATCGCTTTGGGTTTGGTCATAGTTGGATTAAATGGGTCTTTTCTTGCATATCTTCTAATCATTTTTTAGTTTTGATTAATAGCTCCCCTTTTGGGTTTTTTTCTTCCTCTCAAGGGGTTAGGCAAGGGGATCCTCTTTCCCCTTTTTTGTTTATACTTTGGCAGAGGCTTTAAGCAAGGTCATTTATGATGCTAGAGCATCTGGTCAGTGGAGTAGTATTAAAATAGATGGATATCCTTCTTCACAATCCCATTGTCTTTTTGTGGATGATACTCTTTTGTTTGGTTATGCTTCTTTGACATAGGCCAGAGTTATCAAGAAGATTATTGTTGATTACTCTTCTTTTTTTGGTCAGAAAGTTAATGATTTGAAATCTAAGGTTTCCTTTTTAAATGTATCCTCCTTGGTTAAGAATAGGCTCACTCAATTTTGGGGTTTTCAAATGGGTGCCTTCCCTTGCAAGTACTTAGGCATTCCTTTTTTTGTTGGTTCGGATAAGGCTATCTTTTGGGATAAAGTGGTCCATGTGATATCTTCCAGAATTTCTTCCTGGAATCATAAATGGCTCACATTGGTTGGTAAGATTCTTTTAATTAATTCAGTTCTCAATGCCATTCCTACTTACTTGATGTCTATTTTGAAAACTCCCCCCAAAGTTATCTAGGACCTCAAGGTGTCTTTAAGATCGTTTCTTTGGAATGATAACATTGGGGGCAAAAATAAGCTTCCCCTTCTGGCCTGGGATAAAGTTTGCCTTCCTAAAGAGCTGGGAGGTCTGGGTATCTGAGATTTAGTGTCCCAGAATAAAGCATTGGGGGCTAAACTTGTTTGGAAACTATACATGGATCCATTGAGTAAATGGCCGCCCACTATGTTTGCTAAGTATCTTAGGAGGGCTCCTAGAGAAAGGATTTTCAAAGCCTCATCTCTTCCAAAAGGATCAACTTTTTGGAATTTTCTGGTTAGTTGTAGATCGATTATCCTTCCGTACCTTTCTTGGGTTGTCCATAATGGGAAGAAGGATTGGTTTTGGGATGAAGTTTGCAATGGTCATCCTGCATTATCTTCCATTCAGGATTGGTCTCCTTTGTCAGATACTCTTTCTAGTCTTTGGGGGGTTTTTGTTGTTGATTATATTGACATCGATTCATCCGGTCCTTATCTAGTATCTCGATGGAAGTCTATTTCTTTCTTGCCCATTCATAATGATCTCAGAGTTGCTTTCGAGGTAGAGCTTTAGAAAAGATATCTTGTATTTCAAAATAAAGATGATATCTTGGTTTGGACTAAGAGTGCTTCGAGCTCTTATTCAGTAAAGGAGGGGTATAAATCCTTGTCTCAGTCCTCTTCTTCCTCCCCTTGGCCTTCTCATCTTTTCTAGCATTCGGCTTGTCTTCCTAAAGCTGGGTCTTTTGCTTGGTTGGTAGTTCAAGATAGAGTTCTCATCGGGATGAGATTGGATAGGCTTGGGATTACAGCAGTTTTCCCTTGTGTGTTTTGTGGATATTGTATGGAAACCATGGATCATGTGTTCTTGCATTGTTCGTTTGCTCTGGATTGTTGGTACTGGTTGTTTGGAATGCTTGGTTGGTCTTCTTCTATTAGTCCTAATTTATTGTCATATTTCATGGCTTGGCATTTGTTGTATTCATCCTCTTTTTATTCCTCTCTTTGGATAGTGGTGCCTTCTATTGTTATTTAGAACATCTGGCTGGAGAGGAACTCTAGGACTTTTAAACATAAATCAATTTCATTAAAGGAGGTTCTTGACAAGATTCTATCCTCCATTTCTGAGGTGGTGCTTTCTTACATTTGCAAAAACTTGGAACGTCTGAGGTCCTTTTCTCATTGCGATAATTGGGTAATATGGAAATGGAGTTCACTTTGAGTCATTCCTTCCCATGGGGCTTTAACAACTGGATTATCCTCACTTGCCAAATGTAGGATGGCTAAATGGATGCATCCCCCCCAATTCTCCTTCAAATTAAATTTTGATGGGGCTGCTAAGGGTAATCTGGGGAAGTCAGGGATTGGGGTGGCCATCTTTGATCATAATTCTAAGATTGTTAAAGTTGTCGATAAATATATTGGTGTCGGCTCTAATAATGTTGTTGAATTTCAAGCATTACCATTTGGTCTTGATCTTTCCATTTCTTTGGACAATAAGGATATCATCATTGAAGGGGACTCAATGTTGGTCTTTTCATCAATCTCTGCTAAGAAATGTGTTTCCTCGCATCTACAGTACTTGTTAGAGCATATGCTTGCATAGTTGAAGTGTTTTTCTACCTTTACTATATCTCAATGTTATAGGGAGATAAATGTTATTGCAGAGTACTTGGCTAATAGGGCCATTTTTTAATGTGCTGAGTACTTGGAGGTTCCCCCTTGGGATATCGCCGCTTCTTGCATTAGTATTCTTCTTTAAAAGTTGATTGGTCATGGTTTGTAGCCTTCATCACTCCTTGCTGGATGTGGTTTTTCTTTCGCGTATGACATCAGGGAGGGTGTTGTCTTGCCTTATGGCAACATCTTTGTTGATGGCATACTCGGTAAGTATCTCCTCATGGAGCAAGGAGGATGTGGAGGTTGCATTCGCTTGACCTATACCCTTCCTATTGAATTGGCCTTGTATTTGATTTGGCTTACCATTACTTGGTTGGTTGTGATGAGTTTGATCTTTTGTAGGATTGATGTCTCCTATTTCTCATGATATTATTCTTGTTTTCTGAGTGAGGTGGTAGCATAAATATTCAGGCTCGAGATGCTCATTGCTTGGGATCATTTACTTGTCCTCATTACTTGTGTGCCTGTTCTTTTGATTGGGCATACTCTTATCATTATAGCTTTCTGGGTGGTGATTTCGATTGGTAATCATTTTGTGGTAAGTTTGTGTTGGATGAATCGATTATCATTGCTTGGTTGCCTTCACAGTTTACTGTTCACTTGCAGGATTGTGTAATGATGGTTACTTTGAGATGGCAGAGTCTTCTCTATTGATTACCTTCGATTGGGTAATCAGTGGGGGATGAGCTTCTGTAGAATGTCTTTGGCTCATCATTCTTGGGTGTCTTCATTTTTCCAGCTTGGTTTTTCCTTTCATGCTTATGATTATGTTGATCGTGTTATGTTCACTCCTCTTGCACATTGCTTGCTTATCATAGTATGGAGTTGGTTTCTACTCATTTAGTGAGGCTTCATGTTTGGTTTTGGTTGTTTTCATAATGACCCCTCTATTGGATTGGTTTATATCTGGGTTCTGTCGTTGGTCTTCTCATGTTTATTCCTTCTGTGTTGTTGCTTCTCATATGGTAAGATGCTCTGTTTTATTCATAAGGTCTTGGTTAGGTTTGGAGGATGGTGGTTGTCTTTTAGAGCTTGGAACTTGCAGATAGTTTGGTATACAAGATGGTTTCTCATCTTGTTTCTCTTTTCTTGGCTGCTTCTATGGGTTATTTTGTGGCTTGGTCTTATTCTGGTTCCTCGGGGTCTTCAACATCCTCCCCTTCTCCTTCTTTGGATTATAAAATGTTTGCTCATGATGTTTGTCTTGGCAGGATCTATAATAATAATGTCTCTTCTGGTTTTTGGTATCATACTAATCAATGGATTGGAGAACTGTGCTTCATAGACAGGGGTGGCCCAACTTCAAATCTTATTGGTTGATCTTTTGGTTTTTTGGACGGATGCACTTCTTCTTGGTGTTTCACTTTAACAATTTACTCTTGTATGCCTCTTATAGCAGCTTCATTTATATCTAATGAGGCTTGTTATGTAATTGGGAAGGGTTTTTGGGTGGATTGTGCCCATGGGCTTCTTGTAATGGGTAAATAGGCTTGTGTTATTTGAGCAATACTGAAGGGTTTT
The DNA here is from genome assembly GCF_030272615.1 of Cryptomeria japonica. Classification (NCBI taxonomy): domain Eukaryota; kingdom Viridiplantae; phylum Streptophyta; class Pinopsida; order Cupressales; family Cupressaceae; genus Cryptomeria; species Cryptomeria japonica. The sequence continues at coordinate 266,633,800 of NC_081406.1, forward strand.
CTTATTGGTTCTTTTCCTTCAGTGCTCTTTGAACCAGACACCCTGTAAAAAACAAAAAAATATTAATATAATTAAGTGGTTTATCCACTTTTATCAAAAATAAATAAATATAATAACTAATTAGTATTGAATATCAAACCACACTAACATCTCTCTAAGAAGGTTATCACACAATGATATTCACAATAAACAATAACAATAGTTCTCATAAAAAATAACAATGTCTTAATTATCTCATCATAAAATTTATAAATAAAATGAAATACGAAAAGATTAAACTACATTATTAGCTCCATCAATACCTATCAATGTCCTACAATTAATCCTTACATAATAATTTAAGGTGATTGGATCAACCCATTATTTTGAGATTTTTATTATGTTTGAAATTTTACTACCTTGCATAATAATACAAATTAAATGTTGAACTAAAGTATCTTCACCCATTTACCTATTTATTCATTAAAATAAAAGTAAAGTTTTCTTAAGACATTGCAAACTACAAAGGGTTTGGAAATACATCAAAACATAAAAGATAGAGGGAAAATGTAGAAGAAAACAAAGCATAAATAAAATATGTCCTTCCTCATTACTTTAAATTAGAGTTTTTTTTTAAAAGGAAAAAGACATTTATCAATCAAAAGCATTTGTAATCAGATAGTCATGAATGTAATGCATGAAAAAAAAAAGTACGATAGATTGCAACATTTATACAATTATTAAAAATCTAAATTGTAGCATTCGATGTGGTAAAAACTAAATTTTTCACACATAAAAAAATTAAAATTATATTAAGTATTTTGACAATTGATTATAATTGATAAATAAAATATGCATTTCAATTACAATAAAATACTATTCATTAGGATGTGACATGACTATATGTTGTCTTTAGTCAATTGATTAAGATTTTGTCTTTTTAAACGTATAATGTAATTGAAATTATGAGCTTTGATATAGTGTCTTGATTATATATGGAAGGGTGTCATATAGAGTACATGATTAAAATTGAATGTTTTGTGATTACAGGTGAAGATTTTGTAATTGCTATAATAAATTAAGAACTACTATTTCTGTAAAAAAATTTGTATTGATAAATATCTATAATTTTGATGAAAATATAAATTTTATATGTTTATTTTGAAACATAATATTCTATTTTTATGGAAAATTGTAACATGTATTAATAACACCTTTACCCTTTTTGCACCATTGAATAGTTGAATAGTTTATATTCACACTTGTGATAAACTCTTTGAAAGAGAAATATGGAAAATGAATACCTAGTTGAGAGGCCTCTTTGTTATTCTCTAAAATTGATGAAATATGTTTTAACTATAATTTGACTGTGTTCAAACTATAGTTAAAACAAATTGCATAAAAAATTGTATTAAGAAAAGAGGGACCACACAACTAAAAATAAATAATCTCATTTAAGTAAAAGTTTGATCTTGAATTTTTCTTTGTACCAATGCTTTAAATAATCAATCAATTTTACCCTACATATGAAATGTAATTTTTCGCTCATAGAAATCAAGGCAAGCAGAGATGGTTTAGTTCTATTGTTAATTTGTTTCATCAAAATTGAATTTCAAAGAATCATCTTAATTGTTTTTGATAATAAAAGCAGCCAAAAACGAGGGGGCTGACCCATGGGTACAATTAAGAGAACAATGGAAGGACCATTGTCCGCAAACAATCAACACAGAAGCAGCCTTTTACCTCTATCAAAAACAAAAACCATCTTACGAGAGTTTATTAGCAATAAAATACTACCAGTCAGAGTATACTTCCAGTGCCACACAGGGCTATAAGCATTAAAATATAAACATAAGCCAAAACTAGACCTATCCAACCTACTACACCGCATAGACAAAAAACTTCTCCACATGCAGAAAATTAATTATTTTTCCCACGGCTCTTCTTAGGGAGTAGCTTCTTAGCCCATTCCTTAGTGAGGAACTTGAACAGGCCTTTAAAGTCCTCGTCCTCCTTGCCTTTACCTTTTTCCGCGCTATCCTGCAAAAGGCACGGAGTAGTGGCTGAGCATCTCATGACATTCAGAGCGAATTTAGACACATCATGCATCTTGGACTCCATCGCCTCTAGTCTGCTGGTAATCACCTACAGGTTGTCAGAGAGGGCTTCTAGCTTTTTCCCGAGCTCTGCCAGGTTGGGATCTTCTTCCTTCACACTACTCGCCTCTTCAACAACCAGCATTTTTTCAATCCTGAAGGTCAGGGAAGGGAAATTGGTTGGTTCCGAACTCATAGAGGCGGCCGGGGTTTCAGAAACATGGGTTGAGCTCACAAAAAGGGGGGAATGTTTGTGCTGGGCCTGAGGAGTTTTATCAGTCGGAATGGAGTTTCCCATGTCGTGCGAGGAGGAGGAGTCTCTTAGGGATTTATCAGAGGGTTTAGAGGCCAATCTGCTAGAGCAGTGGGGCGTGTTGGCATCTTTAGTAATGTCCAGGTCCAAATCAATTTCTTGGATTTTAACTTTTTTAGGGATTCTGACCTCCTCCAGAGAGTGATTCTTGGTTTTCTTGCTGGAGGAGCCAAGTTCCGTGCAACGAGGGCTTGAATCATTAATGGCCAGAGGTTGGGTCGAGGGGCCGACATTCTGCACAGAAATGGAATAGGGTGGGCAGAGGGCGAGGTGGAAGTTGAAAAGGCAGAGCATAAGGCCCTGGTGTAGGATAGGATAGTCTTTTCCTTTCTTTTTAGCATCAGCTATATCTTTAACGTTAGCATCCATCGAGTGCAATAAAAAGAACGGAATGGAAATGAGGTCTTTGTTCCTCAAATGGTTCAGGAAGGGGAGGTGGTAGTAGTAGAAAATGCCATACCTACCTTCGAGCGTAAAATACTTCATCACTATGTAGCAGACTTTGTCCCAAGGGTGCGGGAGTTCCTCTCTGTTAAAGCCTCCGACCCTCTTTACAGGGTTCTCGCCATGGCGGAAAAACTGGTTAAGGATGGTAGAGTCCGCAATGCGGCTCTGTTTTTTCCATTTTCTGCCCTCCATTGAGAGGCTTGTAGCCTGGGCTATGACCTCTTCATTTATTTCAAAGGAGATTCCCCCCACAGTCACCCTTTTGTCCTCCCAGGAGGACACAAATTGTTTAGAGAGTCTCCAGTCGTTGCCCTTCATATTCTCCATGAATTTGTCAATGCCTCCTTCGGTGCACATGAACGAGGCCGCTAGTTTGGCTTTGAACTCCTCAACTTTGTTGGGTTCTAGTCTGAGCCTGTCCCCCCCCATTTTAGAATCCTCTAGCTTCTCTATTTGAAAATGACAGAAAGCCAGAACACAGAGCCGAAGCAAACTCAAGATGAAATAGTTAGGGAAAATGTGCTAGACTTGGGTTAAACGGTCGTAATAATCATAGTGATTATTATCCTTTAAGGTCTCATAGATATCGCTGGTTGGAGATCTACTCGGAGTGTGCGAGCCTTTACTCGGGCCAATGTGAGTTGACAGCTCCCCAGTGCCACCTTTGCCGTCGCTAGTTGCCACTGTCCGAGTCATAATTGAATGGTAATCATTCTTGATGTCAGTCCTTTCTTTATAAATTCATCCCCTATGGCAGTGATGACTCCGCATACCTCTGCTACATGTCCATCTGTGGTAGAAATTGGCGGGATCTCCGCGCCAATTTGAAAAAATTAACACATTTTTCTTCATCATTGGGCGGAAGGGTTAGTCCTTTCCTGGCACAAGGCTTTTTCCTTATCCAGGATTTCCTTAACAGTGATTGGCAGCAGATTGGGGTCCCTCCAGCATCGTAAGCCCATCTGCAGCCTTCCTTCAGCCGCCATGGAATTTGCCGCTCTATTTCCTTCTCTGAAGATGTGGTCTATGGTGAAGTCCTCCATTTTGACCAGCAAGTGCCTGATATCCCTCAAAATGGGTTCCACTCTCCATCCAACTAAAGCATTCCCTTTGATAGAGTTGATAATAACTTGAGAGTCTCCTTCGATTTCCAGATGCTTTATTCCTATGTCGTTAGCCATTTTCAGCCCCCAGAGGAGGGCCATTCCCTCAGCTTGAGTGACCGAACTTTCACTGAGGTTGCCAGCATAGGCTGCAACCATGTTCCGTAGATGATCCCTAATGACTCCACCACCAGCCTGACTGTTGCATTGAGTAGAGCCATCAAAATTAAATTTAAACTAGTGAATTCTGGGGGAAGACCACCTAGTCATCTGTCTCTTTTTCTTGGCGTTGTTGTTGAAATGATCAAAGCTAGGGGGAGCTTCCAGCTGCCAGTGATCTTCTTATCCATCTCATTAGGAGGATAGGGGGGGATTTTCCATTTTGTACCTTCTAGATTCTCAGACATCAACTTAAAGCAGGTGAGGGCAACAGAGTCCGGAGGGGTCTCAGTGTCTCTAAAAATTTTGTTGTTTCTCTCCTTCCACAAAGCCCAACAGATGTGCGGAGGAATTTGTTTCCAAAGTTGAATGATGAGGGGATGATCGGAAGGAGGGGTCCAATCAAACACAATTTTTTTTATATTCTTGTGGAAGACCCAACACAAACCAAATTTCTGAAGAGTGACAGACCAAATGTGAGCCGCAAAGGGACATAGAATAAAAAGGTGCTCAATAGATTCCTCATCCTTTTTTCATAAGCTGCATCTATTGGGGAAATGGAATTCCCTCTTTTTCAAGTTATCAAGCGTGAGGGTTTTTCCATGCATGAGGGACCACCAAAAGAAATTACTTTTGGGAATTAACTGAGGGTTCCAGACTTTCTTCCAACCTTTCGCATCCATAGGGTGTTTTAGGAGCTGAGAGTAAGCAGATTTGACTGAGAACTGGCCCGATTGTGTCTCTTTCCAGATGAAGTTGTCTTCGTTTGTGGTCATGGGAATTCTAGTTTTCAGCAATAAGAGTTGCAACTCCTAAGCCAGGGGGACCAAGTTCAGTTGATTGCTGCAGATGGGGACTAATTCCTTCCAGCCACTTCCTGGGACCAAATAATCCACAGCATAATCCCCTAGGATAGCCTTGAAATGGTTCCTGATTTGATGGAAGCGAGTGTTGATTAACTGTCTATCCTCCATCCAAAAGTCCTCCCAGAATCTCACCTTTTTGCCATCTCCAAGCTACCACTTCAGACCTTCTGTGACCATCACTCTATTCTTTAGGATGTTGTTCCATAATTTGGAGCCTTGGGGAAGGTCAGTAGTATTCAGATTATAAAAGAAATTCTCCCAGTCCAGATACTTAGCTTTGATGATGTTGCACCAGTCCGCCTCCTCTTTAGCCAGGGTCCATCCCACCTTGGCAATTAGCGCCTTATTGAGGGCATTGATCTTTCATATACCCAAACCTCCTAGAGATTTGGGTAAACAAACAGTATCCCAGTTGACCAAAGCTAAGCGTTTTTTTCCCTCTAAGCCAGTCCATAAAAAGTTTTTTTGAATTTTTTCAAGTTTTTCACCCATGGTCCCTGATATTTTGAACATGGAGAGGAAGTAGACCGGAATTCCCTATAGGGAGGCTACGAGGAGCTAGAGCTTCCTCGCACTACTGAGAAATTTCCCTTTCCATCCCGCCAGCTTTTTCTGCAATCTTTCCAAGATAGAGTTCCAGAAGGTGGGGGTGACTTCCTTGACCGCGAGAGGGAGCCCCAGGTAGGTCCCTGAGAGAATAGCCATTTTGCATTCGAGGATGGAGAGGATTCTGAGTTGGAGGTCATTTGGAGTGTTGAATAAGTAGAGATTACTCTTCTCATAGTTGATGCATTGTCCCGACGCCTTGGCATAGTCCTCCAGAAGGGTCTTCCATCCTTTAGCCTCCATGATAGAAGTTCTGCCAAAACGGAAAGTGTCATCCACAAACTGTTGGATATTAGTAGGGGGGAGCATGGAGGCCACTTTGAATCCTTGGAGCCTATCATTGGTGACTAGATGAGTCACATTTCTTTTTAGGACTTTAGCTATCATGATAAAAAGATAAGGGGATAAGGGGTCGCCCTGCCAGATACCCTTCTTAGCTTTGAAGCCTCCCCTAGGAGTCCCATTAATCAGGACTGAGAATTGGACCATGGTAACACATTCACGAATCATACTCACCAGTTTTTGGTTGAATCCCAATTTTAGGAGCACTTTGAAAAGAAATTCCCAATTAACCTTGTCATAAGATTTTGATATATCAAGTTTAAAGGCCATACCTGGTAATTTGCTCCTATCCATGGAATGGATTATCTCATGAGTTGTAATGGCGGCATCCAGAATTTGCCATCCTGGGACAAAGCCTTTCTGAGATGGACTGATAAATTTTTCTAGGAAGGGTTTAATTTTGTTTACAAGGACCTTGGAGAGAATCTTGTAAATGGTATTGCAGAGGCTTATGGGCCGATACTCCTTCAGGCAGCTGGGAGTGGTGGTCTTGGGGATGAGGGCAATGAAAGTGTTGTTGATATTTTTTAGCAATCTCCCCGTTTTGAAGAAATCTTGGACAACTTTAGTAACATCATAGCTAACAATATCCCAAAAGTCCTGGAAGAAGGCCGGGGGGAAACCATCTGGGGTCGGTGTTTTATAAGCTCCCATAGCAAAGACCGCCCTGTGAACTTCCTCAGTAGAGATGGGGGATAGGAGTTGCCAGTTGTCGTCCTCCTCAATGGCCATCAGTAGTTTACTAATGAGGCAGTCCTGGAGTGGCGAAGCCATTCCATCATTTGCATACAGACTGGTGAAAAAGTCCACCGCGTTCTGTCCAATCAGAGAGTCATCAGAAATCTCATGGCTAGTTTCATCTTTAATACTTTTGATGTAGTTCCTCCTCTTGTGGTTAGAAGCCAATCTATGGAAGAAAGCAGAATTTATGTCCCCTTCTTTCAACCATTGGATCCTGGATCTTTGTTTCTAGTTCACTTCCTCCCTTGCAAGGATATTTTTCCAGCTTTTCCGACAATCTTCCTCCTCCTTCAAAATGGGGTCTAGGGGGTTACTAGTAGCCATTAAAATTTGAAGTTGTTCCATTCCAGATCCCAGGTCCTTTTTTATTTTAAAGATGTCTCCAAAGGTGTTCCTGTTCCACCCTTTGACTTCCCTGCTGATTAACTTTAGTTTCTCCATAATTCTGAACATGGCAGTCCCTTGGATTGGGGTGGACCACCAGCCTCTAACCAAATCCCTGAAGTCAGGATGGGAGGCCCACATGATTTCATAGCGGAAGGGGGGGGGACCCTAGTAGGGTCTGTCTTTCCAATGGAGAAGAAGGGGGTTGTGATCAGACACCATCCTTGGGAGGGATTTCAGGAAGGAGCTCGTTCCCAAATCCCAGTTGGTGGAGATCAGGAACCTATCCAACCTGACTTGGATGAGGTGTTTGCCTTTCCTGTTATTCGACCAAGTGAAGGGGGCACCTTGAAGGTCAATATCCACTAGGTTTGAAGCATTGATGAAGCCGGCTAGGTCGCTCATGCTGTCAGAGAAATCCTCCAGGCCACCACACTTCTCGGAAGGGTAGAGGGGGGCGTTGAAATCCCCAGTGAGCATAAACCGATCCTTTAGATTAGTCATAATGATATTAGATATTTTCTCCCACAGGATCCGTCTTCCCGCCCTAGAGTTGGGAGCATAGATGTTGAACATCTACCAGTAAAGGTCACCATAGTGGAGAGAAACCACTAGGAAATTTTGGGAGCTAGCGAATAGCTTGCCTTTTATTTTAATGGGATTCCATAGGGTAGCAATACATCCAGACACACCCAAGGCGTCAACATACAGGTAGTCCGCTCCAGGCCAAAGTTTGCCAGCAATTGCAGTGAAGGTTTGGGAAGGCATCTTAACTTCTTGAATTAGACAAATGTTGATTTTCATCTTAAGAATGAGTTGTTTTATGGCGAACTACTTCTGGGGGCTATTCAGACCCCTTATGTTCCAAGAGAGGAACTTCATTTCTTACTTTTGCTAAGTTTGTCTAGGGTCAGTTGTCTGCCCTTTGCAATGTCCCTTGCCATAACCTTGTGTCTCAAGACTCTTACTATAGGTCTCCCAACTTTTCTTTCATTTCCCCCCACATCAACTTTCTTGGCTTTGACTTTCTTCTTCTGGGTTATCCATTCTTCATTATCCGTCCAAGGAGAACACAGGGGGGGGGATACTTTCATCGGAGTTGCCAGGGAGTTTCCAGAGTACTCCTCTCCATCCTCGGCTGTAGGAGAGGAAGGGGTTGAAGTGGTGGGCACGATACTTCCAATCTTGAGAGGTTTAACCACGGCTGGGGTGGGGTCAAGGAGGGCATGGGGAGATGGGGAAGCAGAAGGGCGGGGGATGGGGGACATGATGAGGGCTGTCACCTGAGGGATCTCCCCCTCTTCCAGGGGGTAGTTAGGGTTTTTGACTGGGTCCGCTGGGGATTCTAAGATCTCAAGGATCTTGTCTGTGTGCTAGTAATCTTCAGGAATAACATTCTCAATAGTCGGCTCAGGAGGGGCCAAGGATGACGGGTCACCAGGGTTGATGGGTTCCGTCCAGATGGATTTATTCTTGATCTTGGGTTCTGCTACCACAGAGCCTTTACAATCAGTATAGGAATGCCCCTGAGTATTACACTTCTGGCAGTACAGGGTGGCATTTTCATAAACAATGGCCTAGGACCATTTTCCCCATTTGGACTTTAGGGAGATGAAGTTTGGGAGGGCTTTATTAATTGTAACATTGACACAGAAGTGAGCATACACCAACATGGACTTGTTGAGAGTGACCGAGTTCGCTGCAACAAAGCAGCCAAACGAGTTTCCTATCCAACGGAAGATTTGTTCATCCCAGAACTCCAGTGGGAGTCCAGGTAGCCTAACCCACACTGGGGCCATGTGGTTTGGTTCTGCAGAGGGGTCAAAACTAGGTTTCCACTTAGCTATGGTTAGGAAGTGCTTTCCATAAGCCCAAGACCCCAACAGGACACAAATTAGATCCTCCTTAGTGATAAATTTGAATAGAAAGAATTCCCTCGGCATGGCTAAAACCTCCAGGCTTCCTTTAAGCTTCCAGCGTGATTTTGCCCAATGCCTGACCATGTCGATAGAAGGTCAGAAGGAGAAGAAATGGCCAACTATCGCTAGGTGAAGGGAGGCGGTGATTCTGTCCATTAGGTTGTCCGGGAGTTTGATTTCCGTTCCATCTTCTGTTTGGGAGAAGGAGGCCACAACATCAAGAGGGATCAAATTTGTTGACCCAAGGAGGGCGTTCTTCCAGCTAGACTTGGGATTCACCTCCACAGTATCCTTATCCGTCTGACCGGTAGAAGTTTCCAGTCTGGGATGGGGTATATTCCTTTCCTCCCCTTTTGATCCAGAATCAGTCAGACTTGGAGAAGTGGAAAGGGTGTGAAGACTGTCATTTTCTTCCGTATGGTCCGCAGAACGTGGGGACCCCGCAATAGGCCCAGAGGCATGCGCTTCGACCGTGGAATCGGGCATTGGGTCTAGCAGGGGAGGGGGGCCTCCCCAGAGGGGGTGGACATCCAGGCACACAGAATCAAACTCAAAACGGGCGGGAGAGTTGTAGAGCGGGAGAGTTGTAGAGCGGGAGATAAGTCAAAATTCCATCTTAATTGTTGTTCTTACTTACTAAAATGATAGAATAAAATGGGATTTTCTATTAGTGAAGATAAACAATTTCAAAAGTATATGATTCTTTTATATTAAAGATTAAATTTGGGAAAAATATAACTGAGTGAAAATTGATGAATAAACTATTCAATTGTAAATGATATTTTACCAAACGTTAACAATATGCCTTATTGAAGACATGTTAGTGTTGTTAGCCTCACTTACTATTTATCATACATAGGTTTATTATTTGTGCTAACTCAAGACTCTTATCAGATAATAAATCTTTGTATCATTTAACTTTTGCACTTCATCAATCTGTTGCAGTGAAAAACTTATTAGTCGAGGATATTTAATTAGCAGCAATCTTACACATTTTCCATATCTAGACAATTGTTCAGATGTTAGAAAATTATTATTCTTCAAAGTTTCATATTCATAAGAATAAATTTTAATATAATGTTCAGTTTGATTTTGTATTTGCTTCTTTAAAATATAAATATGATCTTATCAACAATTGTTTAATAAGAAATTCCATATAAGATTTGATGATTTAGAATAATTTGAAAATATCAATCTTGATGATGGATCACTGAGTGTGATCTAAAACGTCAATAAAAAAAACATACATAACTAATCTAAAAGCAACTCTCACAATATGAACTATAGAAAACTTATACCTACTAATTTGGAAATATCTAAGACCTAGTCAAGGTCACATCTAATACAATAATAGTTTAGTTAAAAAATAAAATAAAATAAAATAAAATTTTCTAATGTGCTTAACTTTGATTATATTTTATGTATCTATGAAAATTAATGGTAGTATTATTTGACAACAATAATTCTATGGAAGATGTGTAACTAATACACAAATAATTAAAAATAAAAGAGCTAGCTTCAAACATTTTGTTCTTGCAATATATAATGCTTACCCAAATTCTAGTTTTATCTAAAGTCACAAGAACCATGTGCTTATTAAGCCCCCTAGAATGAGAGGCTCTAATCCATAAGAAAAATGCTCGAATATGTGCTCAAAGCAAAAGAAGAAGATAGCTTTTCACAAAGCCTTATAAAGCGCTTCATTTGAATTATACATTCAATGGGTTTCTAGAACAAAGCCTTTTTTTAACAGCAGCAACATATCTCTCTCTATATGCACATTGGCTGAAGAAATGTATGTAAAATCTGCAAGCATGTCAACTAAAAGGACAAGCATGATGGTCTTAGACCTAAAATTTGGGGGTAGTGTCTATTCAGCAATTTAAAATGTAAAAGTTATCAAAAGTGGATTTAGAATTTTTTTAACACCTCCTTTATATAAAGGTACGGTTTATCTGCATGAATAGTCGTTTCTAGATTTGGGTAGGATGAAATTGATGTTGGATTTGGTATTGAACCTAAGACTTTGGTAGGTGACTTGAATGTTAGATTTAAAAGATAAGATGATGTTATAATATGAATGATGATAATGTTTTGATTTATAGATGAAATCTACAATTAGAAGTTAGAAGAGACTTATGATACATGGCTTAAAATGTTAGGAATTGGGGGATAGGTGATAGGTTAATGAATGGACCCTAATGGGCAATTTTTAAATGTGATCTAGGGTTGTGATTTATGGTGTAAGGCTTGGGATACGAAATGGAATAGGTCTATGGTTGATCCTTAAAGGAAAACTACTGGATATGCATGTTGGGATTTAGTTAAAGATGTAGGGTGGGTTGGATTACCTTAGGATACAAACAAATTTTATTCTTAATGGTTGTAGGGTGAGGTTGATTGATGTAGATGGTTTTTGGATGTGAAAATGGATTCAAAGATGGTTGACACCTAAAATTTAGCAAGAGAAAAATCCTAATCTAAGAAAACAAAAGTAAAGAATTTCACATTTTTGGATTTTTGGTCTAAGGTTGAATAGATAAGCTCAAAGAGTACACATTAAAAATTCTAAAATTATTCAATAAAAGATGTGTACTTAGTTATAAGCCCACCAATATGCATTATCCAAATGTGGTGTGTAAGTCTTATATTAGGTAAACCAATTATTTTTTTATAACCCAAGATCAATCATAATGTCATGAGGGGGGAACATAGATAGCATACCCGTCCATTTTTTGGGGCACATGTTGAGTAAATTTTTTAGACTAACTACTTACTAGTGCATTACAACCAAGCACAATTGAAAGGTATTAATCTAGGATGTATAATCTTTTTAGGGAATCTTGAATATACAAGTAAAAGTATGAGGATTAAATCTTTGAAATATAACCCATCTACAAGCATGACACCTAAGAAAACATGGAGGTCCCTTCACCTTGTGTCCTAATGAATAGGGGCCCCAAGGCTATGCCAAACGTGATGATGAGTCTTTTGAGGTACAAATTTTTCTCTTCCACCTTTACATGCCTCATCAGAACATATGATTGAAACCATTCTCTAGGGTGATAGAATCCCTAGATAGGTGTCCTAAAAATAAATTTGGGAATAAGTTTAAATTTTCATTTGTAGTTTAAATTTTTATCTTGGTGCTTGACACAAAGATTTAGAACTTTAGTTTGTGAACCTCCCCCACTTATGAGTGAAATCTTGAGGAAAAAAAAATTCAAAAAGATTATGAGATTACATTAATTGGTTTTTCCATTATATATGTCATTATATAATTCATTTTTTCTATTTTAATGTGTATAATTTTTATTGTATTAGGTGGAGCACCAAAAAAAATTAGACAAGAGGCTGAGTTAGCAAGTTTGAAAGCAACCGTCATCATATGCCTCTCCATCCAATCAATAATAAAAGGTGGTTCATGATCTATTCCCTTACCCTAGAGAGGGATGAGTACATTAGTATCCTTTGTTGTATGCATATATGGAAATTTTGTACATGCATTTCTATATTCAAATATGTGGAATTATACACCTATATGGCTTTGTTATAAGCCTATATGGATTTCTTATACATGTATATTATAGTTTTATCGACATATAACTTTATATGCCTATATGACATTTTTTTTACTAATGTTCTCCATATTTTCTATAAATGATTAATTGAATAAATGAATATTTATACAAGTCAAATATGGATATTTTGATTTGAATAAAATAAATAAATTCCCAATTCTTTTAGTCTTTAATCTTGTCTAGAGAGTTAGATAGTAGTTTATATCATAGTTGGTTACTTTGGCTTGGTCATGTGGGGAATTGATTGGATGTCATGGTTTAGATGAATTGTTTGTCCTAATATTTAGTGAGTTTGGTTGATTGGTTGAATTGTTTGAAGGAACACAATGGAATACTGAGAGGGGGGTGAATCAGTGGTAATAAAAAATTTAACTTCTAAATGATCTAGACTTAATAGTAGTAATCATAAAATCATGAGAAGAGATATTAAACACATTTAATCACACACAAATAAAAGGCAAACCCATAACATTGGCTATACGAGGAAAACCCGTGGTGGGGAAAAACCTTGGTGAGAAATGTTGTTGGAGTCTACTGCTCCAATCCAGCCTCATGAGTAAATCATTGATTACAAAGTTTAGGGCACAAACCCCTGAAGTTTATGGACACGAACCTACCAAAGGAGCACCAACCCCTAGCTTTATGGGCACCAACCCAAAGGAGCACCAACCCCTAATCTGAGCACCCACTCAGATGAATACAATGAACATATAAATAAATACAATTTATGCACCTTGTTACAAATGAGGTTTTGTAACACCTTACTGTTTTGCTCTACTTTTGAGGTTGACTTGACTTTTTCAGCTCTCTAATCTTAGGCCTCAATCTCAACTTTTTGCTCTCTGATCTTTGTCTACTCTTATTCTATGTTCTCTACTCTTAACCTTCTTCTTATCTCTGCATCCAACTTTCTAGTCTCTGCTTGGTTCAGTCCTCTTTCTCTGCCTCTCACAGTGTATATAACCCACTATGTTATCTACCTCGTGTAATGGCTGCCAAAATGCCCTAAAGAAATAATCTAAAATCTACTAACAAATGGAGATAATTTTTTTTTTTAAACATCCATTACACCATGCTAACATTATCATACGTCAATATAACATTAACTAATTGCACAAACACATAATACACCATGTATAACACCATAATCAATATTACACAAGCGGATAAATTCTTTCTAAACATCAACTTATCTCTAAATATTCTCCCATGAACACATCCATTCCCTAGGGTATCTTAATGTCGCTACTTGACATCATTTAACATAACACTTATCTATCTAGAATTTGATATTCTATTAATATTCAACTAACCATTTACATTCCATGCAACTAAATTAGCATTAACACATATGCATAACTCATCACATTGCATTTGCTTACGTTCATTTTAAAATACTAATCAAATGTGCCTAATGACCACATTGATTCATCAACCACTTAACACATCATGAATCTAATATGCATTTATCCTTCTCCTACATATGGAACCAGATTATTTCCTTAAGCACAATCATTACACTCATCTAGAATACTATCTATATTTGTAAGCAAGATTATAATAGAAAGCACTTATTTTCTTCCGAATAGGAGACCATGCTACTAAACAATTTCAAGAATCATATTCAAATACTATAAACATAATCTACTCATTAAATCCCTTAAATCAACATAGTATCTCAATCCCATCATAACAAACATTTATTCAACATGAACCAAATATTAATACATCATTTTTACAAGATCTTGGTTTATACATCATCAAGACCTAACACATAAGAGTACATAGAACAAGCACATGGTCTTTATTACTACATCACATCCTAGATGCTTAATGTTACCAGTTACTTAGCTACATAATCATGCACCATAGATTTACTTAATCTTATCACCTAAGATTCAAGCAACCACCACTATCCTTTCTATTATTCACTCCATAGGACAACACAACAAGATACCAACTCTCAATGAAAATGCAACACATAAGTATATAAGATATTTCTTTTCATTTCCACATAGAACTCATATATCCATATTGCATAATGAACAACTGATACATCAAGGAATATTCAAGGAACATTTCTCCTACTCATTACATAAAGCCCTATTACAATTTCATTTACAAGTATGTAGAGATACCTAACTCAAAGATACATAATCTCTTTTACATATACAAATCATCATGATACAATGTCTTATTTTCCATGAACATAGAAATCAGCTCCGAAGAATAATCACATGAAGAATCCAATCCACACATGCTAACATCCAAGAAGAATATCCCAATGGAAGAAGGCATCAATCACCCGACCATGTGGAACCAAATAGGAACCACCCCCCATGCTAGGAGATGACAAAGGTTCCAACTCCCACTCAAGACCTAAGTTGACACCTAATGACCAAAGGATATATCAAGACAACACAAGACTACAACATAGGAAATATAACATCAAATACATCACATGACTAAATCAAAGAAAATAACCTCTAGAGGAAAAATCAACAAATCAAGGCATATGGAAAATGGATACATGTGGGGTAGAGTGTCATCACATTCTAACCTCATGTGGCATCCGTCTCCATCTTGGAGTCACGTGATCAAGGGAGATCGGGTATATCGCTCCAACGGTCTTCCCAATCTAGGATCCCAAAACCACCTCCTTGGATCCGTCCAATTGGGGTATACAATATCATGTAATTTATCTTGATTAGGCATAATCCTAAATACCCATCCCACTAATCAATTATTATTATTTTATCTTTCAATTATACCATCAACTCTTCATGTGGTTCCATAGGTTTAGACCCCCTTCCTAGAGATCTAGTACTCACAACCTAGGTCCAACACATGCAAGAGTCCACTCCCCCAACCATGAAATAAGGTCATAGGGTAAATACACATCCATAAAATATAAATAAAAATCATGAAGGATGAAAAGTGATATAAGAACAGATACAAAAATCTGAGCACAAACTGAGCAAAGAGTACTCATATACCATACTCAAATAAAGAAGCCTTCACCAAATAATCATAAAGGAAAAGCCCATCATGAATGCAATCCATCAAAGATATCAAAATCACATAAACTACTCAATAGTTAGGCATAACACATCCCACTGGATCCATAGAATCAATCCCTCAACAATGAGGCATTCTCCCTCTCGTCGGAGCCACTTATCACATATGAAACACCTCAACGGTAAGGCATGAAACCTCTTACCAGAGCACATGAAACAACATAAAGGATAAAAATGCATCAAATGCAACTCTAAAAATGTCAACACTGACTGCAAAAGCCTTTGGAGAAATCACAAACTCATCAAGACACAAATCCGGGCTCAAAACTGACTTTTAGGACCCCCAGAGTAGTCTAGCTCTCCTAGAATGTAGAGCAGTGCTCCTGGAGTGTAGAGTGGTGCCCCTAGTAGATGCAATGTAAAGATGTAAATCGTGCCAACTTCAATAATAAACAAAATACTCTTTATTCTTAAATAAACTCATAATTCCTTTAATAAGTCTATTTCATTTCCACTTTTCCTTCCATAGCTTCATTTTGAAAATTCCATTTTATATCATAATAAACACGGAATTTCTATAAAAGATAAAGATTCTTCATTCAATAAATCGATATAAGTAGTATCTCAATCATACAATACTTAGGCATTTCAAGTTGTCGTAAGTTCAATAACAAAATAATACAAGTAAAGGGTGAGATGTGCCCTTTGATCTGCAACCTAAGCTATCTTCAATGCAATATTTAGCATGAAGACAAGAACAAGATTCATACGCTTTTTTCGCCCAACCTTGAAGCTTACACTTCCCCGGAATTCTTAGTCAATCAAGAATACCTGACCCTGCACAAATTGCTTAGAAAAATAATTTGAAAGACAAGATGGAATCTGGTGTGTGCCTAGATGATACATGCATTTTCATTTTTCTAATTCCATTAAGAAACAAGCAAGATCAATCAAGGATGTGGTAGAGTGGATAAATAAAATAATTCCATCCATTTCAATGGTTATTCAATTGATTACTCGGTCAAGTATAATGCCATGCATAGCAAATAATATAGTTTGGAAAAAGCAAACTCTCTCTCTATAATCGACATTCGGCACCCATCCTGGAAGGTAACTTTCCACAAACACAAGCCTATCTAGCTTTGTTCATATAATTCCAAAATAAATATACACAGAAGGAAATCTTTCGCTTCTCAATTCTAGCCTTCTATTTCTTGCAAGATAAAAATACAGTGATAAAGAAGACAATCTTTCGTTGAGTAGAAATAGAAATAATCAATCTTTTGTTACAACCAATCCTATCTGATAGGAAGCAATCTTTCATGATATTTAAAGACAAGAATTAAATATTAAGAAGGTGTAACATATGTATGTATCTTTACATAAATATTGAATAAAAATGAATACACATTCTGTTATTTAATTATTAAAAATATTTAAATAGTGTAATTATTAGCTTGCATTCCATTTCTTATGGGTTAGAATTTTTCATGTTTATATCATCTAGGTTCTCTAGCTTTTCAGGTGTTTTGGTTCATATACCTCTTTTCTCGAATAACATATTTAGTTTAACACTAATATGTGTCTTTTCATCATTGAAGAACTCAACTAACTGATTTTACTAATTTTCCATAACAACAATCTAACATGATGAAAATTCATAAAGCACCTATCTATTTGACTTTTCAAAGGAGACACCTAATAATCATCTTTACTTTTCATGCAAGGATCAAATTCAGAAGTGTAAGTCTTTTCTTCATGAATTCAAAATAAGTTTCAATATTTAATAATTCGTTATCCTAGTATTTCATCTTTTTTGTGATTCAAATTTCAAAGTTTCTCTCTCTATCCTCTTACTCCGTTTCTAGAGGGTTTGGTGATCTAATTTTTTAGAGCTTCACTAAGTTTATCAACAAAATTTAAGAAAATCTTTCATTATTGCATCTATATTTACATGAATGCAATTTAAAGAAAATAAAGAAATGGTTCATATAATTATTCTAATTTCTTCATTAGAATATTGTATAAATCTAAAAATAGAACATTCTTTTATCTTTTAGATCTCTATATCAAAATATGCTAGATTAGAGCCTACCTCAGGAAATGCGACCCAAGTCTGTTACGGTCACAGATAACTTTAAACTATCTGCAATTCATCCTGATTCCAATTCTTTTCTCCTTTGAGCTATACTAGCTCACGAGCTCTCTCTACTCTATTTTTCCATTTTCCATTCTTAGATCTTATCTTTTCTATATTCTACAAAATTTCTCTCTTTCTCACAATAGTGTCTTCTCTCCCTTCTATTCTCTAATAATAATAAAACAAACTAATGCTTGTTCAAGAGCCTAACTCTTAAATTTGACGCTACATCGAAGATGACCATAACCAAACCTCTACACCTAATCGTCATTCTCCTAAATATCGAATTCCTATTCTCTTCTACCTTCCATTCTTTATTCCTTTGTTGCATCCATGTCTCCAATTGTTGATTCTTCTACTAATTCTATCCTCTATAACCTCACTGTCCTTTTCTTCCTAAACTTTCCTCTCTATTCTTTCCGCTCTTCTCTTGTCATTCTTCTTATGTTCTCCCTCGAGCCTTCACTATTATTTATACTGTTCTCATTCTAAATTGGTTGCTAAAACCTTGGCTTTAACTTATCCATGACATTGACACCTCTGATAAATATTCAAGGTTCTCCTAGTTCTAATGACTTAGAACTCTATTGGTTTGCATACTTGTCAACTAGGCTTGCTTCTATAGTTGACAGATCTTGAACACCTATGCTCCATGTCTAATCTTTTCCTTAACTTAGCTAGAGTTCTGTTTAACAACAAAGCATGATATAATTGTAGATCTTCCTACCTATCGGGTTATATGCCCTTGTTTCCACGTCTCCTGGTCCATTGGTCATCGTCTGTTGTTTATTGCAGTGGTGTAGTGCTAATTCAGTCACCTCCTACCATGGATCGTGGGAGAGTTAAGTCGACTTCTGCTACATTGAGGATCGGGGAGTATGGCCAAGCTGACCAGAGCAACTCGACTATCAACTTGCCTAATAGTCGATATCCTTAAGCAAACCCGCCACCTTTTTCTATTTGATGCATAAATATGTTTAATAAAAACAATATTATATATAATAATATATATAATACACGGCTTTATTACATGTTATATTAAAAAGAAAATCTAGTTAATTAGGTTATATAATATTTTAATTTTAGATATATTAAACAACCGATTTATTATATCTAATGTCAAAAGTATATTAAATATAATATATATATGATTCTAAATTATATACATACATATTCAAAAACATAATATTTTGAATTGAAAAGATTATCTAATGATAGTTTAATATCACGTTAAACATTATTTTAAAGTAACTACACATAATTAAAAGTCACCTTCGTGTATATATATATAATCAAGTCGCAATTATCCAACTAACATGCATAAGAATTCAATATAATTGTAAACACATCAATCATTAATTAAATTACATTTGCATTTTCTTATGCTAGAGACATTAAATCATCCTTATAAAGAACATTAATTCGTTAAATTACGTAAGTTTTCTTTCAAAATATCAAACTAATTTTCACCTTTATAGATGAAATAAATTTAACAATTACCATTTACTCATAACATTTCATTAATTAAAAATCATGCATCGATTAAATCACAATTGCACAAACACAATTTTTCTACTATGGTGTGTGAGAGATTCCATCTATTCTAACGAAATCCAGGAGCTAAGACAACTCTACCTAAACCATGTTCTCACCTTCATCTGCGTTCACCTTTTCCTGCATTCACTTGCACTCAGTTGCTCGTTAGCAATGATGATCCCAATTTTACAATAAAAATTGTTACCGATCATTCAATTGTATACAAATCATTTCAGTGCATTCGATCTCCTATCTTATTTCATTATCAGTTCCATTTTCATTTCATTTCAATTTCATTTGAAAAATAAACATTATTTTCCTAATTAAATAATTATGGAAAAATAGGGTTCGTGACATGCAATGGAATTTTTGGTAAGTGCAATAGTGTTTTTGATCCATTCCCCAATGTTCTAGGTTCATTTGATAGCTCTATCAGTTTATCACCTAGCTTTCTGGGTTTTGGACTTAGCTTGTACATAATAATAAAAATTATATTACACAAGCGAAATTAAAACATTTAAACATCAACATACCTCCAAATATACTCTTGCAACACATCCATTCCACATCACCCCTGGATTCCAGAATAACGCTTTCGGGATGCAGAATAGCGCTCCTGGTACATCTAGTGGCATTTTTTATTATTTTGGCAGCTCTTTCATGAAATGAGTAAGAATTGTAGTATAAACTACTCAATTGGATAGGGCACTTGCCCAAATAAGAAAAGGGGTCAAAATCGACACCCATGACCAACTCAGAGGGCCCGATAGATGCAAAAGTCCCTAAAGAATAACAAGATTGCAATGTTACATACACAAGGAAAGAGAATGGTGAACAAAAATTTCTCCCACAGAGCTTAGATTGATATCTACAACACAACATGAGGGGTAGATAAACAAATCAATAAAATAACATCAAAATAATATCAAACAAGCATAAGGAAGTCAAAACACAATAATAGGTACTCTCTAAAGGTCTACTCTCAAAAAAAGCAAGTCATAAAGAGTGAAAAATACACCCAAGAAGCTTCAACACATAGAGATTCTAACTAATACGAAGGGGGAAATCAAGATACACAAATAGGGATGACATAAACTTCAAAGTAGTACAAACAACATCATCAAAACTCAAAAATAAGAAAACATACAATTCACAGAGAATACACAGGATGCACCCCACGAAATCCAATTATCTCAAATCTAAAAATTACCACACTCTGCACTTCCCTTCCCAAATTATTTCAATATCAAATTAAAAATCTTCCATATAATTTCATGATCTCCCAAAACAAATTCCACAATAACTAGAAATCAATTTGCATAGGCACAAAGAGAACAATCTTTCCAGAAAATAAAAAATTCAAAAGAAGAATCACACCAACCTACAAATGCAATTCCAAGGGATGAAGAATATGAAGATGAGAAATCCACAACAATCCTCAATCCTCAAGCCAAATCTTCAATAGAAATTTCAAAATCAAAACCAAAATCTGCCAAAAGAACAACTCGACAACCATTCCAGAAAACCAAATAAATATGAAAAACCATTCAAAACATCGGTCAATCAAAATATTTCATTATACTATATATTATACCTACCTTTGCATAGTTAAATGAAGGTATTTAATAAATATATTTTATTTACTTACCTTTTCACCCAACCAATCAAATAAATGGGTAGGAAATAAATATTTCAAATGTAATTGCCGACAATATTCAATTTATATAAACATATTAATAATAATACTCTACCCAATAAAAGTAATTTAATAAATTAAATAGATAAGACCTTAAAAATAGGTCCCTATATTAAAATATAAAATCTAATCACAAAAATTAGTAAATAATATTAATAAAGTCAATAAATCAAATCCAAAAATAATAATAAATTAAATAAATCATTACAACAATAAATAGAAGAAAACATTCAACAATAAAACAATATAAATAAATAATAAATCAATTTAAAGGTTAATCATAAGACAATAAATAAACCCTTAATGTAATTAAATCCCATCAATAATCAATTTCAATAAATAGACCATTAATAAATAATTAAATGATTAATAATTCAAAAATACACAGTAATTAAATTAATTAATGACCCAATAAGTAAATTACTCCAAATTGGTTTAAATAAAATCTCACAATAAAATCATTATCTAAGGTAATCAACTAAATATCCATAATCAACTAATTAGACAATAACTGCAAAACTCAAATAAATAAACATAGACTCTAATCATCTTATGCCAAAGGGGACGACATAAAGGAAGACTCTTACCACAACTTGTGTCATGGCACAACCGACAAGGTACTCATCTTAGACCTAGAGTGTGTGAGGGAAACTATGTCATCTCTGACAACTTGCCATTCAGATAAAGACACGCTCAGACCTATGAAGCCAGGTAGAGTCTATGTATGATACTTGCAAACCTGCATCAAAGACCAACACAACATATACATCATAATAAACACACAAGTGATAGAGAGTCACGACGACATATCCCCCTTGCAATGAGTTATATGGCATTGTCTCTACTCACGAAGACAATGAGCTAATGACCTTGACCTAACATGTCTTTCTTAGGCATCAGTAGCAAAGCCCATTCGAGCTATTGACCCTAATCCAGTTGACTAAGTAACACATTATCCTTTGGCTCTCGAGCTTGAGATAGCAGATTCATCTAGAGCGGATTAAACCCCAGTCCGAGTTCTCTCCATTCAAGTTACAGTTGAAGAATCTTTTAATTCAGTAGATCCATGTTGCAGTAGTCTATTCCATCTAGTGGCTTCACCCATAGGAAATAAACATGAGTCGATTCCCGTCTGGTAGTTTCTTTTCTCTCGGCAAGAAGGAGGCAAGACAATTTGTTCCCATCCATCCATCAGGGTCCTTATATAATATCAAAACATCGCATAGAATCAACATCATGAAATAGGGTTAGTATCATCATAAATCATATAATCCAAGTAAGAAATTATCACATATAAATTCATGAATCATATAAATCCATCCATCCAAGTGATACTAAGTGCCAACATCCATAAGAATCATCAAATACCACATATCATATAATAGGTCTCGCAACATCAATCACATAAATCTCCAAAACATGATGAGTCATATTGAGTAATCATAAACCCACATAAGTCCTATCATCTATGATATCATCTAAGATAGCAAAAGAGTCATAAATAACCAACCAAATGTCCATCATAAGTCTAAACAAGTCTTTCTGAACCCAAATCAAAATGCAAGTCTAGGAGGGGCACTACACCCTCCCCCTCTTAGGCTTGAGTTACTCCTGGAAGTTGCCAAGAGTTAAGTTGAAAACATACAGAGTCAATGGATTTGAATTTTTACAGATTCAAGAGGAAGAGAATGTAAGCATAGAAGAAATTATTGAAGAGGGTGATATTGGTGACATAAATGAATCACAACATGAGGCTCTAAAAGATACAAAAAATGAAAGTAATAAAGTGTGTCCAAAGGACTTTGAAGGTCCAGAAGTTATCTTTGAAAAAAAGACCAAGATCGGATCACCTCAGGTTAACCTTAACTCTCTATTTCAAAGTGTTGGCACTGAATCACCCACCTTTTCTCAGAGAATAGGAGAACCTTGGAATAATAAGAAATCTGCATATAAATATGAAGATGATGAAGAGATAATAGGAGTGGGTAAAAAGAAAAATAAGAAGACAGGTTGTTCTAATGGGGTTAAAACTAGAACCGGGTCTAAGGCGGATATTGGTCTTTCCAAATCCCCGCAGGGACGTAAAACCATGAAGTGGCATAGGGACCAGGAGAGAAAATAAAACATAGCTGATGGAAGGCAACGAACCATTCAGGAATCCTGCTCCCAGGTTTCCAAATGAAGGTAATTTCCTAGAACATATGAGGCCTAAATGGTCTCCATAAATAGGATGTATTAAGGAATTTTATCAGAGATCATAAGCCAAACATCATCCTGGTTCAGGAAACTAAAATGAGTAAGGAAAAAGTTGAAAAATTAAAATTCTTTAAACAGGGGGGTGTTTGTGGTAGTAGTTCGAATGGGGCGTCAGGTGGGGTGGCCATATTTTGGAATAAGAAAACTATTTATGAAGATTTGATTGATGAAGATGGTAATATCATTTCTATGAGAGTTAAATGTATAGCTGAAGGACAAGAATGGGTGGTTAGCAACATTTATGCTCCAAATTCTAAAGCTGCTAGGAGTCAGTTTTGGGACAAATTCAGCAGAAAAGGGGGTTTTTTTCTCAGGAGAGTTGACTGTTGATGGGATATTTCAACACCCCTTTGCAAGAAATTGACAAATTTGAAGGAACTCAAGCTCAACTGGATAGCAGGATTGACCTTATGGACTTCATCAATGATAATGCCCTGATTGATGTTGATCTTTCTGGAGCTTCCTACACTTGGTCTAACCAAAGGGATGAAGGAGATCTTATTCAGGTAAGGTTTGATAGATCCCTTATCACTCTTGAATGGGTCCTTAAGTATATATGCTCTTTGTCTGTTATTAACAGAATAGGATCATATCGTTATCCCATTTATTTTGTTGCTGATTATATTAAGGGCAAACACTGTTTTCCATTCCGGTTTGAAAAAATGTGGATTTCACACCCTTCCTTGGAAAATTCCATTGCCAAATGGTGGAATATTAATGTGGATGGTTCCGCTATGTTCAAAGTTGCTAAAAATTTAAGAAACACCAAATATAACATTAAGATCTGGAATTTCAATATTAATGGGTCCCATATCTGGAATCGCGCCTCTAAGTGTAAAGACAACATAGCTAAAGGGGTTAAATGGAGAGTT
This sequence comes from Cryptomeria japonica, assembly GCF_030272615.1. Classification (NCBI taxonomy): domain Eukaryota; kingdom Viridiplantae; phylum Streptophyta; class Pinopsida; order Cupressales; family Cupressaceae; genus Cryptomeria; species Cryptomeria japonica. The sequence continues at coordinate 266,657,853 of NC_081406.1, forward strand.
GGCAATGGTAGGAAAGTTAGATTCTGGGAGGATCCCTGGCTTTTTGATAAGTCTCTAATTCACATCTTTGAATGGGCCCCTTTTTCTTCCCCCTATATTAGAGTCTTTGGCTCCTTGGTTGAGGGGTACTGAATAGGTGACAAATGGCAGAACATTGAAAGTATTCACCCTGACCTAATCAATCTTAATAATCATCTTTATTCTGCTTGGCTGAACAAAGAGGAAGATTTTTGGTATTTTGGATATGTTGACATGGTTTTGTCATTGATGTCAACACTTATCAACTCTGGTCAAGCCTACTGGACTTGGAGATTTGGCAATGTTCACCAACAGGCAAGTGACTTTATGCACAGTCACTAGTATCTTATTCACCGACACTTGGAATGACATGGAAAATACTTGGTTATGTCGAAGACATCATTTGGACACTTTGTCTTGGATATTTGTTCATTGGTATATTCGTGTTTGCATATTTGTTGTTACCGGCAAATAGGTCTAGGATAAACATTGACAGGCTTATCTATTCCAAATCAGCACATCACGTTATGGAGATGATTTATTATTATTGTAAATGCATTGAGCTGACATCATGCATCAGATATTGCATTGGTTATTGATTTACTTGTAAATTGTTTTATTGTAATATCTTTTGTAAAGCCGACCTATACATTTTGTTCCTAGGCTTTGGTATATATGTAAGATCTTATTTGTAAGATCGATATGCGATTGGGAAAAAATATTTGTAATAAGGTATATGCGAGAATAAGCAGAGCAATACACACAAACATCATTTGAACGTTGAAGGAAGGTTTTTGTGAAGACATATCAGAACTACATCGGTACTAAATCCAGCATATGAAGATGCTATATTGAGCAGTACATCATTATTGGATTTAACCATCCAATTGTAGTTAGTGTGACTCCCATTTGTGTTTGAGTAGTGAGCTCTAGGTGCTTGGTCTTTCTGCATATGCAGACCCCCTATTGTATACACATACTATCTGCAGTAGTATCATTTGATTGTGGGTAAGGTTTCCCACTGTGATTTTTTCCCTCACAGGGTTTCCACGTACAAATATTGGTGTTATGTGTTATGGATGATATTGTCTTTCTGTTTCATGCATTAATCTTTACCGGTATTGCAATTAACTAATAAACTGTCTACCAACATTAAGTTTGGTTTATCAGTATTAAGCATTAATTTTGGTTAAGTTGTTTTGGTTTGAATTTATTTGACAACTGATTCACCCCCCCCTCTCAGTTGTCTCTGGGACCTAACAAAGACTCCCTTATTTGGAAATATGAACCTAAAGGAAACATCATTGTCTCTTTAATGTATGGTGTTATTTCCCCTGCCCCCTCAGAGAATCCCTTTTGGTCTAAAGCTTGGATAAAGGGTCTTATCCCTAAAATCAATTTATTCTATTTGACTATTCTTAAAAATAAAATCTTCACCTTAGATAATCTTAAGGGTAGAGGCTTTTCTTTCCCTAATAGATGTGCCTTATGTCTTGAGGAGGAAGAGTTTGTGGACCATTTGGCTATCCACTATTCCTTTACTGTTTCAATTTGGGAAAGATTTCTTCAGAATTTTTGCATTGATTGGGTGTTTCCTAACACTATCAGTGAATTGTTCCATTCTTGGAGTTACCATTGGTCTAACCCGTTTTTGAGATCTTTGTGGCAGCTATCTATTCTCATAATCTGTAGGGGATTTGGAAAGAAAGGAAAACCTGTATCTTTAGGGACACCTCTCTCACCCAGGATGTTGTTTTCTAGAAAATCCAGAGGGCTATTGTGGAGAACATTGGGATCATTGGGGATCCTTGCATTTTTGTCAACTCCTTGGAAAATCACATTTTAAGTTCCTGGAATATGAAGAGTGTTGGTAGTGCTGATCCCAAACTAAACAAGAGACTTGAAGCCAGATGGCACACTCCCCCTCATGGTTGGTTCAAAATCAACTTCGATGGAGCTGCCAAAGGCAATCCTAGCCCTACGGGATGTGGTGCAATTATCAGAGATGAAAATGGTAATTGTAAGGAAATGATTGTTGTTCCTATAGGTTGCCAAACTAATCACAAGGCGGAAGCTATGGCTTCTCTCCAAGGTATTCTTCTAGCCAAAAGATGGAACTGTCCCTATCTATGGATTGAAGGGGATTCTAACAACATCATCAAATGCCTGAAGGGAACCTCCAAGCCTTTATGGACTATCAAAGACATAATAGATCTCATCAACAATTTTGAGAAATGCTTCATATCTCACATTTATCATGAAGCTAATAGATTTTTTGACTGGGCAGCCAATGTGGCGGTCAATAAAAAAAATGGTCACATGGCAGGGGGAAGAGGGCCTCCTCGATGACGTAAGATCAATCATTTTTAAGGATCGATACAATAGTACCCCAAAGATCTTAAATGGACAAAATAATGATGAAACAAATTAATAGGAGTGCTATGATTAATTATAATGATGCCAGTACCATTTATTACAAGACACAGGCCACCTTTTCCCATGCTTTTTGGGTATCTATGGTAGTTTCGAGAAATTTCTTGCCTAAAGTTCTCTGCAACTCTCGGCCTTCTATCCTGAAAAGAGAAAAAATGGGAGGAAATATACATCGTTATGAACCTAGCAACTGTAAGGAGTGGAAACAAAAGGAGGTTGTTTGGAACATTTTACAGAAGGGCGGGTTTTCAAATTTTATGGAGAGGCTCCATGGGAGGTACGACACCATTACTAATTTCTTTTGCAAAAAATGGAGAAAGGGTACTCTGAAGATGGGTGATCAAATAATCTCCATTGATGAAGAAATCATCGCTCAAGTCACGGGTCTCCGCAGGGAAGGAAGCAATTACTACAGAGACAGAAAATTGAGCAAGGAGGCTATTGAAAGATATCCTAGAACGACAAAGGAGAAAAAGTGCCTGGTAAAGCTAAGTAAAACTTATTATCTGCCTAGGGTTTTTGTTAAGCCATGGAGGGAGGTCTTATTTTCTATTATGCGCTATGTTACCTTGGATGGTAGATTCACTAAAGTATATGGCTATCATTTTGTTTTGCTTAACCATTTTAGGTATGATGAAAAAGTTAATATTCCATATTTTCTGTTGTGCTCTATGAATGCTACCATTAAGGCCCACAAAGAGAACCCTAAGGGTGATACAACCATGCATCAAGGTCTTATGGTACTTATTTATGACCACCTAAAAGTCAACCAAATTGCCTGCCCTCAGCCTTCTATCTTTGAGTCTGAGGAGGAAGGGTCGGATTCTATTTTTTCTATGGGTGAGCAGTCTAAAAGTGACTCGATGAATAAGTCAAAAGAGAGTCTGGATGACTCTGAAGCTGAAACTAGTAAGAAAAGAAAAAAAGTGAGCACCAGGCCTTCATCCTCGAAGGGCAAGAAAAAATCTAAAGAAAAAGTTTTTCAGATTCGCTCCTCCTCAGAGGAAGAGGTCTCTGAGGATTATGAGAAGGATGAACCCTAGTCTCCTCAGAAAAAGAAAACCAAAATTCCTATGCAGACAAGGAACAAATAGAAGAGGTAGGAAGATAATGTAATGGAGCTGGAGGAACAAGTTCAGAGAAAGGATCCTGAAGTTAATCAAAATTTGGAGGAGGAGACCATAGGGGAAGGTTTTGATCAGAGGATTATTGGAAAAGTTGATAAAATCACTGGTGGCGACCTCCCCAAAAAGGAACAGGATAATTCTGGTGAGAAAAATCCCCCCTCAAATCCTCCCCCTGAAGGTGAAAGGTTTTGTGGACACCATTGATTGGTTAATTACTAGTTACAAGAAAGTTGTGGAGGATAATAAGAAGCTTAACCACAGGGTCCAAATTCTGGAAACAATCAGTATTGGTGGAGGCAAATCTATGGCAGAATATGTTGAGGATTTGACAAAAATTGTTGCTAGAGCCGAAGAGATTAGAGATTCCTTCAACCCTAGGTTTGAGCAAATTGAGAAGGACCTGACAGAGAGAAAAACTAAGGACAATGTTATGGATCAAAGAATGGTGGATACTGATAACAAATTCATCAAAATTGAAAAATACCTCAAAAGAATTGCTGATCAAAGCTTTAACATTCTGAAGGCCTCTGCCGACAATACCAAAATCCTCATCAACAAACTGGAGGATGAGAAGGACTCCCTGGAGATAGAACCAAGCACTGAAGGTATGGGAGAAGTGCAAGGACCTAGAACAAGGACCAGAGGGAAAAAGAAGGAGAAGAAGCCAAACAAGGATATAGAAGAACTCAAAGCTATTGCGGCAAACTATGACCAGCTGGTCAATAAGGTGGTGGATCTCCTTAAGTCTTTATAGTGATTTTGTGTTTTCTCTAGTTGTTTCGCTTTACTGTTCCTTTCTTTTGTTGTCCATTCGGTTAACTGGCCTTTTTGCCAGTCATTTTGTAAGTTGTTTTTAGCTGGTCTAGATGCTTTTTGATGAACTATTTTTCGCTCCTATGTTAAAGGATTCAGGTCCTTAAAACCTATTTTCTTTATTAATCAGAACATTAAGATCTAGAACAAAAAGGTTTTGGGGGATATTTTTTAACCCAAGAGGAAGCTGAATGAGGAATTAGAACAGATTCAAAACTCAATTCAAAAAGATGGTTATAAGATGTTCCCCAAGGCTAAAAAAGATGAGGTTCTAGCCAAATTATGCAACACAATATCAAGAGAAGAAATCTATTGGAGGCAGAGATCTAGGGCTATTTGGTTGGAAGTCGGTGATAGAAACACTAAATTCTTTCATATGACATCTATGAAGCATAAAGCTATTAGCAGAATCTCTAGATTAATTATTGATAACAAAATTCTTCTCAAAGATGATGACATTGGTGATGAAGCTGTTAGGTTGTTCTCTAACCTCCTAACCGGTAGTAAGGATATTAACATTGTTAAGCAACAAGACCTGGTTGATAACATTCCTAAGATTATTGGACCTCATTAGAATAAGATATTATCTGCTATCCCTACAACCGATGAAATTAAAAAAGTTGTTTTCTCCTTTCAAGGGGATAAGGCTCCGGGCCTGGATGGCTTTCCTATATTTTTCTTTCAGGAATATTGGCATATTATTGGGGAAGAAATGACCAATGTTGTCAAAGAATTCTTTGGATCCAAAAGAATTCTTAGAGACATCAACTCTACTTTTATTGCTCCAATTCCTAAGGTGGCTGGAGCTGATTCTATGGGAAAGTTTAGGCCAATAAGTCTTTGTAATTCTTTTTACAAGATTATTTCAAAAGTCCTGACTTCTAGATTGTTGGTTGTTCTCCCCTTTGTTATCTCTGAGGAGCAGAAAGGATTTGTCCCAGGTAGGAAAATTTTGGATTCTATTATTCTTCTGCATGAGAATATCCACTCTCTTAATGCTGCAAACAAAGATGGATTTCTTATAAAGTTGGATATGGCAAAAGCCTATGATAGATTGGAATGGCAGGTTCTTTTCAAGGTCATGGAGGCCTTTGGATTTGATGAGAAGGTTATTAAAATTACTAGAGAATTGATATCTACTCCAAATTTTTCTATTCTTATTAATGGAGCTCTGTCTAGACTTTTTAAATCTTCTAGGGGTCTTAGGCAAGGAGACCCTATTTCTCCTATTCTTTTCACTATCTTGGCGGAATGTTTGAGCAGACTAATTCAAAATTTGAAAATGAATAAAACCATCAAAGGGTTGCAACCCTCTTCTGCTAATGTCTCTTGTACACATCAAAACTTTGTTGATGATACAATTTTGTTGGGATATTCTTTTATTAGTGAAGCTTCTGCCTTAAAAGGTGCTCTTAGATCTTATTACTTGGCTACTGGACATCAAGTTAATTGGGAGAAATCTGCTATTTACTTCATCAATACCCCTTTATTGAGGCAACAAAGGATTGCTAACATAGTTGGCTATAAGGTGGAGCTGCTCCCCTCTACTTATTTGGGTCTCCCTCTTGGTTTGGCTCTTCCAAACTCGTTCTGGAATTTGTTAATTGATAAACTCAACAAAAAATTGGCAGGTTGGAAAGGATCTATGCTATCTCAGGCTAGTAAGCTTCAACTTCTTCATGCTACTCTCCAGAACTTGCACGTTTATGCTCTTAGCTTGTTTAGTATACCGGTCAAATTTGTTGAAGCTTTAGAAAGAATTCAAAAAAGATTTCTTTGGTCTGGTGTAGAAGATAAGAAAAGGATTGCATTGGTTACCTGGGATAAAGTCTATAATCCTAAAAGCAATGGGGGGTTAGGTATTAAAGCTCTCAAACCTTTCAACAAAGCCTTTCTTGCTAAATAGATTTTGAGGGCATATGGTATTAAGAAATATTGGAGTAGGGTGTGGTTTGATAAATACATACATAACCAACCAATTCATTCTCTTCTCTATTCTGAAGATATCCCTGCTGGATCTTTTATATGGAATAGTATGATCAAATCTATAAAAGTTGCTAAAGCTGGAGCTGGATGGGTCCTTGACAAAGGTGATAAAATCATATTTTGGGAGGATGTCTGGATTAAAGATGAGCCTCTTTTTAAACAGGAATGCAACCAATTCATTGAAGAATGCAAAAGGAGGTATGGTTCTATGGTTTGTAATTATTGGAAGGAGAATAAATGGGTCAGACTTGATGCAGTTTATGTTGGATTTTTGTTGCTCCAGCAGGATTTGTTTTCCTTTTCTTTTAGTAAATATTCTAATGATGTGTTCCTATGGAAGAGAAATCCTAGGGGTAATTTTACTGTTCCTTTTGCTTATAAAAAAATTGTTACTCGGACCTGCAACCCAATATGTACTAAAATTTGGAATAGATTCCCCATTCCTAAAGTTAACATGGCTTTTTGGCTTGCAACTCACAACAAGATTTTTAACATTGATAACCTAGCTCGAAGAGGATTCATCTTTCTTAATAGGTGTGAGTTATGTCAAAAAGAGGCCGAATCTGTGGATCGTTTGTTTATTCATTGTTCTTTTACCTGGGAAATCTGGAGTAAAGTTTGGCTACAATGGAAAGTAGATTGGGTAATGCACAATAGTCTTAAGGAAGTCATCTGGCAATGGATCTTCCCTACCAAACTTCCTATCATTAAGACCCTTTGGTCCTTTGTCCTTCCTATGACCTACTGGCATATCTGGAAAGAGAGAAATAATGGAATTTTCAAGGAGGCTAAGTGTTCTTCTCAAGTGGTTTTTGAAAAGATTTGCAGGGCTATTAAAGAAAACATAAATACCATTCACAAAAACAACAAGCAGTGTAGCTATATTAACATGATTGATAATGAGAAAATCATCCTAACTGAATGGAAGTTGATACACAAGGTCTGCAAATCTGATATGAAGAGCAGGAGAGATAATGTTGTTTGGAGGTTCCCTCTTCATGATTGGGTTAAGGTGAACTTTGATGGTGTAGCTAAAGGTAATCTTGGGAAGGCTGGAGGGGGAGGAGTCATAAAAAATTCTTATGGTTTTTGTGTTGTTGCAATTGCGTCTCCCTTTGGAGTTCAAAACAATCATGTGGCAGAAGCTCTAGCAATGTTAAAATGTCTCCAGTTTGCTCAGAGTTTTAATTTTAAAAAAATATGGTTGGAGGGGGAATCTCTCAATATTATTCAGACTATTAAAGGTATTAGTTCCCCCTCTTTTAACATTCATAATATCATTGTTAATGCTAAAAAATTGTTAGATGCCTATGATAGTGTGATTATTACCCATACCTTTAGGGAAGGTAATAGGGTAGCTGATTTATTAGCTAATGAGGGGGTTATTTTAGAGGAGGATACTAAGTATATCAGAGAAGTTTCATGTAAGAATGGAGTCCATGAGCAATTATTATTTGATAGAGTCCATGGTACATGTTAATTATTTTTTTACCTTTCTGGGTTTGGATCTCAATGACAGATATTGGAGTCATGTGGAGTGTCAGTTGATTACCTATTTAAGGCATCATGATAATGAGCACCAGTGTGATGGTGCTAATCATATTAAGTGTTGGTTTATATTGAATGTCTTAAAATACTATTCGAACAACAAGAAAATCACCTTATTTTTTGATTTCAGCATCTTGTTTCTTCAACATTTGGTTATCTCGTGCTCTATTGAGGGTTTCAACTTGAACAAACATTACATTATGGGGGAAAATCTTAATCACAATGAGCCTTCCAGCTATGATAGCTGGAAAAGTGAAAGGAAAATATGGTGAGGGTTGCACAGATATGGATTCACTGATTACATGGAGAAACTGCACAAGAGTAAGAAGTCTGTTTCACATGGTTTTGCCAAGGGCTGGAACAATAATAAAGTTACTCTATTTGGATAGACATGGAAGCTGGATGAAGATTTGGTGGCGGAGGTTACCCGATTACAGAAGGAAGGCATCAAATTCTATAGAGACTGCAAGTTCTCGGTGGAAGCTACCAAGAATTTCCCTAAAATTGAAGAAGAAAGGGCTTAGATCACTAAGAAGGACAATGCATCCTACTACCTCCCTAACCAGGTAAAATCTTTTTGGCAAAAAATGTTGAAAGTTTTAATGGAATAACTTACGGTTGATGGAAGGTTTTCGAAAGTTTACAATTACCACTTTGTCATCCTTAACTATTTTTGCCATGGCTCGAAGATTTCATTGCCCTTCTATTTGGCTTCTTCCCTTAACGATAGCCTGGCTGACCATGCCAAGAAACCTAAATCCTACCCCATTGCTCACCAAGGCCTCATTTTATTAATTTATGATCATTTGAAAGGTAAAGCTATGGCTAATAGGGATGACCCCTTTGTGGAGAATGCCCAAATTTCTAAGGGTTATGATGGCTCTGATTGTGATGAAGACTCTTCTAATCTTCCTTTGTATAAGAAATTGAGGGTTAGTGATGAAGCTAAAGAAGACACGAAAGAAAATGTTGGTTCTGAGCAGGAACATGGGAAGGAGGTGGAAGAAGAGGGGGAGAATGAGCAGGGGGAAAATGTTGGTTCTGAGCAGGAACTAGTGATGCAGAGGATGAAGATGAAATTCTGGATTGGCCGGAAAAAGACATGATTAAGGGAGATTTGAAGCATCTTGAAGATGTGGTGAGAATTATCAAAGAAAAGGGCGAGGTTGATAATGATCTGATAAACAACTGGATTAAAAAAAATGAGAATGCCTTGAAGAAATTCATGGACCATAGTCTGGTGGTGTTGAAGGTGTATTCTCAAAACATGAATGCTTTCATTTCTTGTCTAGAGAAGAACAAGAAGAATAAAGATACGGTGATCATTGATGATGAGCCAACCTCTAGTTCTATTCTACACTCCGCTAGACGCAGAACCAGGCAAACTACTAGTGAGCCAGAGTTGAAGACCGAAGACAATCAACAAATGCAGGAAAATAAAGAACTGAAAGAGGCAACTAATGCGATGATGATGCTGGTTAAGGATGCAGAAGAGACTATACAAATTTTCATCTGATATGTAATCTGATTTTAGGATGCTAGTTTATCGCTGGCCTTGTGTTGTTCTTTTCCTTGGTTGTTGTTTTTTCTGTTGTTCTTTTGCAACCTTTCTCTATTTGTCATGTTCTTCCTAGTTTCTCTTTTGCTTATCTCCTCGTTATGTAAGCGGGTTCCAGGTCCCTTAAAACCTAATTTTCCTTAATAAAAAACATAGAACTTCTTAAACCAAACAACTTCTAGCTCAAATTATGATAGTAATTACAAAAAGTTTCCTTTCTACACTTCAATTATCCAAGTAAATACATTATATAAGAGATAAAACAAGTCAAAAAACTCTTAGTGGTTACAATAAGCATGAAAAATCATTGAAATATCTTCAAGAGAACTTTATTTAATCACATTTTGAAAGATTAAAAATTATATATCTTGTATCCGAGTTAGCATCTATAAGCAAAAATCACGACAACCCACATTGTTTAATCCTAAGAACACTTCTTAATCATCTAGTTGAATGCAATTAAGAGAAAAAATATACATTTTACACAATTTTCTACCCATAAGAACATCCTTAAAAACCCATATGTCATACACTCTTATTAGGAAATTTTGAGTAAACTTCCTTCAAGGCCAAATAGAATCAAAAGAATCTCATATTTACCAGAATTCTACATTCTATAAATCTTAAAGGAAAGCAAGATTTGTAATATTCAACTTCTCAATTCCTACCACACTTCCTCTATGCTACTCTGAAGCAAACACTTATGCATCTATCATCCAGATCAGTTATTCTAGACATTCCAAATCATTCACTTTGTAAGATATATATACATAAACACTCAATGAAGATATGAAATCAATAGTTCCCTTTACTTTCATCTACTTTCAAACCCCTCAATTAAAATGCATTGCTTTCTAACTTTCATAAAATCTAATAGGTCACCAGTATATTTCATCCATTATCATGTTTTCATTTACTCAACTAATATTAGCATTACCTAATTGTTCATTAAAGCTAGTGCACTTCTCCACAGTGTTCTCCCTTGCACACACTATCAAAGGTTCTAAGTGAACATGATAGAGACATCACTAAAATAGAATGAGGGCCCACAACTCTTGGACATATGAAATTACCACTATGGACAACAAAGAGGAAATCAAAAGGAAAGATCCTCAAATCTAATTATTAAATCACAAAAAGAAAGAAAATTTGTTGGTGAAACCAATCAAGAATTAAAATGTGACAAGTGCCACCACAAGAAAAAAATAAGAAAAAGAAGAAATTAGTGGCCAGTCCTAAAGAAAGAAATTCAAAATCAAATTAATTCCAACGACACTTCACAAAATCCGAAAATAACTCAAGGAAATATGACCAACTTATCCAATTCTACATCACGAGGTGACCAATATCAGTCACACCAAAAGCAAGTAACCACTACACAACACCCAAGGGTACAACACCCTGAATGTGTTAGAGAGTGTGCACTAACATTTAAAATCAAAATTTGTTTATATGTCCATGTCCTTTATCATTTACTATGAAACAATCCTTTGCGATAATCTAGACAAGTATTTTTTTCATGAATAATAACATATGCAAGGAGGAAATAAATTATCTCATACAAGCAATACACTCATACATGATTATTGTTCCAAGTATCCTATCTATAAATGATCACATTTATCGAGTAATAATAGAAACAAATGTTAGAACTTCCATCAATCACCTAATGACATACTTTAACATGCATACACCATTTCAATACTCAATACATATCAAGCAGATGATTGGAATGTTCTACACGATGTTGCTAAACATTTGGTCACTCATATTTTACTCAAACTAATAACTCAAAACAATTAAATCTTATTACTTAATGTAAAATTTAATATCATATTTTAACTTCAACCGTCTAAGGTCATTTCCCTACATGCCATTAACTAGACAATAGTCTACATTAAGCATAAAACTTGATGTCCTAGCCTTACTTTCCACCACGTAGTTGTCATTCAATGTAACATACAATTTCAGCTACACACATATATTATCTTATCCAATCCTCATTTCCTATCATCACTTAATAATAATCCTTTGCAACTAAGCATTCCTAGCAATAAAGAAGCATAGTCATCTAGTAACACAATACACTTCATCCATTACACCATCAACACATCCAATTGGAATACAAGAAATTATTAACAAATAATTTCTTTGAGTAGGATAAAAAGATAGCACCTTGTCATAATCCATCCATTTGATCAAGTAGGACATTTCATCAAACACGCAGCTCCTGCTCAAGACTAAAACTTTTATCTTGCCAAACTAAATAAAGGCATAATGTTATAATTTTAAATTTTCTATACATGCAATGCACCAAGTTTTTACTTTGTTCTACTCAAATATTATAGAATTCTCTTTTAACCTATTATCTTACAAGAATTTCCTACATTATTTATGCACAAGAGATTCTATCTAATTAGTTCTTCCTTAAATTAAAACTTAGATACATTGCACAACTCTCAATCTTCAAACAATTTCATTTTAGCCAACTTCTTTAATATATATATATATATATATATATATATATGTATATATATATGTATATATGTATATATATGTATATATATATATGTATATATGTATATATACATGTATATATGTATATATACATGTATATATGTATATATACATGTATACATATACATACATATATATATACATGTATATATAGATATATACATGTATATATATATACATGTATACATGTATACATATACATACATATATATATACATGTATATATAGATATATACATGTATATATATATACATGTATACATGTATACATATACATACATATATATATACATGTATATATATACATGTATATATAGATATATACATGTATATATATATATATATACATATATATATACATGTATATATATATGTACATATATATACATGTATATATACACATGTATATATATGTTTATATACATACATATATATACATGTATATATATGTATATATATACATGTATATACACATATATACATGTATATATACATGTATATATATATACATGTATATATATATATATGTGTGTGTGTGTGTGTGTGTGTGTCTATATATACATATATATATATATATATATTACCTCACTTAATCAATGTGTATCCAATGCTCCTACTCATTATCAATATACTCCTAAGAACTATGATTCTTTTACCCAAATAAGAGGAGAGAGAGAAAGAACATTGCCAATCAACCAATGTATGCACACAAGAATTATACATGAACAATTTTGAAATCCCTAGGCATGTCTCATTTATCATATTTTGCAACTATTCACATAATTTTCTAAGATATGCAAATCCAACTTCCCATAAGGTCTCCTAATATTACAAATGCAACTAGAAATCTCCACTCCTTAATGAAAGTTATGATTTATTCAAACAATATTTTCTTAATGCAGAACCACACACCTATATGAACACCCGATAGTTCCATTGGTATCTATTCCTCATTAATTAATTTCCTCACATTTTACATAGGAGAATACACAAAAGAGAAAGGCATCATTAAACTACTATAGGTGCATTCCACACAAGTCTTTCAATTTTGCATCATGGTCTACACTAAATCATTCCTATATGTATAATACAAACACTTTATCTTCCTATTCATAAGAAAATCAATTTAACAAGATATTCCTAAAAACATAACATTACATAAGAGAACACACACAATTTATCTGAACTCTATAGCATGATCAATTATATAGGGAGAACAACCTTTAATATTGTGATAAGCACTAGTAATTTCAAGCAAGCAAGGTCGCATAGAGTTGTATAGACATCACACTCATCTAAGAGGCATGCATAGGAAATGAATACACATATTGCACACAATTATGATTTCTAGAAAGGATTAGGGAGGGACACAAAGCATAAACATATAAGATCTCAAAAAGTTCCAGTATCATTTTCCATCACAAATCTCAAAGAAAAACTTAAGTCAAGAGATCATTATAGTACACCATGCAAGGCCAAGAGCGATAACCTTAACCAGAGATCCTAGTGTTTGGAAAATGGGTTGTGATACCAGATGTAATGTCCACCAAAATACCCTAGAGAAATAATCTAAAATCTACTAACAAATATAATTTTTTTTTTTTTAAACATCCATTACACCATGTTAACATTAGCATACATCAATAAAACATTAACTAATTGCACAAACACATAATACAACATGTATAACACCATAATAAATATTATGCAAGTGGATTAATTCTTTCTAAACATCAACTTATCTCCAAATATTCTCCTATGAAAACATCCATTCCCTAGGGTATCTTAACGTCGCCACTTGGCATCATTTAACATAACACTTATCTATCTAGAATTTGATATTCTATTATCATTCAACTAACCATTTACATTATATGCAACTAAATTAGCATTAGCACATATGCATAGCTCATCACATTGAATTTGTTTACGTTCATTTTAAAATACTAATCAAATGTGTCTAATTACCACATTGATTCATCAATCACTTAACACATCATGAATCTAAATGAATTTATCCTTCTCCTACATCTGGAACTAGATTATTCCCTTGAGCACAATAGTTACACATCTCATCAAGGATACTTTCTATATTCATAAGCAAGATTATAATAGAAAGCACTTATTTTCTTTTGAATAAGATACCATGCTACTAAACAATTTCAAGAATAATATTTAAATACTAATAATCTACTCATTCAATCCCGTAAATCAACATAGTATCTAAATCCCATCATAACAAACATTTCTTCAACATGAATCAACTATTAATACATCATTTTTACAAGATCTTGGTTTATACATCATCAAGGCCTGACACATAAGAGTACATAGAACAAGTACATGGTCTTTATTGCTACATAACATCCTAAAATCTTAATGTTACTAGTTACTTGAGTACATAATAATTCATCCTAGATTTACTTAACCTTATCACCTAGGATTCAAGCAACCACCACTATCCTTTCTATTATTCACTCCTTAGGACAAAGCACCAAGATACCAACTCTCAATGCAAATGTAACACATAAGTATATAAGCTATTTCATTTCATTTCCATATAGAACTCATATATCCATATTTCATAATGAACAACCGATACATCAAGGAATATTCAAGGAACATTTTTCCTACTCATTACATAAATCCCTATTACAATTTAGTTTACAAGTACATAGAGATACCTAACTCAAAGATACATAATCTCTTTTACATATACAAATCATCATGATACAATGTCTTCTTTTCCATGAAAATAGAAATAAGCTCCGAAGAATAATCACATGAATAATCCAATCCATGCATGCTAACATCCAAGAAGAATATCCCAATGGAAGAAGGGATCGACCACCCAACCATGTGGAACCAAATAGGAACCACCCCTTGTGCTAGGAGATGACAAAGGTTCCAACTCGCACTCAAGACCTAAGATGACACCTAACGACAAAAGGATACATCAAGACATCAAAAGACTTCAACATAGGAATAAAGCATCAAATACATCACATGGATAAATAAAAGCAAATAACCTCCAAAGGAAAAATCAACAAAGCAAGGAATATAGAAAATGGATACATGTGGGGTAGAGTGTCATCACATGCTTACCTCATGTGGCATCTGTCTCCACCTTTGAGTCACTCAAGGGAGATCGGGTATACCGCTCCAACGGTCTTCCCAATCTAGGATCCCAAAACCACCTCCCTGGGTCTGTCCAATTGGGGCATACAATATCATATTATTTATCTTTATTAGGTGTAATCATAAATACCCATCCCACTAATCAGTTATTATTATGTTATCACTTGCAATTATACCATCAACTCTTCATGTGGTTCCATAGGTTTAGGCCCCCTTCCTAGAGATCTAGTACTCACAACCTAGGTCCAACACACGCAAGAGCCCACTCCCCCAACTATGAACCAAGGCCATAGGGTAAATACACATCCATAAAATGTAAAGAAAAACCATGAAGGCTCGAAATTACTATAAGAATATTTACAACAAACTGAGCACAAACTAAACAAAGAGTACTCATATACCATACTCAAAGAAAGAAGCCTTCACCAAATAATCATAAAGGAAAATCCCATCATGAATGCAATCCATCAAAGATATAAAAATCACATAAAATAATAAACAGTGAGGCATAACACATCTCACTGGAGCCATAGATTCAATTCCTCAACAATGAGACATTCTCCCTCTCGTCAGAGCCACATATCGCATATGAAACACCTTAATGGTAAGGCATGAAACCTCTTACCAGAGCACATGAAAAAATATAAAGGATCAAAATTAATCAAATGCAACTCTGAAAATGTCAACATTGAGTGCAAAAGCCTCTGGAGAAATCACAAACTCATCAAGACACAAATCTGGTCTCAAAACATACTTTTAGGACCCCGGAGCACTCTAGCTCTCTTGGAATGCAGTGAAAACACTCCTGGAATGTAGAATTGCACCCCTGCTAGATTTAATGGAAGTTTTGGTAAGTGAAATAGCATTTTGGGTTCATTTGAAAACTCTATCAATTTATGACCTAGATTTTTGGGTTTTGGACTTAGCTTGTACATAATCATAAAAACTATATTACACAAGCGGAATTAAAACATTTAAATATCAACATACCTCCAAATATACTCTTGCAACACATCCATTCCCTAGTGCCCTTGGATTCTAGAATAGTGCTTCTGGGATGCAAAAAATCTCTCCTGGTACATCCAATGGCATTTTTGGTTGTTTTGGTAGCTCTTTAAGGAAATGAGTCAGAATTGAAGTATAAACTACTCAATTGGATAGGGCACTTGCCCAAATTAGCAAAGGGATCAAAATCGACACCCATGATCAACTCAGAATGAGAGCCTTGGTGGGGCCCACACAAACAAAAATTTGCATGAATGGTCTAAGGAACAATTGCCACCTAGACAACTTCTTGCACACATATGAGGTGGGTTTGACAAAGAAAGTTTGCCAATGTGACAACATTGGTGTCACATTAAAACACTTATTGCCATAGTATTAACCAACTACCAAGTGGATATCATCTGAAACTTCTATCAGAGGATGATCATGTAATAATACAAAGAGGTGCATGGCGGGCCCACTATCAGGGATCAAAGGTGAGATAAAAGTCAAAAATTGGGCAGACCAGTCAGAAGTTGCCACATGGAAAGCTCTGGACGCAAGAGACAAAGTAGACCTAGTAGTGGTCCCACAACAGGGATATAATCCATCATGATAGCACCATAGAGCACGAAAGAGAAGGGGCCCAAACAACCAACATAGACTATCCTGTTGTCAACATGTGCATACAATGAACATCTAGGAAAGGTGGGCTTGACCATCAGAGGTCAGAGATCAGCGAAAAATCAGAACAAAGAAAAAACACAAAAAAAAGACTTCAACATTTCCAGTCGGACATGATCGGCCGATAAGGGACTTTTTCACCATGTGGACCACACATTCAAAACACAACCAACCCCTGGCCACCATGTTCACACTTAAGCTTGAAGAGGGAAGGCCCCACCAACAAGAAATAATGTTGTTGGTGTAGAAAACAAGATCACAAAGAGGGGAAAAGGTTTCACCGAAAAGGCTCCTTACATCGAAAAAAAGGATGTTGCCAAGACCAAAGGCATATCACACTGAAAGGGAAGCATATAGGTATAAAGTTTGATGTCTATGAAGGCCGATAGCAGTCATGCTGAAAGAAGAGGTTACACTGAAATCCAAACAATGTCACTGTTACCAAAATTTTGCACATGCCAATTTTGGTGCCCTAATGAAGCCTTGCATTCGTTCATTCTGAAAAGATCAAATCATGAACCAGGAAGACATGCATTGTTTTTTCTAACTTGTTTGCTTCATGTGTAGATATAGGAAAGTAAAACAGCATGTGGGTTAAAATGTGGCTCCCACGAGGGTTGAGCTCAACATGCTATAGATCACAAAGATATTTTGCTCCATTGTAGATGAAATGGCGTGGCTATTAAAACCTTAAGGCCAAAACAAACTCGGCAAAATGCAATCGGCCTGTGTAAAGATTTTACTTGGTCGCCAAAGAGGGTTTTAAATGGCCTTAGATTTTCCAAGCGGTTTTAGTCGCTAGGCAGGAGGATCTTTTATCCCACATTGGCCGCGTGGAGGGAGTTTATCACATTTAAAAAATAAGGTCACATATAACTGTAGTGTCAAAGCTTACGGGCTTTTGGCAAGAAGAGGCAACTTGTGGCCTGGAAGGACCCCGTGTGTGTGTATCTCAAGGCGTCCTAATTTTGTGACCGGCTAGCGGGAAGAGACTAAAGAGCGAGCAAGTTGAAGAAAGATCAATAGTGATCACAGAGATCTAATGACTATCGCAATGAAAAGATGCACACCGGATAATTGCCGTGACTTGGTGACTGATGACGTGGCAGAACAAAGAGTATAAGACCAAAGATAGGTGGCAGTCTAGTGGTTGGTGACATGGCACAAATGGGTGACATCGAGTAGATATTGGCTGCGATGAGTCCTGAAAGAATTTCACTGAAGGCTTAGTTTCATCGACATAAAAATATCGATGAAACCTTAGGTTTGATGAGACTGGTAAACGGCTCGCCGAGAGAGTAGTTTGGCCGAAAGAAAGATATCCAACAAAACAAGATGCGTGTGAGGCCCGACAGATAGGTGGTGCCTAGGCAGATATCTAGAGCCAATCAAGCAGTGACACATGTGTACACGTGACACAAGAGAGAAGATCAGTCGGTGCTAAAGATCAAGAAAGTTCTTGGAATGCCCCCTAAGATCAATGGTGATTCGAAGGATCTAAGGGCTATCACTATACCGCTATAGAAATAAGCTCGCCAGTTATCATAGCGACTTGGTGACAAAGAACGTGCGGAAAAGGCAAAGGGGAGGTGAGCGGCCAAGAGGTTAACGATCGAATGGTTTGAGGTGAGATCAACGGTCATCGCTATACAACAAGATAAAAATTCTCACTGGTTATCTCATATGACTTGGTGATTGATGATGTGGTCGTCCAGATGGTCATCTAGGTGGGCTCAAAATGAATGAGGACATGCAGCACATGAGAGAAGATGAAGAACCATGAGCAAACGTAGAGTAAAGATCGAGCAGATTGATCACATCCAACGGTTGGGTGGATAGATCCGATGGTGGTCGCTAAGCCGCAAGAAAAAGGTGCTCGCCCAGTTATCGATGCGACTTGGCAACAAGGTGGGTCCAGGGCCAGATGGAAGACAAAGTGGACCCGCGAGAAAATCAGAGGTTGACACATGGAAAAAGTCTATAGATGAGCGTATGTCTAAGTCAACCTTGAACTTGAACTTCAAAGTGGTTCACCAGTTCAAAGTAGTTCACCATTTCAAGATGGTTCAATAGTTCAAAATGGTTCAATGGTTCAAAGTTCATTATCATTTCTCATTTCCCGTGGGCCCAAGATGAAGAAAGAAAACAAGCAGAGATAAAAGAAAACAATGGGGCCGCTAGAAAGTAAACAAAAAGTTAATGCAAGCGGCCATGATTCATGCATGCGATCCAATGGCTGGCAAATAAAAATTGCACGGTAGACTCAGAAATGGCTGTTTGAACGGTGAAAAGCCCGCCAAGCAAAGAGATGATTTCTGCATGAAAGATTAATGCAGATGCTTATTGCTTGTCTGAATATGCAAGTGTCACATACCATTGGAAAGCTCGTGAAACAAGAAGATCATTTCCACAACCATTTTTTAACAGAAGTTTCAACATGGAGAGCAATTACCAGACAATGCATAAGATTTTCTCAGTGGGATTTCTTTTTAATATAGTCACAGTTCAATTCATCATGCAACTTTCACATGGGGATAGCTATTTTTCACATTTAGATATGCACATTTCTAAACACGAGGATTAGGTGCAGTCCTTTTGAGCAGAAAAGATTATTATTTTACAGATTATGCATGAGTTTTTATGCCATTTTTGGGGCATATTCACCCAAGGCTTTTCTCATGCAGTGATTTTAGGGTTTTTGAAGGGGATTCATCATAGATTCTATATATTCCTTCTTTCCTTGTTTTTTCTCACTGGTTCTTTCTTTTTTGCATACACATTTTTGCAAAAAAAACACTGTAGCTCAACAGTATTTGAATTTTGTAACAACAACACTCCTTTATTTTTTAGTAATATAGCAATAAATTTCCTTCTTGGTACTTCTTGTATTTATCTAGTGAATGAATGATTTGATAATTTCCTGTGATTTTTATCCGCTAATTTATCTCATTCAGTCAATTTGTGGTGTAAGGATATACGTGTTAGTTGCAGGTTCTAGTTTGTGTTAATTGATTTTAATTGCTTGAAACTGTGAAAACTTGTTGTTTTCCTTCATGCATGCATTAAATTCACCCCTTTCTAGGAAATGTTTATGCACCTACATGTTCAGTTGAGGTGTGAAGCCATAAAGATTATTTGTTGAAGTTTTTTGTGAGTTAGGTAGGTTGCAGATCTCAGATAAGATATTTGGTGCATCACCTTCATTAGAATAGATTTTTATTACATACAAGCTTTCTATCCCTTTCTATCCCTTTTTTATCAAGATTATTTACAAAAGATTCACCAAACAGGAAGTCGACCTGATCTTTGGAGATTCACCTTCACTTTGAGCAACCCACAGGCTCGAAGGTGTTTTCATGTTTCACAAGATTGCTTGTGTAATGCCCCGCCAGGAAACCCCTAAGGGTTTAAGTTAAAAACACTCAAATAGAGTGTAAATATATATTTTTTTAAATAATTTAGAGCGTTAATGAAAAATTACAACATTAAGATAGTTTGAAGTTATCTCAGTTCATAATTAGACACAACATTAAGATACATTGGAGTTATCTGACAATTTAGATATCACAGCGGAAGGCTAAAATGATCCTAAGGAGTTCCCAACGTGATTACATAACCTCACACCTAACTCAACTTGCGTCATTAGATCCATTAAACTGGATATTTAAATTACGAGATAATGCATAGATCTTGATTATATATGTGTTCTATGGTTGGACATCTTATAATTTTTAGGAAGCGTTCATTTACTTTGGTGGTTAGGAGGCCTTTGACAGGTTATTTATTCAATGCACTTAAATTCATAATTTCATTTAGAGGCCTCCAAATAGGTTCCAAGCGTTTAATATGATGAGGTTCATTCATTGGGATTAGGGAATCCATTCACAATCGATATCATCCTTTAATATTAAAAGTATGGTTAATCAGACGAGATTCATTCATTAAGGATTAACTACAATTAATAGAGTGAGATCCCTTCATTTGATTTCATGCATAGCCAACTAGTGAGTTGTAGTTCTTTTATGAAAGGTAAAATGTGAGTAGCCATAGAATTCATTTGAAGTTTTGATAATGCAAATAAACAGACTAATTTCATTAAGGTGAATATGCATTAGGACACACGAGAGCATCCTTTAAATTAAAATATCGTTAGCTGGATGACATTCATCATTTCAAAATTAGAATAATAAGATCATAGTGACGTTCTTCTATTAGGACTAAAATACAATTATCTTATTGCATATCGCTCCTTTTTGTTAAATGAAGTTAATATGAGAGAGATACTTTTACTAAGATTTAATGTATAAACAACCAATCAACTATTTCCCATTTTAGTTCAATTTTAGCAATCATAAGGGATTCTTTTTATAAGGATTAAAATATGGATATCTAGTTGAGTTCACCCGATTATAAAATTAATCTGGTGAGGATAATTGATTATAATTACAACATAACTAACTAAAAATATTCATCCAATTTAGTGGAATATAATTAACATGGCGTAGCTCATTTAAGAAGATAAAAGTAATTACCTATATGTTGATCATCCTTTAGATTCCAACTTAGAAATTATAACATTAATTCTATCTTTGTTTTCCCATACTCATTTGATCAATTCACATGCTTAATAACAAGTTAATCCAATGATGTAACCTAGCAAGATTCTTTCCACTATTACTACATTTAATTAACCTTATCAAAATAACTTTTTTTTTTTTCACAACTTTAATTACAATATTTTAAATACTTTGCCATCATCATAATTTACAATGTTTTATGAACCTAAATAACTACATTTATCCAGATGAATAATGTTATGCACTTAGATTTGAATTCATTAAATTTTCCACCATACACTTATGCAAGAATACAACCATCCATGATAATCTAAAGCATAAAATAAAGAAAACTGAAACATCGCAAAACATAGGTATGATCTCGGAGTTCACCCCTAAAGGGCTACATCTTCGGGTCTGCTCAACTGCAAGACCCCTTTGGTATTATATCGTTAGGAATACAAAATTTATAAGTCTTTTACATCTTGCCACTTAGGCGAATACAATCAATATACAACAGACACCCCGGTCGGAATTCACATAATAATCCCATTTGAAGCGGATCCCCCAATTCATCAAAGCAAAAGCAACAAAGATTTCTTAACTGGTGGTACCCTAAATGGAGACTTGACCGACGTTGGTCAGACAAAAGCAAACAGATGACAGGGACCCAAAATACCTATCTAGGCCGTGCTATTATAACAGACGCATCAAATTTCCAAAATAATAAGCCATGCTCAAGCGTTAACGGGTAATTACAACATTTTCTCAAGTTGGCATAAACGTCTAAATAGATTAATTAACACTTAGATAAGCACTAATGACAAATTGGTTTACAACAACAGTCTAGCCCCTTTTCTAACGACACAAAAACAACCCTTTCTACTACAAGAACAAGATACATTAAGAGTAAATGAAGAAATGGAAAAATCATTTCCAGGCTAAATTAAGTCTCTATTGCCTTCATTTAAAGATTAAAGACCATTACCTCAAATCAATTTACTCATTATCATATAACCAATTATCATTCGACTTAAAACCACAGTGAAAGTCATTGCTATATTAAAGCCCAAAAATACATATATGTAATTAACGATATTTGCTAAATAGATGCTATCTATTTTAGCATGTATTATAATATAAGCATTTATTCCCCTTTTTTTTTGTTTAAAAAAAACATTATACTTCTAAAATAAAATCCCAACTCCCTTTTTTTTTAATAACACAAATATTACTCAAGTATATTTTATTGCATTGTATTTTTTTTGTTTAATAAATACAAAAAATTTTAAAACTAAAATAAAATCATAATAAAAAAAAAACTTAAAATATTATAAAGGGAAGGGGCGCTACAGTGGCACAGGGAATCCCCCCTGCGGCCACTGTGGTCGCAGGTTTTACCCTGCGGCCACAGTGAATGCAAGGTCCCCTGCGGCCACTTAGTGGCTGCAGGTCCCTGCGGCTCCATGGCATTCCCTTGCGAGACATGGGGGAGGGGAAGAAACAGGGGAGGGGGCGGCGGCGCGAGCCGAGCTTCGGCTCCTCCGCCTGCCAAACCCTACCCCCAAATTACATTTTTTTTTTGTTTATTATTTTTTTTTTTATACATTCTTTGATACATTTCCAGTTTCATTTTCTTTTTCTTTCCTTTTTTTTTTTTTTTAAATTTTGAAATAAACCAAAAGGAATGACAAAAGGAATGTAAAAACCCCATACCCCATTTTTACAGTCATAAAATGAATTTCCAGATTTACCCAAAAACTCCATTATGGAACAAACATCTCCACATCAGGTTTTAAGCCACCAAATCTATCAAGAATAAGAATTTGTTTCAAAAACAACCAAACTTGTAAAGAAAAAATTGAATCTATCCTTCAAACCAAACATCCATGGATAATATCTCTCTTTTTTTTTTTAAACCCAACATGAAATAAAAAGGTAGATTCGAATCCTACCTCATAATGCATTCCGGGCAAGAATCTTGATGAAGAGCTTCCAAATCTGCTCCTCTAAAACTCCATCTTTGTCCAAGATCCCCAATCTCTCCTCCAAAGACCATTATTTTTCCCCAAAAAAAGACCAAAAGAAAGGAACCCCCAAAAACATTTCCCAACTAGTTTAAAAAAATGAGAAACCCTATTTTTGCCCTAATTTTCAATTTCGAAATTAGGCATTTATTTTTTTTTGAAAATAAAAGAAACATGAGAATGGAAATCATTATTTTCCATTACTCAATGAATCTAACTTGTTTTATTCTCATTAAAATTAACACGCTTCTGTTTCTTATTTAATCTCTAATTTTAATCTCTCAATATCAATTTAGGCCTACATTTTTATTTCGGAACTATTAACAAGGGTGAGATATTTAAATTAATTTAAATCTCAAAAATTGATCCTTTACACTATATAAATTTGCAAGTAAAAAGAATAATTTCCTTTTAAATAATCCAATTTTCCCTTTCTCTTCCAACATGCGAAAATGATTAATTTATTTCTATTTCCCACATGACTTTAAATCTTTCCTTTCTAAAATGCATAACTCATTAAAATCGTAGTTATTAAAATTAACTATTAAATTAACTCGCTACAACATAATAAAGCGACATTTTTAAATAAATGACTAATCTAATGCAAGAGTCTTATTTATTCTAATTTCTCAACTACAAACGCGTAAATGTTACAAATGCGTAAATGAGCACACTAACCCAAGTTAAATACCTTAAGCTTGCTACAATAATAATTAAAGCAGTCCCTTTAAATTAACGATTACTCGTATAGAAGAAACTACCTATTTAAATTTCTATATCACTAATGTGTACGTTTACTTATTAAATTGAATTTAATACTTAGGATAACAAACTCCACTTACCTCGCGCAAGGCATGCAAATCGAGGAAGTCTTCCAAATCTCTCGTCACACATCCCAATGAAAAACAAGCCCCACGAATCCACACACGATGCTCACCTAACCATGGCTAAGGCAAGACGAGAGTTATACGACACCAAACCCGAATTCTAAAGATGAAAGAGGCATACTCAACCTTGCAAATCCCAAAGGAGATGAACCTTGCCCTAAGCGGTGTTGTACCTGAAATCTCCTGCACCCATGAATTCATACAAGCATGCATATACATATACATATTCAATGAAGGCGTTAGCTCAAGATTTATCACAAGGGTTAGGAACAATTACATTTACATGAGAATCGATGCAAAAGCACAATAATAAGTATGCACAGTTATTTATATTATCTAAACTACACATTTCACCATGGTTAACCTACCAATCAAGAATGCCACATAGGAAGTCAATCATGGTCAAACGGGTTTTACAAGTCTAACTAGGGTATGGGCATTATAGCTTGTTTTCAAAATTAGCATCACAGGTGCAATCCTCAGTGACTACAGTTTTTGGCACACCTAGTAGGACCCGTTTGAGCTATCACATCTCAAAGAAAATTCATAATTGTTGTTGTTTTGGTATTGACATCAGTATTTCAGCCTATTGAGGTTATTTTATCTAAGTACCTAGAGACTCTATTTTCTGGTTTTATGTGCATAATAGGTCTTAACAACATATGAAAAAGTATCAAACTAGATAGAGCGAGGATCCGGTTGAACATATTGAGCTACCATCATCGCAGAGAAGGTCAAGGACAACTAAAAAGACAAAAAAAAAAACAAATTCAACAGTTGAGTTTCCATAAAGTTCGTCAGTTGAATTTTTTCTTGAAACTCCAGATCTTAATCTTTTGTCTAATTCTTCTCCTCGACCTAATAATTCTCAACCTATTTTTTCTACCAACATAAATCCTCTTTTTGCAACTAGTCCAATTCAACCATCTATTACCCAGAATCCACTAGTAAATCCTCTAGTATTTACAATGGTCGTACCAAGAGCACATGCTTTTGTACCCTTCAATGGAGGCAACCCTTTGAATTTGACCCAACATGATCCTATACCAGAAGCAACTTTGAAAAGTCTTCCTAGTTTCACTAGTGAAGACCACATTACACCCATTGAGCACATAAGAGATATAACATCTCTATGTGCAATTCACCATATAACCTAAGAAAATGTGGCACTCAGGCTACTGGCAGCATCATTCAAAGACAAAGCACTACAATGGTTCAGGGGTTTGCAAATTAATTCAGTTATTGATTGGGATGATTTGGGTGATAAGCTAACAAAGCAGTTTGCAGATAAATTTGATCACCTATCATTGGTTGAGCAGATGACCACTATCAAGAGGGCACCGCAAGAGCAGATGACTGATTTTAATTACTGTTTTGAGTGAACCTGGAATAGAATTCCTACAACGGTAAAACCCTCTCCTGAACATGCATTTTTATATTATTTGAGAACTTTAAATAGAGATATTGTTGTTATGATTCAATCTATAGGTGGGGTTACATTACCAGTAGCTTATGATATATTTATTAGAGAAAAAAACAACCTTATACAAGTTGGTAAAATTTCCCCTAGGCCTCTTATGCCTATTTTTCCTGATATACAGCCATTGATGCCTTTACAAGTACCCCCTATAGCTGCAATACCTGTTGTTCCAGCACTAGGTTTTCAAAATTATGTTCAAAATAGTGTTGTAGCAAACTCGTCAAAGCAACTACAGACGTTACAAGAGATGTTTATAAAGAATGTTGAAGCAACTCAACTAATCCAGCAGACTATGCAAGATTTTGGCAATGAATTGGTGAACCTTAAGAAAAATCAGAACCAAAATCAAAGGTATCAAGCCCCATATCAAGCTCCTTATCAACCCAATAGGCCTAACTACCAAGTTGATGCTCAAGATCAAAGGAGGAACTACAATAATAGGCAAAACCAACAGTATAATCAGAATACTAATAGCAATTCTAAAGAAATTGTTCCTACTCAGAACAATATGGCATACGAGTGGTGTTTTCCTTGCCAACAACCTCATACTCAAGCATCATGCCAAAATGCAATGAATGCTCAATCACAAGCTTTGATAGTTCAGAATAACATGTCTTATCAAGATGTAGGTATAAATGAGGAACCAGAAGGTCCTGAGGTGGCTATGATGAATTCCCAAGGTGAGGAATTTTGTGGAGTTAATCATCCGCAAGCACAAAATTGGCCTTTTTCACCTGTTGCAGAAAATAAAAGGTCAAAGAAACGTGCTATTGACATTAGACAACAAGCTGTAAATAATGGAAAACGACAAAATAAATCGAGACAACAACTAGATAAAGGAAAACAACAAACTTCTACAAGTCAACAAGTTGTTAGTACACCTCCACCTGTCCAGAATGTGCAGATTTTACCAAGAGGACAACCTGTAGAACCTCAAGAACAATAGAAAGTTCAATCTCATTTAAAACTAGCTCATCAAGAGACTGTTGTTCCAAAAGTACAACACAAGGTTAGTGGTGTTCCATTTAATATTGTTGAATCTATGGCAAAAAACAATGTTTCCTTGACAATGATAGATGCATTGAAAATTCCTAGACAAAAGGAATTGTTGAGAGACAAATCAGATAATCTTTCCTTGACTAATGAGCCTCAGAAAGATCAGCCCACAGTTGCATTAGCTAATGAAATCCTAGTTAAGAATAATCAACCAATCCAAACACCAAATCCTCCTCCATTTTTTGTAACATTGATAATTGACAACCATCTAGTCCACAATTGCTTGATAGACTCAGGAGCCAGTAGTTCAATTATGCCCAAAGACCTTGCAGATAAACTTGGTCTAATTTATGAGCCTATTTCTAGAGGAGTTGTACAGTTAGATGGAACAATAGTTAAGTTAGTTGGATTGGTCAAAGATCTTGGTTTGACCTTGCATGCTTGTCCTAATTTTTTAATACCTCAGGACATGTACATAGCTGACTTGCCTCCACACTTTTCTATTTGCCTATCTAGAGATTTCACAATAAAATTAGGAGGATAGCTTTCTGTTGATTGGTCACACTTGTTTTTTAGAACCCGATATGGTACTAAAGTAACCATTACGTCAGAACCCCAAGCCACTTGCCACTTAGAATCATATACCCCAAGTTCTATAAATGTAGATCTTACCATCAAAGACCATGAAGAGTTACCACCTATCCAAGATCCAGATAAACCTATGCAAGGCATACCTGATGTGAATTTCGATGAGTGGGTAGCCCAGAATACTGCAGAAGATCCTTTCATTAGCATGGATGAAATAGGTCTTAGTGTTTATATGATTCATGAGGAGGATTATGTTATTCCTAAGCTTGAAAAAGAGGATATTCCGCTTGACCAACAGTCAGAACAATAGCAAAATCAGGTTTGACATCTTTATTCTGATCGTTGAAGAGGTAAAAATGGTTCCAGAGGTGGTGTTATGCTAGTTTCACCTGAAGGTATGAGATAATACACTACTTTGAGATTTTATTTTAGCTATACAAACAATACAACTGAGTATGAATCATTAGGACATGGCTTAGAATGGGCTAGGCAGAAAAAAGTTAAATGTTTATAAGTTTTTGGTGATAGTGAACTAGCTGTGAACCAAGTAAGGAATATCCATGTCACCAAAAATGATGTTTTGAAAATGTACAAGCATATAATTTGGGATTTAATTGAAGATTTTGATGCATTTAATCTGTTGTCCACACCTAGAAGTCAAAATAAAGAAGCGAATCTAGACTTGCTACCTTGGGTGCTCAATTTGACATACCAAATAAGATAGGAAATATTGATAGACAATAGTATGTTAAAGTTGCAGTAAGACCCTCAGTTTCAGATAAAACTGTTAATTGGCAATTTTTTGACTCAGATGAGCAGATTACTAATTTCCTAATTGAAGAAGTTGAGTTTTCTGCTGGAAATCAGCATAAGTTCAATGATCAATACGAAAATCAGTTTCTCCAATTGAAAACTAACAAGCTGGCCAAGGGTCTGGTAACCCTTGAATCTTTTTTTAATACAGATGATTAGGTTAGGAAGGATAAATGCAACATGTTTGTGAAAGAAGAATATTATGAACTTGTTGACATATTCGAGGACAAGCTACTGAAAAATTGGCTAGGTATGTACCCCTGAAGAAAAACATGCTTTTGTAAAACTTTGTCAAGAATTTAATGACATATTTGCATGGAGGTATGAAGATTTGAAAGGATTTAATCCTCATTTAGCTCAACATACCATAGAGTTGGTAGATAGTGCAAAACTAGTGAGGCAGAAACAAAGGCCTCTTAATCCAAAATTAGAAAATCTTATGAGGACTGAGTTAAATAAGTTGATTGAAGGAAATATTATATTTCCAATCAAGCACACATCCTGGGTGTCCAATCTAGTTCCCGTTAGGAAGAAGAATGGTGAACTGAGATTATGTGTTGATTTTAGAGATCTAAATAGAGCATCCCTGAAAGACCATTACTCGTTGCCCTCAATAGAGCAAATTTTGCAAGTTGTATCAGGATCAGAGAGATTCTCATTACTTGACGGTTATTCAGGATATAACCAAATTCTGGTCAAAAAAGAAGACTAGTTCAAAACAACATTTACCACCAAGTGGGGTACAATGGCTTATAATAAAATTTCATTTGGATTGACCAATGTAGGGGCAACATTTCAATGTGCAATGGATATGGAATTTCAAGGCTTGATTAATAAGTTTGTTTTGGTTTACCTAGATGATGTAACCATTTTTTCTAAAAAGGCTAATGAACATCTTGATCATCTGAGACAGGTATTTGAGAAATGCAGGGAATATGGAGTTTCATTAAATCCCAAGAAGAGCATATTTGTTGTTCATGAAGGCAAGTTTCTGAGATATATTATTTCAAAGCATGGGATTTCAATAGATCCTGAGAGGATCACAACCATACTTGTATTTCCATTACCAACACATAAGAAGGGACTCCAAAGTTTCTTAGGTAGGATTAAATTTATCAGAAGGTTTATTTCTAATATTGTAGCATTGATGCAGCCACTTACAACCATGCTTAAGAAAAATATTCCTTTTCAGTGGACTATGGAAGGTAAGAACAATTTTGTAGAAATTAAAGAGGCAATTGTAACAACCCCTACTCTCATTAATCTTAATTTTAAGAAAGATTTTATTTTATATGCTTTTGGGAGTGAGGATACTATTTCTGCAATGTTATGTTAGCAAAATGATGAAGGCTTAGAACAACCACTTGCTTTCTTTAGCCATATTTTGCATGATTACGAGACTAGATACTCATTTGTAGAAAAGAATGTGTTAGTAGTAATAAGAAGCATTAAAAAATTTAGGCACATGCTCTCTAACAATAAGATTCAACTTATGGTTGTTCATCATACAGTGAGATTTTTTTCTCAGCAAAGACATAAATGACAAAAGGGTAGGTTGGATTACTAAGGCAATGAAATATGACATCTCTATCAAGGTAACCAAGCTAGTTAGAGGCAAGGGTTTATGTGAACAACTTGCTGGAAGTACAGAAAATAGTAAAGAAGAGGAACAACAAGTTGAAACCGTGCTTAATAATGAAGAACAACCTGCTGCCCCAGCTTTTCCAGTCACTTGGAATAAGTAGATTGCCCATTATTTACAAACTAGTGATTGTCTGGAAGGCTTAAACAAATCAAAATGAAGGTATTTCAGGATACAAGTCATTCCTTATGCTTTAATAGATGGTATTTTGTTCAAAAAAGTTTATAACAAGGTTCTATTAAGATGCATTGAGCGAGATTAGATAGAAAAAATTCTAAGTGAATTTCATGAAGGACCTGCAAGAGGTCCCTTTGGGGCAAGAACAATAACTCTGGAAATTATGAGAGCTAGTTATTATTGGCCTGAAATATTTAAGGATGCTCACTCATGGGTGAAGAAATGTGAAAATTTTTCATTGTTTGTAGGTAAACAGAGGCTGGAAGCCTTGCCTTTGCAACCAATTGAAGTAGAGAAGCCTTTTGCAAAGTGGGGGCTTGATTTTATAGGACCTATTAATCCACCTTCAAGTGTAGGTCACAAATGGATTCTTACAGCAACTAATTATTTCACAAAGTGAACAAAATCAGTTCCTTTGAAAGAAGCTAATGAGACTTCTGTTCTAAATTAGTGTCCAGGTTTGGTACCCCAGAATCGATCATTTCTGATAATGCTTTAGCTTTCATTAGTCTTAGAGTTTTAGATTGGTTAGTTAAGCATAATATATATTTGAACACTTCATCCAATTATTACTCTCAGGGTAATGGAAAAGCTGAATCAACTAACAAGAAACATCATTAAGAAAACCATTGTTGAGAATTAGAGAACTTAGCATGAAAATCTCAAGTTAGCCCTTTGGGCTAACAAAATTACACCAAAGAGATCAACCTGTAACTCTCCTTATGTTTTAAGTTATGGCAAAGAAGCTAGGTTACCTATTTCAGTTGAATTGCCAACTTTGAATTATGTAAAAGAGTTTGAGTTACTTGAAGAACAACCAATGCAGATTAGGCTTGCTCAGCTTCTGGAGTTAGAAGAAACTCACAGGGAAGCATACAAAAAATTAGAAATTCACCATGCTCAGATGAAGAGAACCTTTGATAAAAAAACTGTCCCATGCATATTTAATCAGGGTGATCTTGTTTTCAAATGGGATGAGTTAAAAAACAAACCTGGTAGGCAAACCAAGTTTGATGCTATGTGGGATGGTCTGTATGTTATCACAGAGTGCAAACATAATAATGCTTTCCAACTTGCTAAATTGGATGGAGAGGTGTTGCCAATCCTTGTCAATGGGATTCACCTCAAATTATGTTATTGAGTACTAATAGTTTGCATAGGTACATAGTAGAATAGTTGCAGTTCTTTCTTTTCAACAGTTGTCAAGTTCAGCTATATTAAGTAGAGTTGTAGTAGTTTAAATTGAATAAGTGCTTTCAAGCACATCGCAGTTGATTTTTCATACCATTTTTGTTTTCTATTTTCCTTAAGTGCAGATTGCACAGTGTGCAGACTCAGCTGTATGCAGAGCCTTTGTAGTTTCTTTTTCAGTTTTGTTTAGAATGCTGAGATGCAGTTCCAGATTTTGAAGAAAGCAAAATTGACTCAATGCCCAATGGATATGCTAGGCTACTGAATTCTACAGTTTAGTAGGCAAACACCCCTGAGAGGTCGCCAAAAATGTTACCAAAATTTTGCACATGCCAATTTCGGCACCCTAATGAAGCCTTGCATTCGTTCATTCTGAAAAGATCAAATCATGAACTAGGAAGAAATGCACTATTTTTTCTAACTTGTTTGCTTCATGTGCAGATATAGGAAAGTAAGATAGCATGTGGGTTAAAATATGGCTCCCACAAGGGTTGAGCTCAGCATGCTATAGATCACAGAGATATTTTGCTCCATTGTAGATGAAATGGCGTGACTATTAAAACCTTAAGGCCAAAATAAACTCAACAAAATGCAATTAGCCTGTGTAAAGCTTCTACTTGGTCACCTATGAGGGTTTTAAATGGCCTTAGAGTTTCCAAGCGGTTTCAGTCACTAGGCAGGAAGACCTTTTATCCCACATTGGTTGTGTGAAGGGAGTTTATCACATTTAAAAAATAAGGTCACATATAACTATAGTGTCAAAGCTTACGAGATTTTGGCAAGAAGAGGCAGCTCGTGGCCTGGTGGACCCTGTGCGCGTGCATCTCAAGGCATCCTAATTTTATGATCGGCTGGCGGGAAGAGACTAAAGAGTGAGGAAGTTGAAGAAAGATCAACGGTGATCGTAGAGATCTAATGGCTATCGCTATGTGGCAATGAAAAGATGCACATCAGATTATCACCACGACTTGGCGACTGATGATGTGGCAAAACAAAGAGTATAAGACCAAGGACAGGTGGCAGTCTAGTGGCTAGTGACATGGCACAGATGGGCGACATCGAGCAGATCTTGGCTGCGATGTGTCCCGAAAGAGTTTCACCGAAGGCTTAGTTTCATCAACATAATAATATCGATGAAACCCTCGGTTCAATGAGACTGGTAAACGGCTCACCAATAGAGTAGTTTGGTCGAAAGAAAGAGATCTGATAGAACAAGACATGTGGTTGGCTCGGCAAATAGGTGGTACCCAAGCGGATCTCTGGAGCCAATCAAGTGGTGACACATGTGTACATGCAACACAAGAGAGAAGATCAGTCGGTGCTAAAGATTGAGCAAGTTCTCGGAATGCCCCCCAAGATCAACAGTAATCTGAAGGATCTAAGGGCTATCGCTATACTGCTATAAAAAGAAGCTTGCCACTTATCATAGCAACTTGGTGAAAAAGCACGTGCAAAAAATGAAAAGAGGAGGTGAGCGGCTAAGAGGTTAAAGATCAAACAGTTTGAGGTTAGATCAACGACCATCGCTATACCGCAAGATAAAAATGCTCGCTGGTTATCTTATGCGACTTGGCGACTGATGATGTGGTTGTCCAGATGGCCATCTAGGTGGGCTTAGAACGAATGAGGACATGCGACATAAGAGAGAAGATGAAGAACCATGAGCAGACCTAGATTAAAGATCGAGCAGATTGATCACATCCAATGGTTGGGTGGACAGATCCGACGGTGGTCGCTAAGCCGCAAGAAAAAGTTGCTCGCCTAGTTATCGATGCGACTTGGTGACAAGGTGGGTCCAGGTCCAGATGGAAGACAAAGTGGACTTGCGAGGAAATCAGAGGTTGACACGTGGCAAAAGTCTACAGGTGAGTGTATGTCTAAGTCTACAGATGAGCGTATGTCTAAGTCAACCTTGAACTTGAACTTCAAAGTGGTTCACCACTTCAAAGTGGTTCATCAGTTCAAAGTGGTTCACCGGTTCAAAGTAGTCCTGTTGGTATTTTGGTATGGTTTTGTCATTGATGTCAACACCTACTGACACTCATCAACTCTGGCACTTTGGAGAATCAGCAATATTCACCGGCAAGCAAGTGACTTATGCATAGTCACTAGTATATGGTACACCAGCAAGATATAATGATCACCGACACTTGGAATGGCATGGAAAACACTTGGTTATGTTGAAGAAATTGTTTGGACACCTTGTCTTGTAGATTTGTTTATTGGCATATTCATATTTGCAAATAAACAAGCTATGGAGATGATTTATTATTGTTGTAAATGCATCAAGCTGACATGTTGAATCGGTTATTGCATCAGATATTGTTTTGTTTGTAAAATTATTTTATTGTAATATCTTGTAGAGCTGGCCTACTAAAATTGGTCTTAGGTTATGATATAAATGTAAGATCTTATTTGTAAGATCGAATGTTGAATGCGAAGAAGAATTGTGAGAAGGTATATGCAAGAATAAGCAGAGCTATACACCTAGACATCATATGAAGGTGAAGCAAGGTTTTTGTGAAAGTATATATCAGAACTACACCGCTACTGAATCCAACATATGAAGATGCTATTTTGAGCAGTGCATCCTTATTGGATTTAACCATCTAATTGTAGTCAGTGCGACTCCTATTTTGTGTTTTAGCAGTGAGCTCTAGGGGCTTGGCCTTTCTGCATGCACATACCCCATTTGTATACA
This sequence comes from Cryptomeria japonica, assembly GCF_030272615.1. Taxonomy (NCBI): domain Eukaryota; kingdom Viridiplantae; phylum Streptophyta; class Pinopsida; order Cupressales; family Cupressaceae; genus Cryptomeria; species Cryptomeria japonica. The sequence goes on from NC_081406.1 coordinate 266,691,716, forward strand.
CTTACTATCTGCAGTAGTGTCATCTGATTGTGGGTAACGTTTCCCACCTTGGTTTTTCCCCTTATAGGGTTTCCATGTACAAATATTGGTGTTATGAGTTGTGGATGACTTTGTCTTTTTATTTCATGCATTAATCTTTACTGGTATTGCAATTATTTGATAAAACTGTCAACCGGTATAAAAGACTAGTTTACCGGTATTCAACATTAAGTTGGTTAAGTTGTTTTTGGTTTGAATTTATTTGACAACTGATTCACCCCCCCCCCCCTTTTTAGTTTTCTTCGGGACCTAACAATTGGTATCAGAGCCTAGTCCTCTTTTGCAAAAGTTTAACAACTTGAGGAGATCCAATGTCTACTAACTATTTCAGGAAGGACAATCCTAAACTTGATGGAACCAACTGTGGCATATGAAAGATCAGAATGGAGACACATCTAAATTGCATTGGAAAGGACATCATGGATGTTACAAAGAATGGATATACTGCTCCTACTCAAAGTCATCCTAATCCACTTAACTTGACTAAAGATGAGGAAAATGATTGCAAAGCAAGAGAAGCACTTTTGAGCGCATTAACAGATCAACAAATCATGGGATTATCAGATAGGTCTACTGCTAAAGCTATTTGGGATCATTTGGAAACACTGAATGAAGGAGATTCTATAGTCAAAATTGCAAAACTTGAAAGCTTCCGGGTCAGGTATGAAAATCTGAAAATGGAAGAAGATGAAAGGATTTCTGCTTTTATGGAAAGAGTTAATGAAATTGTTTTGGATATTAAATGTTGTGGAGGAACCTTAAGTGAGGATGAAATTGTTTCAAAATTTTTAAGAGGATTTCCACTAGCATGTAAAATGAAATTCACTATTATAAATGAGTTAAGAACAATGCTTAATACATCAGTAACTAGAGATACACTGATTGGAAAACTTTCAGCCTTTGAAATTGAGGAATTTGGTCCTGTTGCTACTATAAAGATAGATTTAGCCTTTAAAGCATCAATATCATCTGCACCATCATTTAACAAATTGGAAATCCTTTTATGCAAGAGAACTTGAAGAAAGCGAGAAAGAAAATAAAGAACTTGAAGCACTATTTGCAAGGAAAATGCCTAAAGGTCCAGTTGTAAGTAAGTATGAAGGTAAAGCACCCTTTAAATGTTTTAATTGTAATAATATTGGTCATATGGCTTCAAGATGCCCTGATAGACATGCTAGACTAAGAGAAGAATCTAGAAGGACATACAAGCCTAACCCTGAATATCAGAGATACAGATTTAAGAAGAATAAAGACAAATCTTGTTATCTTGTTGATGAAGGAGTGACTGATGATTCTGATGAGGATCTGGCAAACAATGGATGGGTTTTTGTTGCTATAACAGAAGATCAACTGACACCTACAATCCAACCGATAGAGCAAGCCTTGGCAACTAAAATTGAAGTAAAGGATGAATGGATCATTGATTCAGGATGCTCACATCATATGACAGGAGATAAAGGTAAATTCATGAACTTTCAAGAATATAATGGAGGCTTAGTGAGATTTGGAGATGACAAAACTTGTCTGATCAAAGGTAAGGGTACAATATCTCTTGATGGTAAGCATAATAATGACAATATTTACTATGTTGAAGGTTTAAAGCATAAGCTTTTAAGTGTTGGTCAATTAGTTGAGAAAGGATTTTAGTTACAATTCAAAAATGGTAAATGCAAAATTATGAATAGAACTGGTTTAGAAATTGCAACTGGAAATCAAACTAGAGGTAATATCTTTCATTTGAATAACAGTGAAAGGACATGCTTGATTGTACATATTGATGAAAGTTGTCTATGGCATAAAAGACTCTGTCAAGTAAACTTTGATTGCATGGTAAAAATCAGTACTGCTAAGGCAGCTAGAGATTTACCTAAAATTGTTAAACCTCACAATACAATATGTAAGGAATGTCAATTTGGAAAACAAGTTAGAGCTACTTTCAAAAGTATTCTAGAAAAATCCAATAATTCTCTTGACTTAATTCACATTGATTTATGTGGTCCAGCTAGAACTAAAAGCTTACAAGGTGATAGATATTTCATGTTAATCATTGATGACTATTCTAGAATGTGTTGGGTTACTTTTCTCAGAGAAAAATCAAAAGCACTTGGAAAGTTCAAACTGATCAAAGCAATGGTAGAAAATGAAATTGGTAAGAAAATCAAATGTCTAAGATCAGATCAAGGAGGAGAATTTACATCTAAGGAATTTAATGCATCCTATGAAGTAAATGGAATCAGAAGACAACTATCAGCACCTCAGACACCATAGCAAAATGGAGTTGTTGAAAGGAAAAACATAACTATCTTGGATGCAGCTAGAAGTATGTTATCAGAAGTGATCCTAGAAGTGATGAAGGAATATTTCTTGGTTATTCATCTAAGAGTGAAGCATATAGATGTTTTAACAAAAGATTACAGAAAATTGTTGAGAGTACAAATGTGAAGATTGATGAACAATTTTGAGGAACTTCAAGGTACATAGATTCTGAACCGGCAACAGAAGTTCTAACAAATGAACCTACATTGAACACACCAGTATAGAATGAAGATCCAGTTACACCGATACCATCTAAAAGTTCCACTGTGACTAAGGATCACCAGCAAATAAAGACACCCTAGTATGTAAGATTAAATCATTCTAAAGATCAGATAATTGGAAACAAGTATAAAGGAGTTATGACAAGAGGAAGATTGGAAAATGAAGAGGTATGTCTTTTTTCTCAAATTGGACCATCATCAGTTAATGAAGCATGTGAAGATAAATATTAGACTAAAGCTATGGAAGAAGAATTAGAACAAATTGAGAAGAATAACAATTGGACATTAGTTCCCCGACCTAAAGATAAAAATGTAATTGGAACCAAATGGATATTCAGAAACAATCTTAATGAAGATGGTAAGGTTATCAGAAATAAAGCAAGACTAGTGTGTAAGGGATATTCTCAAAAAGAAGGAATTGATAATAATGAAACCTTTGCACCGGTAGCTAGAATTGAGGCAGTCAGATTAATCTTGGCTTTTGCAGCACACAAGAACTACAAAGTATATCAAATGGATATTAAATGTGCATTTCTGAATGGAGATCTTGAAGAAGAAGTTTACGTTGAATAACCTGATGGATTTTCTTTGACAGATAACAAAGATATGGTTTGCAGGTTAGGGAAAACTTTGTATGGGTTAAAACAAGCTCCAAGAGCTTGGTATGCAAGATTGGATAAGTATCTTTTGAAAATTGTTTTTTCTAAAGGTAATGTTGATAGCAACTTGTACTACAAAATGACTAATGATGACATCTTGGTTATAGAAGTTTTTGTTGATGATATAATCTTTGGAGGAGAAGATGGATTATGTAAAGACTTTTCTATTGAAATGCAGCAAGAATTTGAAATGTCTATGATTGGAGAAATAAAATTCTTTTTAGGATTACAGATTTCACAAACTAATAAAGGTATATTCTTGAGTCAATCCAAGTACTTGAAGGAGTTACTAAAGAAATTTGGGATGGAGAACTCTAAACTGGTAAGTACACCTATGACTACAAATGACAAATTATCACTAAGGGATGAATCTGCACCTGTTAATCCGACTAGGTACAAATCTATGATAGGAGGCCTACTATATTTAACACAAACACGACCTGATATCATGAATGCAGTATGTATTTTTTCAAGATTTCAGAGTAATCCTTGAGATAACAAAGATATGGTTTGCAGGTTAAGGAAAGCTTTAACAAATAACAAAGATATGGTTTGCAGGTTAAGGAAAGCTTTGTATGGATTGAAGCAAGCTCCAAGAGCTTGGTATGCAAGATTGGATAAGTATCTTTTGAAGATTGGTTTTTCTAAAGGTAACGCTGATAGCAACTTATATTATAAAATAACCAATAATGACATCTTAGCTATAGAAGTTGATGATATAATCTTTGGAGGAGAAGATGGATTATGTAAAGACTTTTTTATTGAAATGCAGCAAGAATTTGAAATGTCTATGATCGGTGAAATAAGATTCTTTTTAGGATTGCAAATTTCACAGACTAACAAAGGTATATTCTTAAGTCAATCCAAATACTTAAAGGAGTTACTAAAGAAATTTGGGATGGAGAACTCTAAACTGGTAAGCACACCTATGACTGCAAATGACAAACTATCACTAAGGGATGAATCTACACCTGTTAATCCAACCAGGTACAAATTTATGATAGGAGGTTTACTGTATTTGACACAAACCAGACCTGATATCATGAATGCGATATGTATTGTTTCAAGATTTCAGAGTAATCCTAGAGAAAATCATGAATCAGTAGTAAAAAGGATTTTTTGGTACTTACAAGGCACTACAAATCTTGGATTGTCGTATCCTAGAGATGAAAACTTTGAATTATGTGCATATACAGATGCAAATTGGGCAGGAGATGTGGATGATAGAAAAAGAACCATCGGCGGAGCATTTTTTCTTGGAAGCATACTAGTTTCTTGGTTGAGTAAGAAACAAAGTTGTACATCCTTATCAACAACAGAATCAGAATATGTTGCAGCAACAACTAACTATACACAGGTACTATGGCTTAAACAGATGTTGAAAGACATAAAGGTAAAATGCAAGGAACCTATAACTATCTATTGTGTTAACACTGCAACAATTGATATATCTAAGAATCCGGTACTAGATTCTAAAACCAAACATGTTTCTATCAAACTGAATTTTCTAAGGGAAAATGTTGAAGCAAAAGAAATAAAACTGGTTTATGTGAATACAAAAGAGCAGATTGCAGATATTTTTACTAAACCTCTGCCTAAGGAAACTTTTGAATATCTCAGAGACCAGCTTGGGGTCATACCCCCACCGGTAGAGACTTAGGAAGTTGATGTTTGTCATCAACCGACATAATTAACAAAGAAATCTTTTACTCTGGCTTTGATGAGGAAGCTACTTCTCAGGGGGAGTATTTGGTATACTACATTGGTTGGTATTTTGTATATGAACTTGGCTCTATAGTAACTTTGGCATTTGATGTCAAAGGGGTAGAGATTGGTATGGAAAAACACAAGGAAACACATGTTACTCTCAAGGGGAGAGATTGTTACTTTGGGAGAGTTTACTTGTATTTTGGTAATTGTTGGTACTCTGGTATTTGGCATTTATGTTTTGGCACTTTGATGGTTTTTCCATCTTGTATTGCCATCAATTCCAAAGGGGGAGATTGTTGGTATTTTGGTATGGTTTTGTCATTGATGTCAACACCTACTAACACTTATCAACTCTGGCACTTTGGAGAATCAAAAATATTCACCGGCAAGCAAGTGACTTATGCACAATCACCGATATATGGTACACCGGCAGGATATAATGATCACCGACACTTGGAATGGCATGGAAAACACTTGGTTATGTCGAAGACATCGTTTTGACACCTTGTCTTGGAGATTTGTTTATTGGCATATTCGTATTTGCATATTTGTTGTTACCGGCAAATAGGTCTAGGTTATACACCGACAGGTTTATCTTTTCTAGATCAGCATGACATTCTATGGAGATGATTAATTATTGTTGTAAATGCATCAAGCCGACATGTTGAATTGGTTATTGCATCGGATATTGTTTTGTTTGTAAAATGATTTTATTGTAATATCTTGTAGAGCCAACCTACTAAAATTGGTCTTAGGTTATGATATAAATGTTAGATCTTATTTGTAAGATCGAATGTGGAATGTGAAGAAGAATTGTGAGAAGGTATATGCGAGAATAAGTAGAGCTATACACGCAAACATCATTTGAAGGTGAAGCAAGGTCTTTGTGAAAGCATATCAGAACTACACCAGTACTGAATCTAGCATATGAATATGCTATTTTGAGCAGTACATCCTTATTGGATTTAACCATCCAATTGTAGTCAGTGTGACTCCTATTCTGTGTTTGAGCAATGAGCTCTAGGCGCTTGGCCTTTCTACATGTGCAGACCCCATTTGTATACACTTACTATCTGTAGTAGTATCATCTGATTGTGGGTAAGGTTTCCCACAGTGGTTTTTCCCCTTATAGGGTTTCCACGTACAAATATTGGTGTTATGTGTTATGGATGACTTTGTCTTTTTATTTCATGCATTAATCTTTACCAGTATTGCAATTATTTGATAAAACCGTCAACCGATATAAAAGACTGGTTTATCGGTATTCAACATTAAGTTGGTTAAGTTGTTTTTGGTTTGAATTGATTTGACAACTGATTCACCCCCTCGCCCTTCTCAGTTATCTCTGGGACCTAACAAGTTCATCATTTCAAAATGGTTCAAGGGTTCAAAATGGTTCAATGGTTCAAAGTTCATTATCATTGTTCATTTCCCATGGGCCCAAGATGAAGAAAGAAAACAAGCAGAGATAAAAGCAAATGGTGGGGCCTGCTAGAAAGTAAACAAAAAGTTAATGCAAGTGGGGATGGTTCATGCAGAGGATCCAATGGCTGGAAAATAAAAATTGCATGGTAGACTTAGAACTAGTTGTTTGAATGGTGAAAAGCTTGCTAAGCAAAGAGATGATTTCTGCATGAAAGATTAATGCAGATGCTTATTGCTTGTTTGAATATGCAAGTGTTACATACCGTTGGAAAGCTCGTGAAACAAGAAGATCATTTCCACAACCATTTTTTAATAGAAGTTTCAACATGGAGAGCAGTTATCAAACAATGCATAAGATTTTCTTAGTGGGATTTCTTTTTAATATAGTCTTAGTTCAGTTCATCATGCAACTTTCACACAAGGATAGCTATTTTTTGCATTGAGATATGCAGATTTTTAAATAGGAGGATCAGTGGCAGTCCTTTTGAGTAGAAAAGATTATTATTTTACAGATTATGCAAGGGTTTTTATGCCATTTTTGGGGCAGATTCGCCCAAGGCTTTTCTCATGTAGTGATTTTAGGGTTTTTGAAGGGGATTCATCATAACTTCTATATATTCCTTCTTTCCTTTTTTTTTCTCGCTGATTCTTTCTTTTTTGCATACACATTTTTGCAAAAAAGCACTATAGCTCAACATTATTTGAATTTTGTAACAATAGCACTCCTTATTTTTCAATAATATAGCAACAAATTTCCTTGTTGGTACTTCTTGTATTTATCTAGGGAATGAATGATTTGATAATTTCATGTGAATTTTATCCTCTAATTTATCTCATTCAGTCAATTTGTGGTGCAAGGAGATACATGTTAGTTGTAGGTTCTAGTTTGTGTTAATTGATTTTAATTGCTTGAAGCTGTGAAAACTTGTTGTGTTCCTTCATGAATGCATTAAATTCATCCCTTTCTAGGAAATGTTTAGGTACCTACATGTTCAGATGAGTTGTGATGCAAGCAAGGTTATTTGTTGAAATATTTTGTGAGTTAGGCAGGTTGCAGATCTCAGATAAGATATTTGGTGCATCATCTTCATTAGAATAGATTTTTATTACATACAAGCTTGCTATCCCTTTTTTATACATAATATTTACAAAAGATTCACCAAACAGGAAGTCGACCTGATCTCCAAAGATTCATCTTCACTTTGAGAAACCCACAAGCTCGAATGTGTTTCCATGTTTCATAGGATTGCTTGTTTTCGAACTTAGCATCACGGGTGCAATCCTCAGTGACTACAGTCACCACGACAGGAAAAGAATCTTGCCGAAACCTACAAAAAGAAGAGTTTTTCAACATTTCTAATCTGAAACTCACAAAGATGAAACCCAATGGCCCAGCACATCGAGAAACCACTATAGAACATTATTGCAACCCTCAGTGATATGAATTCAACACATTTTCATATAATTTCATTCATTCTTCTGCAAGTAATCTTATGTGCATCCCATCTACACCCTGCAACTGCATTCTATGTTTCTCTTTGTGGAACATATCATCTCTGCAAATTTGTCCTCTGACTATTGACATCAATCAATTTTGCATGCCTATTGTATCTTCATCTAGTGGGTGTCGTATATGTCTCTCTACATCTCGATCAACTCAGCTCTGCATACACAAATGTTGACATCAATGACAACTTCAATGCCAACAATTTTTTTCGGACTAGACATCATTGTTGTTACTCCAAAAGCTCAAGTTGTCAATGAACAAGAGAGTGACTAGAGAATAGGAGGTGGGAGGAAGAACATGTCATGAATCCTGAGGTCAACATTGAATGCCTCACTGACTAGGGGACAACTCACGCCAATAATCCCCCCCTCAACATGACCCACAAGATTCGAACCCGTAACCCAGTACTTTGATACCAGTTTCAAACCAGACACAACTGTCATCACGCCAAAAGCTCAAGTTGTCAACAAATAGGAGCACGATCAAAGACAAGGATCCATGGGAGGTGGGAGGAAGCACATGTTGTGAATCCCGAGGTCGACGTTGAACACCTCACTAACTAGGGGGAAACTCACTGCCAACATTGTCTTTGTATTAGATGTCTTTGGATAGATGATTATGGGATTGATTCTTCAAATATTTGGATTTGGTGAATTAAATAGGAACCATCACTTGCATTATATTCATATCTAATCCATTTTATTATTTCTTAGCATTTTCCATCACTTGCCCAAGGCTATATAAAGCTAGGTACTCAAGAGGTGTATTGAGAAGAACTTGTCTCATAATTTGATAGCTTTCCCGTGGTCATTTTTAATAGTGATAACCACACTACAAAATATTACAATTTGGGTAAAACATCACAAATATATTATATCAAGGATTTTCATTTCCCATTGTCCTTAGCCTCTATCATTGCATATGTTATAGGTCTTGATATTTCCCTGTGCTTTCTTATTCATGATGCTTCCATCCTTGATACTCTTATGCCATTTTATCTTATGGGTGAATTTTTTCTCTTTATGTATATGTTGTTTCTTCATGCATGCATCTTTCATCATTCATAGCATTGATTATTTTTTATAATCATTCTATCTTATGTACATACTCTAGCTCATTTTCTAATCTTTCTATGGCTAGTGATGTGGTTGTGCCTAACCATATTAAAATATTATTGTGAACACCTCTACTTCTTATGTTGATCATACTTTAAAATTAACTTCCCATGATCCATCTAATGAAATCTCTTCATATTTTATTGACATAAATAGTAATTTTATCCCTTGGTAAATAGTCATACATCTTAAACAATTGAATATTCTTCTCTTGTCATTAAAATGTTAGAAGAATCCTTATAAATTTAAACATGTCTCAATCAAAACCTCTTACTAACCCTCTCAGAGATAGACCAAAATTTACAACAAATGTCAATGGGTTTACCACCTAGATATTCTCCTTTGTACTATCCTTCTCTGATTGGTTTCACTCCAAGGATCCTAATTGATCATAATGCTTCTCTCAGAGTACCCTTTGAGAGAGTCCAATGGAAGATAATCTAAGGGATTTTCAAACTATTTTATCAAATGACTCTTTGATATGCCCTTGATCCTAGAATATTCATAAGGTTATGAGTAGTCAACTTGTGGCTACCTTAACCCATCATTAAGTCATGTTATCATTATTACATTGTTGTTTAAATAGTTAGGTCAACCTTAGGCCTATATAGTCATATTTAGGTCAACTTGGGCAATATCCTAGACATAAGTAAGGTATATATAGGAGGTAGTGAGTCTTATTTTATCATCATATTATGAAGTGTGTTCTTATTGGAGATATTTGGAGGCTTTTTTCTTGAAACTTGGCTTATTAATTTCTACTATTATATATGATTCTCAACACATTTTCATTGAAAATATGAGTTGATGTGTTGATGCAATTGTCATTGATGTCAAATTTGTTCCAATTTGGTCCAAAATGTCTATGGTGCAAAGCTATCTTGTTGTGTTATTGGTGTAGTTGTTGTGTTGGTTGTTCCAGAAGTGCTTGGGTTTGGAATCTATTGTTGGTGTTGAATATTATTTTTATATTTATTGGATATAGTTTCAATATCATGGATATGATGGTTCTAAGGTCTGAAAACATCTTTGTGTTCTCCAAGTGTTGTGGTATTGTTCATTGATGGATGTGAGATTATATGTTTGACCTATCCTTAGGTCCAGATATGATTTTGTGGAAGTGTGTTTGATGTTTTATGGGTCTCATTGTAGTGTGTGGAGATCCAAATTTGAGTTATTTGCTTTGGAGAGTATGTTCTTATTTGTAATTACTTATATGGTTGCATAGCATATGGATTTATTGTTGGTTAGGTTCTGATGATTGCGGATCGGTAAATTGATCTTTGGAAGATGTGTTTTGCCTCTCTCTTTCTCTTGGAGTGGATCAATGTGTGCGAGTTCAGAAAGCATATTTTGATTCAGACTGACTTGTTTTAAGTTTTGACGATCTATCTTGTATATAAGGCATTTGGATGTTTGAGTAAAAGAAGAAGGAATGAGAGAGAGTGTAAATGATGTGGTGAATTAAATAGAGTAGAGGAAGTTTGAGCAGCAAAGAAGAGTTATGTTTGAATGATATGCAAGCTATATTGAGACTATGATAGAGAGTTGAGATAGAGTGTTGGCAGTTGAGATCAAAGTTGTGTGTTGATGTTGGTTACTTGATGAAAAGTTCAAGGACAACTTCATGATCTCAAAATCCTTCTTTTCAAATATTTTTTCTATATCTTTCCTTAAGTGCAATTAGCTTTAGGTTTTGTAAGTCATCTTTGTATATTTTCCCATGAGAAGTTAGCCTTGGTGTCCAAGTTTGGAGCAATTAGATAGAATCCTTTTGTAATCATTTCATATATAGTGGATTATCTTGTGGGTTGACTCCCACTGTGGTTTTTCCTTTTTTGGGGTTTTCTACGTATAAATCTTGGTGTTCATGTGTTGGATATGTGTTGTTCATTAATTGTTTATATGTTGTTGTATTTGTTTTTTGGACTGATTCACCCCCCCCTCTCAGGCTTGCCTTGGGTTCAACAATTCGTATCAGAGTGTGGTTCCTCTTGAGTAATCTTAACTACTTGAGGTAGATCTGGTATGGCACAAGGCATTCATTATAAAGTTCCTATCTTTGATGGTACAAATTTTCCATATTGGAAGGAGAGAATGGAGTTACATTTGGAGAGATTGTAGAATGGAATTTGCGATATTATTCAGATTGGATATAAAGAGCCATGGGGTGTTGCTAAGAATCTAGATGAGATAAATTCGAACGAAGATAATGCAAAGTCTAGAGCTATAATTCTGAGCTGCATAAGTGATTCAATGTTTGGACTTGAGTAAAAGGATTGAAGGAAGCTAAAGTTGTGTGGAACAAGCCATGTTTGGCATATGAAGGAGATGCAAAGACAAAGTAGGGTAGGTTGATGAACTTGAAGAAGTATGAGTACTTGAGAATGCTTGAAAATGAAGGAGTTGTTGGATATGGGTGTTCATTACCGCTGCTAGGATATGTGGTTATCATTGATGTCAACACATTCCTGTGATTTATTTCAGTGAGATTGGGAAGATTTTCTAATCCAGTTTTGTATTTTGGTTTTGTTGATCACTGTTTTGCAGAATCTGGTATTTCCTCTGGTATATTCTGGTGTGATTGGATCTGGTATTTCTTCGTAGCAGTTGTTATCACTGATTAAAAATGGGCTTTTCTTTTCCCATGATTGGCTATGGTTTGTTGAATTTTTGAATAGGGTGCAGTTCCAAATGCTTCTGCTTTGTTCTAGACCTCAAGGGTTTAAGGATTTTTTATTTTAGATCCTCTTGTGTTTGTTTTAAACCCTCTGGTTTCTAATCTTTCGTTACTTTATTCACTTAAGTAATGGGTCATGGGGTCGTAGGAAGTGTCCCCCCTTGTTGTTTGCCTAGGAGGTCATGTTAATTAATCGACAAATTTATGCCTTATATGTTTTTCTCCTAAAGTTGTCGGGCCCAGTAACTAGTGTGCATCTCGTGAGTGGATCCACGGCTCGCGTTATTTTGCTAGGCGAAGTTGCGCGTAATTTAAAACTAGCGAAGTTGCGAAAATGACATGGCATGCCACATGGACGGTCCAGTTGGTTGATGATAGCGAGTAAAATGGCAGCACGCGGCGTAAGTTACAACAGTCAGCGGGTCAGGATTAAAGGCTAAAAGGCGGGCCCCAAAGGTGAGTCAGGTCGCAGTTAGGAGATGACCTGGCGGGTACAGCTGTCAATAATTTACTGGAGCCCCATGGTTTTCTTTCGATGTATAAAAAAGTGACAAGTCAGCTCCGAAGGTGACTGGACGCCAGGTGTTCACAGTGAGTTAGCGGGCCCACCCCTCCTGAAAGCCTTTTCAAACGGTTAAATGCCGATCAACTTAAAAGATGATCCGACGGCCCGCGCTATTTTGCAAGGGTAAGATGCTCATTCTTTATACCCCGCAAAATACCGAGAGTGAGTGAGAGCCGTCCAAGTGTCATGATGGCGGCCCTGGAGGATACAGCTGTCAAGAGTTTGTTGGGGCCCCACAGTTTTCATTCGGCATATAAAAAAGTGACAAGTCAGCTCCGAAGGTGACTGGACGCCATGTGTTCATGGTGAGTCAGCGAGCCCACCCCTCTCGAAAGCCTTTTCAGACGGTTAAATGCTGATCAACTTAAAAGATGATCTGACGGCCTGCGCTATTTTGTAAGGGTAAGATGCTCATTCTTTATACCCCGCGAAATAGCGAGAGTGAGTGAGAGCCGTCCAGGTGTCCGGCGACACGTGGTCTAAGAAGAAAGTTGTGGGCCCGCCAAGGTGGAACCGGTGGTATAAAAGAAAGACACACGACCAGTATTAAGTGGAATGCAAAGGAAATTTCAAGGCCAATGGTTGAGCGCCATGTGGTATCATATAGCCAATAGAGAAGCGGGACCCAACGCGGAGCCAAAGTTGTTAGTTAATCTAACGCTCGATCAAGTTTCTTTTGATCGGACGGTCGGCGCTATTTCGCAGGACCAAGCTGTCCGATAGTTATGCTTTGCGAAGTTGCGAAAGAGCAAAATGAAACACTTGCAGGAACGTTGTGACCTGTTGGAGCGAAAAATACAAATTCTTGTATGAATTCAATTTTTAAGGAACGGCCGAAGCATGCAGAATCAAGGTTGTAGTTAAGGCCCTGAGTATAATATTTGATTTCCTACCAACTGGGTGAAGGTATCTTTTAAAGAATTTTGCAGAAGAGCAGATGCAGAGTTATTTTCTTTAGGTACAGAGCAAGTCGGCTCAGTTGCAGAGCAAATTCCTTCAAGTGAAGAACAGGTTCTCTCGTATTCTTGTGTAGCAATCCCTGTGTAATGTTTTAGATAAGATAATTGATTCGTCACATAATTGTTTAAGAGTCGTATTCATTTCTTACGTTTTCAAAATGGCTCCTAAAAGAGAATTTTCTGGCAAAGTTAACTATTCAAAAAGGAGTGTCTGTGATGATTTTTTAGAACAATTGATGTTGTCAACTAATCACGCATCAAAGGGAAAAGAATTAGTGCCCAAGGCTCCCCGTTTAAAAATAGGAGAAGGACTATATGACAAGGGTAACTGGTTGAGAGACCCATTGGTTGGATTGTCTAGGTTGGGGTTGTTTAAGATTGGATTTGGAATGAGAAATTCTCCGACTCCACAAAACAGTATTTGGGAACTAGATGTTGGGAAATTGGTAGTCCTAGGGGTATTTATGGACATAGATCTATTGACCCAAATTGCGCTCAACTATGATCCAGTCACAAGAAGCATTTAGGATATAAACGGGAAAACCCTTGTTAAGATTAATGCTGAAGAATTCATGAAAGCTTTTGGGCTTAATGAGTTCACCAATTTTCTAGAACCTATAAATTTCACATCATTAGCCCAAATTTACGGTGCATAGAGGAGTCATCTCAGGAACGGGCCTCTCAAGGAGTTTTTTGTGAAAATAGGAGGGTTAACAGTTGTAGGACCCAACACACAAGAGACCTTTTCATTAAGTATGTTCACCCTGAGGGCTAAAGGAATGTATTGGGCACTTTGCCAAGTTTTGGGAGAAGATGCTAAAGCAAATATGCCAAATCATTACCTGTTAATGATTGCCCAGATTTTGAATCCTTCTCTTGCAATTACATTAGATTATGCCTCTTTCATTGCTAATGCTATTCATGGAGGGTTAACAAGAATCAAGAATGGAAAGGTGGATAGGCATTTCAGATGGTACTCACTCCTGATGCATCTTTTTCTCTTCAAAGGTGCTGATTACTTTGCCAGTGGACTAGACCTTGTTAAGGAGAAAGAAGGAGAAAAAATGCCGGTACAATTATGGAGTACTGTGTTGTCATGGGATAGAGAGGATGCCAGTTTTTTTAAGTTTGATAAATATTTTGCATCCAAGATAAGGACTCTCCTCTGCTCTGAGAACCCAAGAATCCCCAAAGTTCTTCTGGAATTCATAACACCAAAAGAATTCACAGAGAACATAAAAATTGTTCATAACTGGGGTGACATTTACTTGTATCCAGTCTCAATAGTTTTCAGAGTTTTTGGATTCAGAGGCACCCCATTTTTGCTACCTTACCAGGGCCCTCTCAAAGTGGGAACTGCAGAGATCCTTAGACAAATTGGTGGTTTACAAGAGGCAGAGTTGATAGGCAGGGGTAAAGGGACTATTTTCCCTGCAGCTACCATAGCCCACCAATTTTTAATAACAAAAGGAGGTTGGAATTACATTGAGGATTTCCTCAAGCCTTATCATTTGTCCACTGCAGTGTCCAGGTGTGTTGATCGAGAAGACTTCTTCAACGGTATGTTTAGAAAGAAGGCAGCATGTAGAGGTAGGCCTCATCATTTCCAGTTCCCTGAAGACCTCATCATAAATGAGTTTGATCTAGATGAGTAGGAGCTGAGGAAAGAGAAGTGTGTGGCTTATAAGAAATCCTTGGATTTTGTGCATCAGTTTGATGCCAACTATGACCTATTGTCTAGCTTTTTCCCACTGGAGGAGAAAATAAAGTTTTTGATTGTTTTCTTTGAAGATGTGATGCAGACCCTGAAGGAGAAGAGGGAAGCTGTAATCAAAAGCAACCCTGAAAAGGTGAGAATTATCTTAAGTAGGTCAGCTTCTAGCAAAGTAATCCCTCCTGGTGATTATACATTGCATAAGAAATCCAGTTATAGTGTGCTGATGCCTACAACAGGGGAGACCTCTACCTCCAAAGGAAAGAGGAAGATACAAGATGTCATTGACATCCAAGAAAGCCCAAAGAAGCAAAGGGTGGGGAAAGAAGTACAATTAGATACACCTTTGTATTCCCCTATCCATATAGGAAATGAGCAAGCAGTAGCTGAGCAACTCCTACAGTTAGGTAGTGTAGGGGAAATTGCCTACACTTATGATGAAGTGGAGGAAGGAATGCCAGAAGAACCCATTGCTGCTAAAATTGATATCACTACCATTGAACTCAAAGGCCAAGAGTGGGATCCTAAGATAAAGCAGCCAAGTAATGCCTTCTTAGTTGATAACAATTTTGTCACATCAAAAGCATTTATGCAGTATATATGGAAACAACACATAGATAAATATAATGCTAGATGTGAAAAGAGAAAAGATAAGCAGACCAATAAAGATCTAGCCCTGGTAGAAGAGGAAATAAAGTAAGAGATGATGGAAGAATTCAAAACCATCACCCCTAAGCAGGGAAGAGATATGGTAGCACAAGCTGGAGTGCTTATTTTACCCGAATGGGATATAGAAGATGCCCTGGTGCTAGATGCTGTGAGAAAAGAGACTAAAACCATGGAAGGGATTAATTTCAATAAGGACAATGCTACAATCGTCATGTGGTCTCTCAAGAGAAATGAGAGTAAGAAAAGCAAAGACACCCCAGGGTCAAGTTACCTTGGCAGGATGATGGTGAAGAGAGTGTAGAGTACAGGGGTAGTGGAGGCTACTAGCACTGTGTTAGAGACTGCAAAATTTAGTGTTGCAGTAGCAGAGAAGGAAGCCAAAGAGAAAGAGGCCCTCCAAATTTAGTTGGAAATAGTTTTGAAGGCCTATAACAATGTCAAGGAGGAGGTAAGAGGTAAGGATAGCATCATTGCCAAGCTGCAGAGCCAGTTGATTGGACAATACCATCAACGTGAATCTTCAACACTAATGATCTCCTCTTCTCCTGCAAGACCTCCACCTACTAGCCCTATTATTAAGTTTCCACCATCTCCAGCATCCTCCAGCTCTCAAATGGTTGAAATTACTCCTCAAGAATTAGAAAACTTGAAACAGGCTCAGGCCTTATATGCAAAGAAGTATGAGGAGAGAGTAAGAGCTACAATTTCCAGTTTTGCAGATACAATAAATGCCTCATTGCTCTACAACAATGTAGGTAAAATTATGGATATATAGAATGAGCTCAGGAGAGACAAGGCCATTTTGACACCTATTTTTGACAAATGGAGGCCTAGGGAGCAAGATTTAGAGTTTATGTGTGTATCCTACGATGAAGCAAGGGGCAATCCCATCATTAAATCCACTTATGATTTCGCTAAAGTCTTAGTACAATTAGCAGCAGAAGTGGATAATGTTGATAGGAAGGTAAATTTGTGCAAAAAGGAGTACACTGATCAAGTTTTTTAGTTGCTCCCAGGAGTTTTTGCTAGCCCAGATCAATTAAAGGACAAACAAATGTGGCCTAAGGAGATAGAAGCTAAATTGTCAGCAAGAGTTAAAGGAATTATTGATCTAGATGATGCTTTTTTCTTTGTTTTGACAATACAAGAGATAGAGAAAATTAAGTCACATTATGGTTTTCTTAATTCAGAAGTCAACAAAATGAGAAATTCTTGGAAAAGGTTGACTAAAACTAAGGATAAAGTGATTAATTTCTCATGGCCGACAGAAGAGGTGTATGATGAGTGGACAACTAAATATGCCACCCATGATCCGGGACAATTGGAGAGCGCCCCTGAAAAGGTAGAAGAGGTTGTAACCGAACAGTCTGTTGAAGAAACTTTAGAGGCCGAAAAGAGCTTGTAACTACTTTTACGAAAAGCTTGTAACCTCTTTATTTTGAAAGAACTCATTGTAACAAACTCTCCTCGAGAAGTCCGAAGCTTTGTGCATCCATGTTGTTATAAATGGATACCAGGACTAGAGAAAAAAGGATCGCAAAGAATTGTAAGAAAACGCTGCAGAAATTTATTTGAGATTTTCTAAGTTTTATGGAGAATATTCAAAAACTTCTTGCAATATTTCTTGAACTAAATATCAATATACAGACCATCGGTTTTGAGTGAAGCTTTGTGTTGTCTTCAAGGGTGTTTACAATTTGTTTACTGTTTTCATTCTGAATAATCCAGGGTTGTTCTGTTTGAATGGAATTGCAAAACAATTTTAGTAGAAGTGTTCGTTAGCTTTTCTCTTTACGAGGGGAATTAAAGATGCGGGGATCACTCATACCAGTAAACTTTTTGGAAGAGACTTTGAATTTTGATGATCACAACTTAATTTGGAATGCATAAATTCTTGTAGGTGTCAGGTATATACAAGGATTAATAGAAACCAAGCCAACGAGATGCATAAAGATGTTTTGTTTGAGGAGAGTTATCTGAGTTTAGATGACTCTGTGACCTTGGATAAGGCACTGGTATTGATTGAAGTTGTTTATTGCATGTTTTGTTGATCGAAATGCTGAATTTAAGTATAATTTCCATTCTTTATTTTCAGTTGATTTAAGGGTGAATAAATCCACTGGTTTTCTGGACTAGTTTGCTGTGGGTTTATGTTTGAAAGTGTGAATTCAATTCACAAAGGTATACCCACCTGGGCTCTGAGTAAGTCCGAAGTGTAGAAGGTTCAATCAAACCTTGTCATATGTTGTCTTGAGAATTTCCTTATCTTTGATGTCTCTTCTGCACCGAGTTTAATCATATTTTTTTAAGGATGTTAAAGGGAATCAGATTTTGAAGACAACAAAAGTGACGACTCTGCTGGGGAGAGTTACAATAAAGGTATAAACACAGATCTGTGTTGAGGCTTGTAAAGAAAATTGTTGTGTGTTTGGGGATAAGACTACTTGTTTTCATAATTCCCATAGTTTTGTGGGTGGCGACTCTGTTACTTTTGAACCAGTCCTTGTGAGATACAAATTTTTCTAAAAGGAAGACAAGCGAGATGCAAGGAGCAAAAAACACAAGATCATTCATGAAGAAACATCCTCATGAAACCTTGCAAGAAGGTCTGCCAGAATAGTCACACAGAGGCCAGAAGAGATTTGTGTTGCATGAGCCATCAAATGCTGCTTGGGTGTAGAAAAATAATAATACTAGTAAGATGCCTGATCGACCTGTTTATGCAAAGTCTAACTCATCTTCCAGAGATTCAGAGCATGATATCTTAGGTTTCCATTCGGGATTGTTTGGAAATATTGATGATGCACCTATTTTAAATCAAGATTTATCTCATGTTAGTGTTTCTGCAAAAGATAGAACTAGTTCAAATGCAATTAGGCACTCTGTTCCTAGGACAATTGATGGGAACATTAGTCTGATTGACATAGATTAAGTTAATGCATCAGACTCTGAAGAAAACTTCCCTGATGAGGATAAAGTGTCTCAAGAGATTGAATATTTAAATAGAAGAGTCCATCATTTGATATCCCTAAGAGCCCAAAAGGAGGCAAATAAGGAGAAGGAAGTTAAAGCCAAACTAATGGAAAGAGACAGGCTTCGTAGACAGGTAGCTGATCTTGAAGTACTTGCTAAAGAGAAAGAAAAAAGTGATGAGGAAGGCCCTGTGATTAGAGAAATTCTAATCCCCAAAACTAAACAAGCTTGTAAGTCAGTAGCCCAGCCAACTAGGGAAGTATTTAATGACTCACAGTTTCCTAAAGACAATCTAGATAAAGGAAAATAGAAATGGGTTGATGATGGAATAGAATCTAAAACTGCAGAAGAGATCTCTCATAGGATTCTAGCGCATGAAAGAGAGATGGAAAGGATGAGGAAGGAAAAGGAAGATCTCCAAATGGAACTGGAAAAGGTTGAGTTAGAAGCAACGAATCAGGAAGTAAAAAGAAAGATTAGTTACTTAAAGGCTCCCCCGATTACATTCCCATCAGAAGATCTTAGCAAGCCTAATCCCCAACACATTTCCTTTCCTCAGGTTAATACTCAACCTGCAGCACAAGCTAATATTGCCTCTGTAAGCCAAATACCTGTGAATAAATAGTACACCCAAGCACCTCAATCTCCAATCCCAAAAGCTAAAATGACCATGGGAAATAATAGTGCTATTACCCCTTTTCAAAGAAGACCAATCAATCTAGAACAATATAGACAATTGTTCTTTGATGGAATCTCGGGATATCCAAATCATGTTCCCACTGAGTTAAGAGACAGACTCCATAAATTTGCTGGGAACAATGCAATTAGTGCTAAGGAACATCTGAAATCTTTTAGGGATCTAATAAATGATTATGAGATAGTAGATGAAGATGTTATTATGAAACTATTTGTTCAATCCCTGGTTGATGATGCAAGAGATTGGTACAAAGGTCTTCCAGTCAATAGCATAGGTTCATGGGAAGATTTTAAAAATTGCTTTCCAGAGCAGTATGGTGACAAGACTAATGTGAGTTTCATGCTAAATGAGTTCAACAATATCAGAAAATCTGAAAATGAAATGGTCATTGATTTCAATGCCAGATTCTAGAAGGCCATGCACAGATTGTATCAAGTGATGAGGCTAGATGATAACATGTGTCTTAATACATATTACAATGCATTTGATTTTAAGATGGCCTATATCTTGAGAGATAAAAATCCCCATAACTTGAGAGATGCTTTTAGAATTGCCATAAATGTAGAAAGTAATAGAAAAGCATCTGGCAAATTAGGAAGAAGGACAGATGGTAGATTATGGCATGAAGCCAAACATCAACCTAATAAAGTCGCTAAAGAGGATGATAAGATAGAGAAATTGGTAACTGCTATGAAAGATTTGACTGCCAAGGTTAACAAAAATGATAAACCTCATTATAACTGGCAAGATAGACCCCCTAGATTACATGATATGCCATATAATACCAATTGGAAGGATGGTAAACCCCAAATTGAGAAGCCCAAAATTACCCAAAGTCAGGACACACCGGATCCCTTGAAAGGGAAAACTGTTCACAATATAGAAAATACTCCTTGGTGTATTGCTTGTGATGGACCACATTCTCCTCATCAGTGTGCAGTGGCTCAAGCTCTTGAAGAATCTATGAGACCAGAAGCAGAGCCTAACATTAATATGTTTGAAACCATCGTAGAAAGTGATGAGGAATCTGTGCAAAGTGAATACAGTGATGCGCTGGATAATAAAAAGCTAGTGCAAGGATAGTTAGCCTTAGGTTGGCATCCTACATTGAATGTGGTAACAGTTGAAGATGAAGAGGTTCATCTTAGGAGGCCTAGCGAGGAAGAAGTTAGAAATCTCACTAAGGCTGCAATTGCCAAAGCAAAACATAACTATAATCTGAGAAGCACTAAGAGAGACACTGATCAGGGTGAGCCGGGTTGTATGTTTGTAAAGGAAGTTACAAAAAAGGGGGTATCAAGTAGTGCTACTACTGTTCTTAAGGTCGGTCAAGAGAAGGGAGAACAAGTTAAAGATGTACTCAAAGGAAAAGATGATAAAAATGTTAGTGATGTACAAGGAGTAGAGACAGTGAAAAGGGCAAGTCAATTCAAAATAGAAAAAGTTAGGGCTAATACTGAAAAATGCAATAGTTCTAAATATGACATGGCCCAAGCTTTAACTCAAATGAAGGTGACTGTTCCATTAGTAGAATTACTAAAGATTAAATAACATAAGGATGCATCTTTGTCTTTATTCTCTAGGATATCTGATAGTAACACAGTATTACCCACCGGTTTAGCCAAAGTTGGAAAGGATCAAGAGTTCCAAACCCCAGAGGTTAATGTTGGAACCACCATCACTCAGGAGCCTTCTCAGGTAGATGCCTTCTATGTTACCTTGTTAGTCAATAACCGGTTGATTAAAAATTGCATGATAGATTCAGGAGCTGCTGCTAATGTAATGCCCTATGGTGTTATGAAAGAGTTAGGGTTATCAGTAACCACTTGTAGCGTCCTAAAATTGTGACACTTGCAATTTCAACCGCATTTGGGTCTTCACGATGGCGACGCAACACTGAACCTGAATGGAGACCCCGAAACCTGTTTACAACATCAAAAACTGCATTTTTCCAGTACCCTGCCTGATCCCTCCTTGCATCCTGCTGTCCCGGAAGGTGGGACCAGAGCGCCCAGCGCCCTGGTCCTTCAGGACCAGGGCACCCAGCACCCTGGTCCCCCAGGACCATGGCGCCCAGCGCCCTGGTCCCTGGCCCTATTTTGGGCCCGGTCTCCTATGGGGCTTCGGGTCTTTATGTTTGCAAATTGGAAAATACTGTTTCCTGGTCGGCCCAAGGTCGGAAAAATCAGTCTATCAGCCCTAATTGACAAGTATATAAACTACATTTTCCTCTCCCATTTGGGGTAGATAAAAAGAGGAAGGACATATGTGTACAAGACGTGGAAACGATATTCAAGCATTCAAGCATTCCTTCAAGCAATTGATAATTCTAAGTCTCCATTCAAGGCTAAGTGTTGCATTCAAGACAAGGATTCAACCATTGAAGAGGAGATCACATATCACATACAACATACAACATACAACAACATCTACACCTTCGCATGTAAGAATACAAACATTCTTACAACAAGGTACTAGTACTTGTTTTACATTACAATCATTTACATTTACAACAATTTCTCATTTCTTGGTTAATTCCAAAACCGGGGTTTGACCTAAAGGCAAATCCCTCATCCCTAACCCCCCAATCGTCCTCTCTTTTCTGTGTGTAGGTGGCAGGTACGCGGCTGTAATTGAAGATCTGGAATCCTTGTGCAGAGACGAATAGATCCCCCTTCGTTTCGCGGATTTTTCGGAGGACCGTGTGCACGCCGGGCGCCATCGTCCTGTCAACTTTTGCTCAAATTTGCAGAACAGCACCGTCCTGACATTTTACTGCTAATTCCAGGTCCGCAGCTTCATATCATATCCCTATCTCAGTTTATAAGCGAATCTTTCTCACTTTCTATGCATTCCTAGTTCAATCTTTCTATCTACATTCTTTACAAAAGAGGGTATCCTTGCTATCACAACCCTTGAAACTCATATAGAATCCAATCTTGCATTGCGTGGGATTGGATCTTGTGGGTTTCAACCCCTCTTTTGAATGTAAAGTCCCTCCTAAGTGAAAACCATCAACCCTAGTGACTCTCCCTTCTCTCTCCTTGGAGTTGGGAAGGGGAGAACGACTAGGGTTCGATTTTTCCACTTTACATTTTGGTGAACCCGACGTGAACATCCTTTCTGATTATTCATGGTTAGATTTGAAAATTGGATTCTTTGATTACATTTCCATGTTTGATCTTTTGCAAAATTTTAGAAGTCAATTGCATAAAAACCCTAAATTTTCTTTTAAGTAATTAAACTTGTGAAATGTTTAATTGTTAATGCTTGCTTCAGATCTACCCTTCTATTGCAAATTGTCAATTCATATTTGTGCTTTAATTCTAAAAATTAAGTGGTTAAATGTCAAAACCCTAATTTTTAAGACCTTCTTGATTCAACCTTTGACTGATAATTTCAGTAATCAAAACACTTCCAAATCGGCTGTAACTTTGGATTCCGCAATAAAATCACAATATCTTTCATCCCTGAAAATTTGGAAAAAAGTTGCGAGGACCGTGTGCACCCCGAGCGCCATCGTCCCCGATATTTTTTCTGAAATTTCGGGAGCTAGATCTTACTGTATTTTTCTGCTAAAATCCAGAATTTTGGCTGATTTTATCAATTTTAACACTTTCAAAATTACAGTCAAAGTTGGTATAGTGATTGCTTGGATTGAGGCTTCTAATCATTCAAAAATTGTTGAAATTAAAATTCATGTCAAAATTGTGTTTCTTACAGTCCTAAATTTAAAAAGTGTGTTGGCATTCATTCGAAATTTCAGTGCTTTATTCAAATTCTTGCAATTTGTGACTTTTGAAATTAAGTGCTTAATTACAACAACTTTGATTTCTGCTTTCAAAATTGAATTTTGCGTGAAATTGAGTCAACTTTTAAATTTCAAAACTTGCATTTCTTTTAGTATTCCCTCTAAAATCATAAAATTCAAAATTTCAGTTTCCCCCTCTTTTTCAAAATTCAAATTTTACATTTTTCAACAATCTTGGTAGGGTTCAATTTTGAGATTGCAATTTTAATTTGGCCTATCTACAGATCGTAAAATCACTCATTTTTTTCAGATTAGCTTTACAATCATCGTAACTTTCATCCTTGAAAATTTCGAAAAAAGTTGCGAGGACCGTGTGCACTCCGTTCGCCACGGTCCCAGACATTTTTTCCGAAATTTCGGGAGATTGTCCTGATTGCATTTAACAGCTTAAATCTAGAAGATTGGCTGATTTTACTGAAATTTGCTACCTCTAAAATTCAAAATCTTCTCTCTTTCTTTAGTGCATGAGTTTTACAACAATAAGTCCTACTTACACTATTCCCATTAGACGAAGCCTTAGAATTAAGTCTTTCCAAGGTGTAATTACCGAGGAGATGGAACCTAATTTGAATGGCCTTTTTAACGAGGACATGGGTAATTCCTCTAATCCTCTTAATGATGAAGAAGCTCTCCATGAGGTTTCTGAAGAACAACTTTCAAAATTGGATAACCAATTTGATGGTTTTCGACAATGGATGTCTCAAGAATACCCCGATAGTCAAGCTCTTCCTTTAATTGAGGGTCTAAAACGTATGCTTCAAAAGGATAAGAATGGAATTGATATTTTGCGTGGTATTGCACACATTGTGGATTCGAATGTGATGCCTATGAAGAGTTGTGCCGAAACCTTACGTTATACACAACCTCCTACTCAAGTCAATCATTCTATTCCTTTGACAACTTCTATTGCTAGCATACCTACCTTTACATCAAACATAATGACTACTTCAATACAAGACATTCCTCCTATGATCACTAGTCATCGGGGCAATCCCTCTTCTTCAATCAACCCTCTTCCTTCATTCAATCCGACTTCTTCATTCATTCCTTCAATAAGTGTTCCTATTATATCACCACAAATGAACATGACACAAGGGGGCAATTCGTTTTCCATTCCTCCTTGTAGTGTTCCTCTTGTCCAATCATCTCCTATGACTAACTATCATAGTGTCCCACCACCTTAATCTCTACCTTCTTTCAATAACATAACACCTCCATCACAATCTAACACGTCTAATATGAACTCTTCAACTGAAGCGACCATTAACAATCTTGCACAAACTGTCTCTTCTTTACAGCAACAAATTGCCTCTATGAATCAATCTAAGTTTAGTGTGCCCACATTTGATGTTGCGAGCCCACTTTCTCTTGATATTGTTCAAGCTATTCCCCCTAAACATGTTGAAATTCCACATTTGGAGCTTTATAATGGTAAGGGTGATCCTCTAACACATGTTAAGACCTTTCAAACAATATGTACCGATTTTGCTTATGACCAAAGGTTGCTTGCAAAACTGTTTACTAGAACATTAAGAGATAAAGCCCTACAATGGTATTGCTCGTTGCCTTCTTATTCTATTACTTCTTTCGAACAACTTGCAAATGCTTTTATTCAACAATTTCAAAACAATATAAGTCCTAAAGTTACTTTGATTGATTTAATGCATTGTAAACAAGGTGTTAAAGAAAAAGTGACTGATTTCATTGGTAGATATAAGCATTTGTATGCTCAAATTTCTTTTCCAGTGCCTGACAATGATATTCAAAGAATCTTTATTTCTAATTTACAAAAAGATATTTGAGATAAACTTCTGTTTTCCGAGTTTACTTCTTTCCAACAGTTGTGTGCAACTCTTCACAATTATCAACTGACTGTGAGTCAAATGGAACAATCACATCCTATGGCTCCGAGTGATAAGGGTGATAGTAGTCAACAACCATTTGGGAAGTTTAAACCGAACAGAGAGTCCATTAAATTCAATGAAAACATCATCAACAACAATGTGAATGCAGCATCAGGTGTGCCTCCTATTTCTAAGTTTTTCAAGAAAGAAAGAAAGTTTACTCCTTTGAATGAATCATTGCATAGTATTATGAATAAGTTATTGGAACAAAATGTGCTTACTCTTCCTCCTCTAAGGCAAATAGATCCTGCAAAGATTAAGTCACCCTATTTTGATAACAAATCTTTTTGTCAATTTCATCATCAACCTGGGCATGATACTGAAAAAAGTTTTGCTTTAAAGGGTAAAATTCAAGATTTGATTGATAATAATACTATCTCTGTTTCTGGAGTGAATGATAAAGGCAATACATCTGTAGCTCCTCCTAATCAAAATCTTCAGATTTTCACTGATCCATTACCTTCTCATACCTCTAATGCGATTGAGACTAATGATTCCTCTTTCTCATCTGATGGTCTTGTGTCTATGACTCCAAATGTGATTAACTTTGTAGAGTAGCAGAAAATCCCTAAAGAACCTTCCATCACATTTGATTATAGTGAAACTATCAGGGCACCTGATGGTCCTTTATACATAGTTGCAAAAGTCAAGAATACACCTTGCCGTGGAGTGCTTATTGATCCTTCTTGCATGGTTAATGTCATTACTGAAGAATTTCTTTTTACTTTGCAATTGAATCAAGTGATCTATGACGAAACAAATGTGGTTGTGAAATTATTTGATGCATTTTCTTCTCCTGCAATTGGTTCTATTACATTACCTATTGAGGTCCATAACAAATCCCTTGATGTGGACTTTGCTATTATTCCATCATCCAAACAATTTTGTGTGAAGCTAGGCTATCCTTGGCTATCTTCCATGAAAGCTATTGCTTCTCCTATTCACAAGTGTTTGAAATTTCCCCATAATGGTGAAGTTGTTACTCTCAATCATAGTCTCTTTAAACCAGCTAAAAGAACTTCTAGCGTTCCTCTTGATTATTTTTGGCCTAAACAATTCCAATCTCTTCCTCCGCGAAGTGATCATCTTTTCAAATCTTATCAAAAGTAGAAAAAAGATATGATCCTATCTCTAAGTGAACCTAGAACACCCAAACTTCACATTCCTATCGTTCTTGAGAAGGAAGTTCTTCCCTTGAAAGATAAAACTAATGTCTTTCCTCAAGAAGATTCCCAACCCATCCCTATGGATGTGACTATGCCTATATCTAATAAACTTCCTAAGAGTAGACCTATACCTCCTCGTCATGATGGACTTGGTCTCCTTCCTAAACCAAATATTCCTCCCTTATATGGAGCAGTTCCTCCTCCTTCCTCTTATGGAGAGAAGAGACCTTCCTCTTCTCCTATTATTCAACCTAAGAGACCACAACCTAAACACCCAAGTGATAAGGATGAGAACATTCCTCCTCCTCAATCTTCGCAACTTCCTACTAAGACTAGACGAAATCGTTCTGCACGTGAACGCCGATGAAAGCGTCGTCTTAGAGCTCAGGCAGTTGCTTCTCAAACTTTGCAATCCCCAAAAACACCTTCAACAAGCATTATTCCATTTTCTCCTCAGCCGAAAATTGAGCCAAAATCTCCTAAACATAAGATGCATGATGGTCTTGATCCTGTGGGAGTTAAAGATCCTATTTTTATAAATCTTGATGATGATATAGATGAAAATGTTACTTCTCTTGCTTTTGATAGTGAATATGAACTTGTTGATGTTGATAACCATTTATCTAACGAATTTTCTAAAGCACTTATCCTAGCTCCTAGACAAGAACAACGTGTCTTAGAACATGAACATAGCCCTTGTTTGGATCTTGTGATAGCTCCATCTGCTGTGTTGAATGTTCCTCCTCTAGTGTGTTCCCTTCCTTCCCGAAACATTGATCAGCAAGATCGGGGGGTAGATGACATGCTAGACTAGTTCATTAGCATAGCAGATTCTCTCCTCCTCTCTTTTGTTACTTCTTCTATATGTTATTCTCATTCTTCTATTTATTTGTTGTCCTTAGTGTTGTCTACTTGAGGACGATGCAAAACATTGAGATCTCTTTTGGTCTCTCTCATGTTGACTCAAAAGACACATGTGTTCCCTTCTTCTAGGTGACCTTCCTTGATTGGGGAATGAAGAACAATTATGCATACATACATATGATATACATGAATTATCATACAACATACTGACCCCGAGGAAAGCGAAGTCACCTTCTGCTTTGTGTTTTGTGTCTATTATCCTTGGGGTTATCTCACACTTGGGGGCTAAATCCTTGTGATAATGTGCTCGTTTCTCATTTCTTATATGTATCACTACCTTAAAGAAATCACCCTCGGTGAGGCGTGTGCGATCGCTTTAACGTAGGGGGGCATACATCCCATTCATATCTTTTCAAGATACTTAAAAAATTTCTTGACAAATTTAGCTTTGCCTTGAAAATTTTTGATATCTTTCTTGCATGACACATAGTGAGGGAACCTTACTACTGACAGTCATGGTTCTCCCTCGTGATCTTCCCTTTTACTTTGTCAATCGAAGTCGTAAGATCCTTAGTCCACTGAGGGGCTTGGTGTATCTTGCCTCCTTGACGTGGTGAAAGTTTTTCAATGTGGTTTCCTTGTACTTTACCGGAAGTATGAGCGTACGCTTATACTCCCTTAGTCCACTGGGGGCTTGGTGTATCTTGCCTCCTTGACGTGGTGAAAGTTTTTCAATGTTGTTTCCTTGTACTTTACCGGAAGTATGAGCGTACACTTATACTCCCGCTAAAGTGGGGGCTAAATGTAGCGTCCTAAAATTGTGACACTTGCAATTTTGACCGCATTTGGGTCTTCACGATGGCTATGCAACACTGAACCTGAATGGAGACCCCGAAACCTGTTTACAACATCAAAAACTGCATTTTTCCAGTACCCTGCCTGATCCCTCCTTGCACCCTGTTGTCCCGGGAGGTGGGACCAGAGCGCCTAGCGCCCTAGTCCTTCAGGACCAGGGCGCCCAGCACCCTGGTCCCTGGCCCTATTTTGGGCCTGGTCTCCTATGGGGCTTCGGGTCTTTATGTTTGGAAATTGGAAAATACTCTTTCCTGGTCGACCCAAGGTCGGAAAAATTAGTCTATCAGCCCTAATTGACAAGTATATAAACTACATTTTCCTCTCCCATTTGGGGTAGATAAAAAGAGGAAGGACATATGTGTACAAGACGTGGAAACGATATTCAAGCATTCAAGCATTCCTTCAAGCAATTGATAATTCTAAGTCTCCATTCAAGGCTAAGTGTTGCATTCAAGACAAGGATTCAACCATTGAAGAGGATATCACATATCACATACAACATACAACATACAACAACATCTACACCTTCGCATGTAAGAATACAAACATTCTTACAACAAGGTACTAGTACTTGTTTTACATTACAATCATTTACATTTACAGCAATTTCTCATTTCTTGGTTAATTCCAAAACTGGGGTTTGACCTAAAGGCAAACCCCTCATCCCTAACCCCCCAATCGTCCTCTCTTTTCTGTGTGTAGGTTGCAGGTACGCGGCTGTAATTGAAGATCTGGAATCCTTGTGCAAAGACGAACAGATCCCCCTTCGTTTCGCGGATTTTTCGGAGGACCGTGTGCACGCCGGGCGCCATCATCCTGTCAACTTTTGCTCAAATTTGCAGAACAACACCGTCTCGACATTTTACTACTGATTCCAGGTCCGCAGCTTCATATCATATCCCTATCTCAGCTTATAAGCGAATCTTTCTCACTTTCTATGCATTCCTAGTTCAATCTTTCTATCTACATTCTTTACAAAAGAGGGTATCCTTGCTATCACAACCCTTGAAACTCATATAGAATCCAATCTTGCATTGCGTGGGATTGGATCTTGTGGGTTTCAACCCCTCTTTTGAATGTAAAGTCCCTCCTAAGTGAAAACCATCAACCCTAGTGACTCTCCCTTCTCTCTCCTTGGAGTTGGGAAGGGGAGAACGACTAGGGTTCGATTTTTCCACTTTACACCACTATGTATGGGAAATGCTATGCCATGGATAACAGAGAAGTACCTGTGATAGGTATAATGAAAGATGTAGAAGTAAAAATAGCAGCATTTCCTGAAGCCACTTACAAAATGGATGTTATTGTTACTAACACTATACCCCACTATGGTATGTTACTTTCCAGGTAGTGGGCAACAGCAATAGGGGTAAATGTTCAACTGGACTTATCTTATGCTACCATTCCTATTAGTGGTAATCAGGTCAAATTATACAGAGAGTCACGAGCTCCTAGGGTAATTGAAAATGTAGACCCTAGTATGCTTAATTGTATGATTGATGTAGATTTAGATAACTTTAGACTTCAACCAATTTCACCTCAATTGAAGAATACTGACCCTATTGTAGTCGAACTACAAGCATAGTAGTATGGGTTGTGGCAGATGTATTTTGATGGAGCTTGCTCCAAAGAAGGATCTGGAGCAGGGGTTCTTTTTGTGTCCCCGTCAGGTATAACTTTTAAATACTCATTTTTATTGGCATTCGAGTGCACAAATAATACTGTAGAGTATGAAGCTCTGTTACTAGGACTTGAGGTTACAAAAAGGCATGGAATCCAACTATTGAAGGTAATGGGGGATTTAGAATTGGTTGTCTC
This sequence comes from Cryptomeria japonica, assembly GCF_030272615.1. NCBI lineage: Eukaryota > Viridiplantae > Streptophyta > Pinopsida > Cupressales > Cupressaceae > Cryptomeria > Cryptomeria japonica. The sequence goes on from NC_081406.1 coordinate 266,721,383, forward strand.
TCAGGTGAGATCTAAATATGCATCCAAGAATGATAGATTAAAGCAATATAAGCATGTTGTTTGGGATGTTATTGAGCATTTTGATGCATTTTCTATTAATTGGATAGAGCAAGCAAAAAATATTATGGCAGATTTCCTAGCTAATGTTGCTTTCAAAAATGATGATGCAACGCTAACCGGTATTTCCACTGTGGAAATAAAATCTAGGCCTGCTATTCCTGATAATGTGTAGAATTGGCAAGTTTTTGCTGATGATGAAGACATTCTTAGGTTTATCCAATGTGTTGATGATTATGATGGACAAAAGATTGATTGTAATGCATTGGTGGAAGTGGTAGACAATAGAGAGACAGTGTTTGGAAATGATGTGGTCCAATTGGAAACTAATGAGATACCTAAAGGGCTAGTGGAGCTGGAGAGCATGTTTAGTTATAATGATAGTCATTTACATCAACAGTCTACCACCAAGTTGGAAGAGTTAGAGGAGGTAAACCTGGGGACATAATCATCCCCTAAGTTGGTATATATTGGAAAGAAACTACCCCCTCATGTCAGGACTAACCTTATTAATTTATTCAAAAGGTATAAGCATGTCTTTGCTTGGTCTTATGAAGACCTAAAGGCGAATAGACAAGATCTTTTTCAGCATGAAGTTCCTTTACTTCCAGATGCTAAGCTTTTCAGACAGAAACAGAGGCCTATCAATCCCTTGTTAGAAACTAAAATGCAACAAGAGTTGACCAAATTGAGAGAAGGGGGAATTATCAAACTAATAAGGCATTCTTCATTGGTCTCCAATTTGGTCCCAGTGAGGAAGAAGAATGGAGACATCAGATTGTGTGTAGATTTTAGGAATCTAAATGTTGCTTCCTTGAAAGATAACTACTCATCCCCAAATATGGAAGCCATGCTACAAAGAGTGACATGATGTGATCTTTTATCCATGATGGATGGTTTCTCAGGATATAATCAAGTGTTGGTAAAGGAGTCTGAATAGTTTAAGACAACTTTCACTACTCCATGGGGAACTTATGTATATGTGAGAATGCCATTTGGATTAAAAAATTCATGAGCTACATTTCAGAGAGCTATGGATGTAGCTTTCAAAGAATTCATAAACATCATCATGGTGGTTTATCAAGATGATCTAACTTGTTTCTCTAAGAAAGCTGATGATCATTGTGGACATTTAGAGAAGGTGTTCAATAAAGCCTTGGAATTTGGTGTATCACTAAATCCCAAGAAATGTCATTTTGGGGTCACTGAGGGAAAGTTATTGGGACACATAGTCTCTAAGGAGGGGGTAAGGATAGACCTTGAGAGAATTGAATCAATCAATAAGGTGTCTGAACCTAAAAATGTGAAAGGTATCCAATCTTTCTTAGGTAAAGTAAATTTTGTCAGGAGATTCATTGCAAACTTTGCAGAGATAGTGAAGCCTATCATCAAATTGCTTAAGAAGGATACAAAATTTTATTGGGATCAAGAAGCTTCAAAAGCTTTTGTTGAGATTAAGAAGGCAATCCAAGAGGCACCAGTGTTGAAATCTCCTGATTATAGTAAGCCTTTTTCTTTGTTTTCTTTTGCTTCATATCATACGGTGGCTGCAGTATTACTACAAAAGGACAATGAAGGATATGAACATCCCATAGCCTTCTACAGTAAGTCTTTGCAGGCGGTAGAACTAAGATATGAAATCATGGAGAAACAAGCTTATGCCCTAGTTAAAGCTGTTAAGGCTTTTAGGCCATATTTAGTGAACGCAAATATCATTGCCTATGTCCCACATGCTGTAGTTAAAGATATTTTGTCTCAATCTGAGGTTACTAGGAAGAGATGCAGATGGATTAATAGAATTCAGGAATTCAAATTTGAGATAAAGATCACCAAATTGGTAAGAGGTTTAGGTTTGGCTAAGCTCATGACTGAGTCGAATCTCATGAATGTAGAAATACACAATGTTGAGGTTAGAGATGCTTTGGTCACAAGTATTGAGAGGCAACCCTGGTACACAGAGATAATCCAAATTTTGAGAGGTGATACACTCCCAGAAGAAATGACATACAATCAGAAAAGAACTCTGAAACTCAAGTCCCAAAAATATGTGCTCATTCAGGGTGATCTTTTCTAGAAGAAAAGAGATGGAGAGTTACTAATGTGTTTGGATGAATTTCAAGCTAAACAGGTGTTGACTGAAATGCATGATGGAGTATGTGGACGTCACTATTCTACTAAGACTACTGCTGGTAAGATAATCCGAGCTGGGTATTATTGGCCCACCTTATTTAAAGATACCCATGCATATGTTCGGAGATGTGACCCATGTCAGAGATTCTCATCCAAGCTCAAGTATGAAGGAGCCTTACCCCTAAATCCAATTTCTGTAGAAGCTCCTTTCGTCCAGTGGGGCATTGATTTTATTGGAGAAATTGTTGAGAAGTCAGGGAGAGGTCATGGATGGATCATAGTGGCCACTGATTATTTCACCAAATGGATAGAAGCCATCCCTACAAGATGAGCTACTAGTAAAGTTGTCATTGATTTCCTGATGAATAATATTGTAACTAGATTTGGAACACCTGCAAAATTGGTGATGGATAATGCCATGTGTTTCAGATCAAAGGAATTTGTAGGCTTTTGTACTAGTCACGGTATACTCATGTCATACTCTTCACCTTATCACCCTCAGGGGAATGGACAAGCAGAATCCAACAATAAAAGCCTGTTGAATATCATCAAGAAAATCCTAGAAGAGAATAAAAGATCTTGGGATCAAAAGTTGAAGTTAGCTCTATGGGCAGATAGAATAACAGTTAAGAAATCCATTGGAATGTCACCTTTTGAATTAGTTTATGGTGCCCAAGCCGGATTGCCGGTAAATAACCTTCTTCTAGTGTATAAGTTTTTGCAAAATGAGGACATGGAGGTATCTAAACCAATGAAAAACAGAATGATCCAAATTGTAGAAATAGAGGAGCTTAGGACTTCTGCCCATAAGAAAAATCAGAAGATCTAGTTGCAGTCAAAGTATCTTTTTGATAAGAGGACATCACTAAGGAAGTTTCAAATTGATGACATGGTTCTTCAGTGGAATGAAAAAGGACAGGATAAGGGAAAGCATAAGAAATTTGAATCACTATGGATTGGCCCTTTTGTGGTTTGTGACTTAAATGGTAAGGATTCATATTTCTTGAGGAATATGGATGATGAAATGCAGGAATTTCCAGTGCATGGACAATTCCTGAAGCATTATTTCTCTTAATGTCCATGCACGGTAGGTCCTTTGTTTGTACATATTTTGTTTCTTTCCTGCTTTTCTATTTTGGTCTGTGTTTTGGTCTGTTTCTCTAGAGTTTCTGAGTTTTCTTGTGTTCACCTTGCGATCAACCATCCCCAGTCAAAGCCGCTGTTATCGCTTATTAAAAATGGGCTTTTCTTTTCCCATGATTGGCTATGGTTTGTTGAATTTTTGAATAGGGTGCAATTCCAAATGCTTCAACTTTGTTCTAGACCTCAAGGGTTTAAGGGTTTTTGATTTTAGATCCTCTTGTGTTTATTTTAAACCCTCTAGTTTCTAATCTTTTGTTACTTTATTCACTTAAGTAATGGGTCATGGGGTCATAGGAAGTGTCCCCCCTTGTTATTTGCCTAGGCGGTAATGTTAATTAATCGACAAATCTATGCCTTATATGTTTTTCTCCTAAAGTTGTTGGGCCCAGTAACTAGTGCGCATCTCGTGGGTGGATCCATGGCTTGCTTTATTTTGCTAGGCAAAGTTGTGCATAATTTAAAACTAGCGAAGTTGCGAAAATGACATGGCATGCCACATAGACGGTCTAGCTGGTTGATGATAGTGAGTAAAATGGTGGCACGTGGTATAAGTTACAAGAGTCAGCGGGTCAGGATTAAAGGCTAAAAGGCGGGCCCCAGAGGTGAGTCAGGTCGCAGTTAGGAGATGATCTGGCAGGTACAGTTGTCAATAATTTACTGGAGCCCCGCAGTTTTCTTTCGGTGTATAAAAAAGTGACAAGTTAGCTCTGAAGGTGACTGGACGCCAGGTGTTCACAGTGAGTCAGCGGGCCCACCCCTCCCGAAAGCCTTTTCAGACAGTTAAATGCCGATCAACTTAAAAAATGATCCGACGGCCCACGCTATTTCGCAAGGGTAAGATGCTCGTTCTTTATACTCCGCGAAATAGCGAGAGTGAGTGAGAGTCGTTCACATGTCTAGCGACACGTGGTCTAAGAAGAAAGTTGTAGGCCCACCAAGGTGGAACCGACGGTATAAAAGAAAGACACGCGGCCAGTATTAAGTGGAATGCGAAGGAAATTTCAAGGCCAATGGTTGGGGGTCACGTGGTATCATATAACCAATAGAGAAGCGGGACCCAGCGCGGAGCCAAAGTTGTTAGTTAATTTAACGCTCGATCAAGTTTCTTTTGATCGGACGGTCGGCGCTATTTCGCAGGACCAAGCTGCCCGATAGTTATGCTTCGCGAAGTTGCGAAAGAGCCAAATGAAACACTTGCAGGAACGTTGTGACCCATTGGAGCAAAAAATACGAATTCCTGTATGAATTCAATTTTGAAGGGATGACCGAAGCATGCAGAATCAATGTTGTAGTTAAGGCCCCGAGTACAATATTTGATTTCCTATCAACCGGATGAAGGTATCTTTTAAAGAATTTTGCAGAAGAGCAGATGTAGAGTTATTTTCTTTAGGTACAGAGCAAGTCGGTTCAGTTGCAGAGCAAATTCCTTCAAGCGAAGAACAGGTTCTCTCGTATTCTTGTGTAGCAATCCCTGTGTAGTGTTTTAGATAAGATAATTGATTCGTCACATAATTGTTTAAGAGTGGTATTCATTTCTTACGTTTTCAAAATGGCTCCTAAAAGAGGATTTTTTGGCAAAGTTAACTATTCAGAAATGAGTGTTTGTGATGATTTTTTAGAACAGTTGACGTTGTCAACTAATCAGGCATCAAAGGCAAAAGAATTAGTGCCCAAGGCTCCCCGTTTAAAAATAGGAGAAGGACTATATGACAAGGGCAACTGGCTGAGAGACCCATTGGTTGGATTGTCTGGGCTGGGGTTGTTTAAGATTGGATTTGGAATGAGAAATTCTCCGACTCCACAAAACAGTATTTGGGAACTAGATGTTGGGAAACTGATAGTCCCAGGGGTATTTATGGACATAGATCTGTTGACCCAAATTGCGTTCAACTATGATCTAGTCACAAGAAGCATTCGGGATATAAATGAGAAAACCCTTGTTGAGATTAATGCTAAAGAATTCAGGAAAGCTTTTGGGCTTAATGAGTTCACCAATTTTCTAGAACCTATAAATTTCACATCATTAGCCCAAATTTATGGTGCACAGAGGAGTCATCTCAGGAACGGGTCTCTCAAGGACTTTTTTGTGAAGATAGGAGGGTTAACAGTTGTAGGACCCAACACACAAGAGCCCTTTTCATTAAGTATGTTCACCCTGAGGGCTAAAGGAATGCATTGGGCACTTTGCCAAGTTTTGGGAGAAGATGCTGAAGCAAATATGCCAAATCATTACCTGTTAATGATTGCTCAGATTTTGAATCTTTCTCTTGCAATTACATTTGATTATGCCTCTTTCATTGCTGATGCTATTCATGGAGGGTTAACAGGAATCAAGAATGGAAAGGTGGATAGGCCTTTCGGATGGTACTCACTCCTGATGCATCTTTTTCTCTTCAAAGGTGGTGATTACTTTGTCAGTGGACTAGACCTTGTTAAGGAGAAAGAAGGAGAAAAAATGTCAGTACAATTATGGAATACTGTGTTGTCATGGGATAGAGAGGATGCCAGTTTTTTGAACTTTGATAAATATTTTGCATCCAAGATAAGGACTCTCCTCTGCTCTGAGAACCCAAGAATCCCCAGAGTTCTTCTAGAATTCATAAGACCAAAAGAATTCACAGAGAACATATAAATTGTTCATAACTGGGGTGACATTTACTTGTATCCAGTCTCAACAGTTTTCAGAGTGTTTGGTTTCAGAGGCACCCCTTTTTTGCTACCTTACCAGGGCCCTCTCAAAGTGGGAATTGCAGAGATCCTTAGACAAACTGGTGGTTTACAAGAGGCAGAGTTGACAGGCAGGGGTAAAGGGACTATTTTCCCTGCAGCTACCATAGCCCACCAATTTTTAATAACAAAAGGAGGTTGGAATTGCTTTGAGGATTTCCTCAAGCCTTATCATTTGTCCACTGCAGTGTCCAGGTGTGCTGATCTAGAAGACTTCTTCAACGGTATGTTTAGAAAGAAGGTAGCATGTAGAGGTAGGCCTCATCATTTCCAGTTCCCTGAAGACCTCATCAGAAATGAGTTTGATCTAGATGAGCAGGAGCTGAGAAAAGAGAAGTGGGTGGCTTATAAGAAAGCCTAGGATTTTGTGCATCAGTTTGATGTCAGCTATGAACCATTGTCTAGCTTTTTCCCACTGGAGGAGAAAATAAAGTTTTTGATCGTTTGCTTTAAAGATGTGATGCAGACCCTGAAGGAGAAGAGGGAAGTTGTAGACAAAAGCAACCCTGAAAAGGCGAGAATGATCTTAAGTATTTCAGCTTCCAGCAAAGTAATCCCTCCTGGTGATTATACATTAGATAAGAAATCCAGTTATAGTGTGCTAATGCCTACAACAGGGGAGCCCTCTACCTCCAAAGGAAAGAGGAAGATACAAGATGTCATTGACATCCAAGAAAGCCCAAAGAAGCAAAGGGTGGGGAAAGAAGTACAATCAGATACACCTTTGTATTTCCCATCCCAATCCCCTATCCATATAGGAAATGAGCAAGCAGCAGCTGAGCAACTCCTACAGTTAGGTAGTGTAGGGGAAATTGCCTACACTTATGATGAAGTGGAGGAAGGAATGCCAGAAGAACCCATTGCTACTTAAATGGATATCACTACCACTGAACTCAAAGGCCAGAAGTGGGATTCTGAGATAAAGCAGGCAAGTAATGCCTTCTTAGCTAATAACAATTTTGTCACATCGGAAGCATTTATGCAGTTTATATGGAAACAACACATAGATAAATATAATGCTAGATGTGAAAAGAGAAAAGCTGAGCAGCCCAATAAAGATCTAGCCCTAGTAGAAGAGGAAATAAAGTAAGAGATGATGGAAGAATTCAAAACCATCACCCCTGAGCAGGGAAGAGATATGATAGCACAAGCTGGAGTGCTTATTTTACCCGAATGCGATATAGTAGATGCCCTGGTACTAGATCCAGTGAGAAAAGAGACTAAACCTATGGAAGGGATCACTTTCAATAAGGACAATGCTGCACTCGTTATGTGGTCTCTCAAGAGAAATGAGAGTAAGAAAAGAAAAGACACCCAAAGTTCAAGTTACCTTGGTGGGATGATGGTGAAGAGAGTGCAGAGTACAGGGGTAGTGGAGGCTGCTAGCACTGTGTTAGAGACTGCAAAATTTAGTGTTGCAGTAGTAGAGAAGGAAGCCAAAGAGAAAGAGGCCCTCCAAGTTAAGTTGGAAACAGTTTTGAAGGCCTATAACAATGCCAAGGAGGAGGTAAGAGGTAAAGATAGCATCATTGCCAAGCTGCAGAGCCAGTTGACTGGACAATACCATCAAGGTGAATCTTCAACACTAATGATCTCCTCTTCTAGTACAAGACCTCCACCTACTAGCCCTATTATTGAGTTTCCACCATCTCCAGCACCCTCCAGCTCTCAAATGGTTGAAATTACTCCTCAAGAATTAGAAAACTTGAAACAGGTTCGGGCCTTATATGCAAAGAAGTATGAGGAGAGAGTAAGAGCTACAATTTCCAGTTTTGCAGATACAATAAATGCCCCATTGCTCTACAACAATGTAGGTAAAATTATGGATATATGGAATGAGCTCAGGAGAGACAAGGTCATTTTGACACCTATTTTTGACAAATGGAGGCCTAGGGAGCAAGATTTAGAGTTTATGTGTGTATCCTACGATGAAGCAAGGGTCAATCCCATCATTAAATCCACTTCTGATGTCGCTAAAGTTTTCGTACAATTAGTAGCAGAAGTGGATAATGTTGATAGGAAGGTAAATTTGTGCAAAAAGGAGTACACTGATCAAGTTTTTGAGTTGCTCCTAGGAGTTTTTGCTAGCCCGGATCAATTAAAAGACAAACAAATGTGGCTTAAGGAGATAGAAGCTAAATTGTCAGCAAGAGTTAAAGGAATTATTGATCTAGATGATGCTTCTTTCTTTGTTTTGACAATACAAGAGATAGAGAAAATTAAGTCACATTATGGTTTTCTTAATTCAGAAGTCAACAAAATGAGAAATTCTTGGAAAAGGTTGACTAAAACTAAGGATAAAGAGATTAATTTCTCATGGCCGACAGAAGAGGTGTATGATGAGTGGACAACTAAATATGCCACCCATGATCTGGGACAGTTGGAGAGTGCCCCTGAAAAGGTAGAAGAAGTTGCAACTGAACAATCTATTCAAGAAACTGCAAAGGCCGAAAAGAGCTTGTAACTACTTTTGTGAAAAGCTTGTAACCTCTTTATTTTGAAAGAACTCATTGTAACAAACTCTCCTCGAAAAGTCCGAAGCTTTGTGCATCCATGTTGTTATAAATGGATACCAGGACTAGAGAAAAAAGGATCGCAAAGAATTGTAAGAAAATGCTGCAGAAATTTATTTGAGCTTTTCTAAGTTTTATGGAGAATATTCAAAAACTTCTTGCAATATTTCTTGATCTAAATATCAATATACAGACCATTAGTTTTGAGTGAAGCTTTGTGTTGTCTTCAAGGGTGTTTACAATTTGTTTACTGTTTTCATTCTGAATAATCCAAGGTTGTTCTGTTTGAATGGAATTGCAAAACAATTTTAGTAGAAGTGTTCGTTAGCTTTTCTCTTTAGGAGGGAAATTAAAGATGCGGGGATCACTCATACCAGTAGACTCTTTGGAAGAGACTTTGAATTTTGATGATCACAACTTAATTTGGAATGCATAAATTATTGTAGGTGTCAGGCATATACAAGGATTAATAGAAACCAATCCAACGGGACGCATAAAGATGTTTTGTTTGAGGAGAATTATCTGAGTTTAGATGACTCTGTGACCTTGGATAAGGCACTGGTATTGATTGAAGTTGTTTATTGCATGTTTTGTTGATCGAAATGCTGAATTTAAGTATAATTTCCATTCTTTGTTTTTAGTTGATTTCAAGGTGAATAAATCCACTGGTTTTCTGGACTGGTTTGCTGTGGGTATATGTTTGAAAGTGTGAATTCAATTCACAAAGGTATACCCACCTAGGCTCTGAGTAAGTCCGAAGTGTAGAAGGTTCAATCAAACCTTGTCATATGTTGCCTTCAGAATTTCCTTATCTTTGATGTCTCTTCTGCACCGAGTTTAATCATATTATTTTAAGGATGTTAAAGGGAATCAGATTTTTAAGACAACAACAGTTGCTGATTGGTTATGTTCTTGAGCTTTCAGATGTTGATCGATGAAGATTTGATGTGGTGTTGGTACAACTATTGGTGATTATTCTAACGTGGTTGTTTTTGTTTCCTAGTTGTGTCCTATTTTTTTTGGTGATCCACATTGATCATTGTGCAATTTTTTGATGATTTCTATCAACCAGTATTGATTTTCATGTTATGTAGTATTTGTGGTGGTGTAGTGTGTTGTAGTTGATCTTGGCATGATTTCCGATGGATGTGATCATTCAGGAATTTGAATTAGGTCCATGCTATGTAATGTAAATCATTATATTGGTTTGGTGGTTGATCTTTGTATCCTATGATGCAATTTTATAATTGAGGGTTGAGGGTTTAACCGACCTTGTTATCAAAGTTGATGAATTGTATATATAGGTGATTTTTTCATGTAGTTTGTGTATCGGTATTGTGTCTGCATTATTAGAGAGAGCTGAATGTGCGAACAGGATATTTATCATTCAGTGAAGTGTTGAGGTGAGATTGGTGTTGCAGAGAAGAAAATTGTGCTTAACCGAAACTATCATCAAGCATTTGTAGATGCTAGCATTGCAGTTCATTTCTTTTGGATTGTAGTCCAAATCATATTATAAGTCAGTGAGATTTCCCTGAGGGTTGTAGCCTTCTAAGAAATATCTTTTGAGCACTGAGCTCTGGGTAGTATGCCGAAATGCATGTGCATTTCACATTGTAATATTTTCACATATTACTACAGAGTATCATCTTATTGTGGGTAGGTTCCCACCATGGTTTTTCCCTTAATCGGGTTTTCCATGTCAAAAATCTTGGTGTTGTGTGTTGTGTTCTTAATTTTCTTAGTTGTTTATTTTTGCAGTTTATCAGTTTTTGTTTTGGAGTTTAATTTTTTGTATCCGGTGAAGAATGACTCACCCCCCACTCTCAGTCTTCCTTTTTGATTGCTGCTAACAATTGGTATCAGAGTTTGATCCTCTGTAGAAGATTAATCACTTGAGGAGATGTGGGATGACAGCTCAAGGTATTATTTCCAAGAAGGACAATCTGAGGTTTGATGGAAGTAACTATATTGTATAGAAGAGACATATGGAGGTGCATTTGAAATGTCTTAGAGGTTGATTATTGGAAGATTACTAAGAATACCTATGTTGTTCCTCATAATGGACCATCTACTCCTGATGAGGTTAAGGAAGCTGAATATAACATTAGGGTGAAGGAATAATTGCTTAGTTCCTTGACTGATTCTGAGATGATAGATATAATATGACTTCAGACCGCACATGAGATCTGGGAGAAGCTTGAGATGTTGTATGAAGGTGATAATCAGGTGAAAGTTGCTAAGTTGCAGAGTTTCAAAGGAAAGTATGAGACATTGAAGATGAGAGAAGATGAGAACATACATTCATACATGGCTAAGGTGAATGAACTCGTCCTTGGTATTAGATGTATTGGTGGAAAGATTGAGTAAGATGAGATTGTTTCTAAGGTGTTGAGATCTTTGCCTCCTACTTTTAAACATAAGGTTTCCGCTATTGATGAGATCCAGAGAGCGATACTTGCAGTTGCAACACAAAACACTCTATAGATCATTACAAGCATGGTTAGTAAATAATAAGAAAACAAAGATGAACAATGATAAAGTGACCTATCACCTCCTAAGAGATGCGGGTATGGATTTGCTCTCAGTTCTGGATAAGCAATCCTAGTGACTTGACTACACCTAGATAGAGGATTTGAAATGATAATGATATGCAAAGATGAGATTGATTATGCTAGATTGATCCAAGAGACTAATTAAGCTAATGATATGCATGATTAAGCTATGATGATGATGCAATTAAGCTAGAAAATAGATTGATTAAGCTACATGATTCAACAATTATGCTAGAAAATGATCAAATTAAACTAGTTCTAAGATACAATTGCTTATAATAACAATGCTCAAATGATATGCTAGAATGGATATGCCTATAGTAACAATGCATAAGATGAAAATGAGATGGGATCCTTATTGCTCCAAAATGGGGGATATTTATAAGATTTCCAAGGCCAAGGGTGAGGTGGCAGGAATCAACGGTCATGATTGAGTCTGAACATATCAAGGGTGAAATTAGAGGAGGTTGAAGAAGAGGTTGGAGGAAGAGACACTTGTCATCTTTGTGGTGACAAGTGTCAAGGAGTTTTGCTCATTAAAGGGCAAGTGTCCAAGAGAGGAGACATGTGGCCAAAGTGCCATGTGTATCAAGAAGAAAATATCCACACCATAGTAGGTTAGGATAAGGAGGTTAGAATGTGCAAGATAGGATAGGGTTAGGCAAACCCAAGGTTAGGTGGAATGAGTTAGGTTAGAGGGATGGTTAGGTTAGGTGGTTAGAAGTTAGGAGGCATGTGGGTAATTTGAATTTAAAAATTCAAATAATAAGAAAAGACTAATTAATTTTCAAAAACTCATAAATTTATTTTTTTAAAATTAATTAGGGGATTATAAGAATTAATTGAAGTTGGGGGGAAGATTAATTAATTTGAATTAATTAATCAAAGGGGACTATGAAAATGAACCTATTAAATAAATCCTTAGATTTATTAATAAGTAGATGAAAGGGAGAATTTAATCAAATTGCCTAATGAATTCAATTAAATTACAAAGGGGGATTAATTAAATAATTTCTAATTTAATTAATTATCTTCAAACCATTTTTAGGTGTATACATTTTGCCCCTCTTTGAAGCAACGTGTGATGGCACGTTGATTCAAAGAATAATCTCATTTTGATGATGATATTGGTTCGACAGGATGCCCCAGCTATTGATTGATAAATTCTGATACGATCAATTGAGATAATTGATCTTTGGAGTGTTTGGATTTTTGCGAAATTGATATCCCGATTAGAAATGATTTGATTTCTGCAACTTGGTTGATGAAAATCCGAGTTTTACGATCACAGTGATGCGGTTCTTGATTGATTAGATTGATAAGATCGAGATTCAGTCTGGTTTCAGGAATGACACCTCCTGTATAAGACAAAGATGATCAAAGCGTCTGGTTTCAAGAATGATATATCCTATATAAGAGATGATCAGAACATCTGGTTTCAGGAAAGATACATCCTATATAAGACAAAGATGAAATAGATGCTATGTGATCGATTGATAGAATTGATAAGATTGATTGGATAAATAAATGACAATTTGTTGATATCAAGTTACAGGAAGATTTAGATAAGCTGATGTTGGTTATGTTGAGGGGGGAAATATAAGATTTTCATTTAGTCGATAATAGCTAGATAGAGATGAGTCATCAATTTGATTGTGTATACACTTATGATGATACCTTGATGATTCCTGTGATAGATTTAACCTTGGATAAAATGAGCATGTGAGATCCCATGCAAGAATGAAATGCAAGCTAAATGCAAAGCTACGACCGGACCAGTCACTGGGTTATTGTGTTTTGTCCTCATTGAGATTTTTTTAATGTGGGAAGTAAGTGCAAACATCGATGGTATAATTAAACCATGATGACCTGAGCATGACTTTCCTGGATTTTGATATGGCAAGTTAGCACAAGCATCGATGTATAATTGAACCGAGATGACCTGAGTGTTGCTTGCATAAAACATGCAGTATTAACCATTTCAATACGCAAATCATAAATGTCTTTGATGCAACTCCAATGATCATGTCTCGAGACAAATTTGCACATATTAATGATTAATTTACAGTCAGCAGACAAGAAAAATATCATGTTCTTTCTTTGTTTCTCAAGTCAAAGACATCCTGGAGTCACTCAGAAATCATGATAATGAAAATGAAGATAGAAAAAATGAACAATCATGTTAAAATCATTATCCAAAAGATATCATCCATGTGCTTAGACTGACTTTGTGATAGTTTGATGGTTGGCAATTTGATCTCATGTTCAATGTTGGATATATCTCAGTTTTAGCTTGATAAGGGTTGTCTAACTGTTATTCTACCTGTTTGATTAAGCTCAAAATGATAAAAAAATATACCCCCAGCTAGGTACAGGATTTTGCCCCAAGCCTAGAAACAAATTCATTATGATATACCCAATATTCCAAACGATGGGGAGAAGCCACCTGGGATGCCTGCGTATGTACAAAGGCTTTATTATGGATATGAACATTGTCGAATGAATGCAAGCGGAAGGATGCATGAACTAATAGATGGAAGAGATAGCAAACAGATAGTGCCTGTTTGCCATATTTTCACCATCTATTTTTATTGCACTTTTTCTCATATTTGATTTTTTTTTAATTTTCTGTTTTTTCACGTTTTTTTGGATTTTTCTGCTTTTTCACTATTTTTTATTTTTCTACTTTTTCATTGTCTTTGGATTTTTTGTTTTTTCACTATTTTTGGATTTTTTTGCTTTTTCACTGTTTTTGGATTTTTTTGCTTTTTCAGACATAAAATTTCTTCAGATGCATTCTATTGATGGGTTCTTCGAGCTGATCTTCGTCCTGTGTTGATAGCTGATATGCTCCTAACCCAAATATTGTTGTGACCACAAATGGACCTAACTAGTTTGGTTCAAATTTTCCTTTCTTTTCTCAATCTATCTGGTTGTGTGGATTTTCCTTTAGTACTAGTTCCCTAATTTGAAAGACTCGTGGTTTGACCCTATGATTATAACTTCGACACATTCTTTGTTGATATACCTTTAAATTATCAAAGGCATTTTGTCTTCGTTCATGGATCAATTCTAACTCCTGCAGTCTAGATACTCGTTCTTCATCTAGAATAAGACCTTTTAATGATACTCATAGAGAAGGTATCTCTACTTCTATTGGCAGTATTACTTTTGATCTTTAAATAAGAGAGAAAGGTGTGGCACCTATTGGTGTGTGGATACTAGTACGGTAGGCCCATAGAGCAGGGTTCAAGTGAATATGTCAATCTCTTCCAGCATCATTCACTGTCTTTTTGAGGATTTTCAAAATAGTTTTGTTTGATGCTTCTGCTTGTCCATTCCCTTGTGGATAGTAGGGTGTGGAAAATTTGTGTTGGATCATGAATTTCTCACATAGTTCTTGTACATCCTGATTCTTGAATGGTCGCCCATTATCAGTGATAATGGTCATGGATAGTCCATAGCGACAGATGATGTAGTTCAAGATAAATGCAACAATTTGTTTTCCTATGATATTTTTGAGAGGTACTGCCTCAATCCATTTTGTGAAATATTCTGTAGCTACAAAGATGAATTTGTGACCATTGGATGAAGAATGATTTATCTTTCCTACTAGATCAAGACCCCATTGACAGAAAGGCCAAGATGTTGCTAAAGCATGAAGTTCTTGTGTTGGTGCATGAATCAAATTCCCATGGATCTGACATTGTCTGCATGTTCCATAGTTGGCCAATAATAGCCCAAGCGTATGAGTTTTTTTGAAAGGGTAAGACCACTTGAATTAGTGCCACAAATGTCGTTATGGACTTCATGTAAGGCATTCTTGGATTCTTCTTGTTCGAGACATCTTAAAAGAGTATCGTCTAGACCTTGTTTAAATAGGGTATCCATGATGAGAGTATAATGGGAGGATTGGAGAATAAAGTTTCTCTTTTGATTTTTTGATAGGTTAGGAGGGAGGATATTATCTTTCAAGTATGTGTAATTTTGGCCGTAGCGGGAGGAATCATGCCTAACAAGGTGACAGATACTTTGGGAATCAGGACAATTATGAGTAGGGTAAAACAACTCTTCTACCAGGAATTCATAACGTTGTTGATTTTCCTGTGTCTAAAGGAGAGAAGCAAGTGTAGCCATGACATCTATTGCTTTGTTGTCATTCCTTCGAATCTGCTAAAAATTTATTTCTATAAAGTATTTCTTCATATCATCAACCATCTTTTTATAAGGCATTAACTTTTCATCCATTGTTTGATAATTGTCATTGATTTGATTGATGACGAGCTAAGAGTCTCCAGAGACTTGAAGTTGTGTAATGTTCCATTCTATAGCCATTTTGATACCTATAACCAAAGATTCATACTCTGTTGTGTTGTTGGTGCATGGAAAGCTTAATTTGTATGCTTTTGGGATTGTATGACCTTGTGGTGTGATAAATAGAATACCTACTCCTGATTCATGTTGTGTTTCATTATTGATGCCTACTCCTGGATTGATATTCAGGTGATGTATTGTAAGATATGGATCAAACCCTAGAATGTCTGCATATGACCAGGTAAGATTGATTTTCCATCTTTTGAAGGGTTCCAAATATTTTTGTACTTCATGTTTTGATAAAGAGATTTTTTAATGTAGATCAACTGTGCCAAAGGTAACTGCCTCTGTTGGTTCGATCAAAATGGATGACCTTTCTTGATAGAATTCAAGTAAATTGTCAAATCTCCCATCTGTGCCTCGAGGAGGTTTTCACCATTAGATTCATCCTTTCTTTTTACTTTTTCTCGGTGTTGTTCACCAAAAGTGATAACCCAAGACACCTTCAAATCTATCTATGAGATAGCCGATCTCAATCAATGAAACACCTCAAGGCTTGGACAACATGACAAGGATATGAATCCTTCTACTCTTCAGGCTCTGCAAAACCTAGGCGGGTATACCTTTGATGCATTTAATCAGACCTAGTACACACAAGACTGCATCAATCAAAAGCAAATGGATCTCAAAAGGTTCAAAAACTAAGAGGTAACTACAGATGGGCTAGATCCACACTTGCAACTCAATATTTTTGAATCATGAGATGGAGGGACACTTCCACATAACATAAAATATAAAAAGATATTCTGATTTTTGCTTTTTTAAAAGGTGTTCTGACAACCTTTCAATATTACAAGAGACCAGTGCCTTATCCAGGCCACAAAGTCATGCATAAAACTGGATGAGAAATCTCAGATGCAAGTTCTTTTCAACATCAAATTTTCATTTATCAATGGCTTATATTAATACAATCCTCTGCTCTGTCACAAAACCATGCTTATACTTATATATATATATATATATCCAATATGCATTCAAAATCATTAATGCTGGGTTTCAGGATTTAAATCCTTCCTTGAAGAATACCCAAAAGACAACATTACACTCTTAGAGGAATCTAAAAGAGACAACTCAACTTATCCTTGATAATATGAAATTATATGATTCTGAGTACATTTTGGAGATAATTTCATGGAAACTCACACATGCCTTGCATATGTGTGAACCTGCAAACTGAAACTAAACCTATAGTAAAGACAACACTAAAAACATAGACGAACACACTGTCATTCGCATTGATAAAAGGATGCCATCACTGGAACCTGCAATTTCGGATTTCTCCCTTGGAGAAAATCTCTCAAAAGTTGGAACCCCTACAACTGAGAAGAATTGGGAATAAGAAGGAGAGGGAAGAGAATCAAATCTACAACTGAAAATTGCCAAGTGTCTCCCCTCTAACTGAATTTTGTTCCCATGGATATTGCTTCCAAAATATCCCACATTTGTCAAAATTAACCTCATAATAAGATTCCTCACTCTGAGAGCTTTCCGACGATATATAACACTTTATATTTTGATCAAAATTAACTTTGCAAGGTCCAACATTCGTGCATCTTTTCGTGAAACCACGCGCACCGTTGATCCATCTCGAACTTGCTCACTCATTAAGCCGACCTTCTTCTGCAAAATTTTGCCTGTCTACCTCGAGAAGCATGCCTGCATGGGGTCGACTTGGTCGCCGCTCAGTCACCTCCTTCATTGCCTCGGGATCCATGCTCGCGTGTGGGCCCACCTTGGGTGCCATCAAGCACCATCCGTCAAAAGCCTTTAAGGCTTTCACACTATGGATGTGTGAAGCCTTACTATTAAATATAAAAAAAATGCATCGCCCAGCCAATGTGGGATAATGTATTTTAGCCTGGAACTACATTTTTGAAGGTTTTTACAGAGTGTTTTAATGGTTGCCGATGGATTTGTTGGAGATTTTCGAATTCCTTCTTCGACTTCAACGCCTATTGTATGCCTTTTACCTCAGAAGACTGCTATCTGCGTTTGCTAATAGTTTCATTTTCCCATTTCACTTACCACGCTGGAGAGGGGCTGCATTGCATTGGCTTGGGTTTTATTTCCTTTTCAACATGCTCTGCACCATACTGATTTGAATGTTTCATTTGGCTTTATCTCCATTGTGGTGGGGGTTATGCTTGCCAATGGCACTTGCTGGAGTTTGTTGCTGCTGAACATACCACGTGGGAAGGGAGAGCACACAAATGTTTGCATTAATATAAACTTCAAAGCTGCCCACTTCATCATCCATGCAAGGCTTCACACTTTGCATTTGGTGTTGGTCTTCAATGCTACCTTATATATGTTACGCACAGCAAGGGAATTTGGCATTTCATCTACCATAGCATTTGTTTGAAAATTTCATGACTTTTCCTCTTTCACGTTTGTTGAAGGTCTATTGGTCTTTACACATGCTAATACATTTGTTGGAGTTTCCTCATGTCTTTCACCATGCTATACTTCCACCAGCCAATTGCATTGGTTCTATTTTTTGATGCCTATCCTCCACCAACCACATAAGGGCTGCCAAATTGGTGTTTGCTTTTAAACTAGAATGTTCATTGCCCTCACCAAACACCAGTCATGTGCTACAGCAGGGAGGATGTTTGGCAATCGTTGGATTTGGGAGAAACAACCACCAATTGCATTGGCTATGCAGGGAGGATGCTGCTTATGGCATTTACTTTAGAAAATTTTAAATGCTGCCCCTTCACCATCCTCACTGCCTGCTGTTACTTCTACTTTGCTACCAAAGCCACGTAGAGGGGAGAAGTGGGTGTTTATGCCACTATGCATATGCTTGAAGGTTTCTATGCTGCTACAGCTACTGACTGAGCATCACGTGGGGGGGGGGGGGGGGGGGGGGGTTTGACTGTTAAATTGCATTTGCTGCAACTTCAATACCTTTGTTCAAACACCACCGCCAGCTGAAAAGGATAAGGAGGCAAGTGAGGAAGGAGGAATATGGTTCTTGTTTGACATTTGCATTCGCTGGAGACACAAACCCATGCCATACTCTACCTGACATAATGCCTTTTCATGGATTTTTTATGCTTGCTAATGACATTTGCTAAAACATGTTTTAATGGGCTGCAATTGCTAAAAATTCCAAATGAAAACTTCAATGCCTCTTTTCAACCTCCAGTTTGGCGCTTCACCAGCATATTGAATTTGTTGTTTAAAAATTAAAATGCATTTTTATTGTTGACTCCCACAACAGAGGGGACATTGGCGAATTTACATGGACTTGGGTCTCCACATACCAATCTGCAATTCATTGAGGTTTTAATGCCTTTTCTAAAACCATTTCGCCATTAAAGTTTAATGGACGGGCATGGGTCCTACTAAATTTTTTTTCGTTTTCACGTAACTGACCCCTGGAATGCTTCACGGACCTAAAAAATACCTCTGGAAATGATCGGCATTGTTTTCGGATCATTAATCCGCATTTTACAACCTTCAGGCAATTACGCCATAATTTTCGCATTTAATTGCGAAGATGTAATTTTCAAACCTATCAAAACACCTTTCTGGAGCTCGCCATCTGACAGGCGTGTACTCTGATATACAAGAATGACTTCTACCCAACAGTTTCTCAAGATGATTCCCAAGCGAAGAGATATTAATTTCCGAAAATGCCCAACTAGCTTTGTCGACACTGCGGACCTGATGAAGTCAATGTCCTGGCAACACATGACGCCTTTCTCAAAAATATCAAACGACCTCCGTAGGTCCTCAAATTCGGAACATAGGTACCTTAAAGTACATATTAAATCTTTGAATTCTCAGTTCGATCAACAGACTGACAGGATGCAAATGGTGCGCACACAAAAATGGCTACATTAACTGATATAACAATGGAAGTGCAGATAACTGAAAATGATGGCTGAATGAATCCTTTTGAAAACCGATCAAACGGATTGACAGAGGCTTGAAATTTGAAACGTAGCTCATCATTTATACCAGTAATAACTTGGAGCAAACATTATGGAATGACGCTTACTAAGGCAACTTTTACACTTGTGCAAAACAGGGCTCCGACTAGCTATCGAAACAGGGACTTGCCAAAACACACAAACTGCAAACAGATTTGGCTTTGAAAACTGAGCAAATGGATTCATTAGGACTTGAAATTTTGCAGGCTGACTCACATTTATGCATAGAATTGAATCCACTTTGAATTTATTCATGACAATCAACAGGGCAAAAGATGTAATTTCTCAAAGAAGGCTACTCAATAAAATCTGCATTTGTGCCTAAAATGCACTTTCAGCTCACCCCTCAAAATGGGTACCTCATAAACTTCTCCAAATTGAATTCTGAAAGTTGCACATCACTGAATAGGCCAAATGAAAGGTGTGGGAGATGAATCCCGAGCCTTACCCCCTGAAAATCAACTGGCTCCATTTTGCCCTCTCGCAAACTAGGCCATTCAAACTGACTCATTTAGGTGCAAAGCAAAAATTTGAATTGGGCGGCCTCAAAACTTGACTCAATTTTAATTAGTCTCAACACTCGGTCTAATTTTGACAATGAATGGTTTTTAGCATTAGACTTGATATTGTTTTCTTTATGTTCACTTTGAGAACTAGGAGATTTGACACCCATTTGACTTGAAGATACGTTAGTGAAATCCCTGGTGAAAGTTGTTGCGGGTTTGATTTCATTAAGATATAAGGATATGGCATGGTCATTAGGAAAGGTATCAATGGTGGTATGTGCTTCATTTTCCCAATCCATAGGTTCAGGAAGGATTAGAGGTAAATGATCTTCAGCTTGAATTGTTTCAAAGATATTAGGGGTCATGATAGAGATGTCAGAGCTTTCAATATGTATTTCCATGTCTAGAATGATACTCTCATCAGAATGACCTCGCACAAGTAGCTCTTGATTGTCCTCAATTAAGTCCAATTCAAGTGAATGTGATTCTAATTCAAGTGGGCTAGTTCCTAACATCTGTCCTGCATACGTGTGAACTATATTGACACTTACATCTTCTTCTTCCCTTTCAATTTGAAGTTTTTCTTGTTTGTATTTCCATGATAGCAAATATTCTCCATTCCCTCAATTTCTTAGTTGCATTTGTTTTTCCATGTTTGACAAAAAAGATGCAAATGATTATTCCTTGGATTGTGTGCTTGAAGATGCTGCCTCTCTGTTATGTGAAACAATGACCTCTTGAGCTGATTTCAGATTACTACAATACTGCAATGGATCTGAGTCTGTTGAGATCATGATTTCCTACCCATTGTATGGAAATTTCAAGCACTGATGACATGTTGATGTAATAGCTTGTATGTCTTGTATCCATGGTCTTCCCAAGAGTATGTTGTATGGTAGGTCCAAGTCTAGAACTTGGCATGTTGTATCTTTCTATAAAGGTCCCACTCTGATGGGTAATATCACAATTCCTTTAGAGGAATGTTCTTCTTCATCATATGCTTTAAATGTGATCTTTTTCAGGGGATCAATTGCATCTTCAGAATAACCTAAAGCACAGACTAGACTCAAAGAGAAAATGTTTAAGCCATTTCCCCCATCTATTAGGACATGTTTAACGATTGTTCTATGAATGGGGACTTCAATTTGCAAGGAAGCATTATGGGATGTTGCAATGAATTAATGCTTGGATATGAAGGAGATGAGCTTTGAATAGGATCCTCTAAAATATGTTTGATGGGTATATTGTTTGGTGTGGACACTATGGAAGATTATTGCAAGTTTTCAGGAGGTTTAGGAATAGATGCCTTTGGAGAATCAATTTGTTGATGGGGGGATTAACCATTGCTAAAAATAGGTGTATGATTTTGATCTTCTTTAGCAAAATCCTTAAGGGATATCTTTAAGAGTTGCATAAAAGAACCACCTTTCTTTGGAGATGTATTTGAATCCTTGTGAGGTTTTGACATAGTTGTATTTTGATTTTGGACTTGTTTAATTGCTCTGATATGCTGGCTTGTTATGTATTCTTCTTGTGTTTTGCTTTGGTATGTCATGTTTCTATGATTTTCATATATTTCAAATGTTTTGGTTTCCGTTTCTGCAATCTTTCATCTCTGAGCCCTGGTTAAAATGGGTATACACGTGTTAGATATTGTGCTAGGATTAGATTGTCCAAAAGTTGTTTTGATAAGTGATCAACTTGTCAATGTAAATGCGATAGAGCAATATGACACGAAAAGATGGTTCAAGTGTTTAAAAGTTTGCAATTTTTTTGATCTTTGGTTTTGGAGTGCGATGATGATGATTTGATAAAAAACCAAGTCCAATAGGAACGATATATCCTATGATGTGGGACAAGATTGTCCTGACCAAAAATTGTAGTTTCGTGATAGAGGATGATACATCTTGATGATAAACTATGTTTTGAGTGATCATTTTATCAAAGAGGGTGATGATGCACTTTGAGATGTTTATATCTTTTGCTTGTTGAATGTGAATACTTGAAAATCTTGAGGTGTCTATCTCTAGAGTCCGATTTGACAAATGATAACTTGACCAAGCTAACCAAGAAGAAAATCCAAGCACAAAATGATACATAACAGGTGTTTATGCTCACTATAAACTGACCCAACCAATATGATAAATCTGAAAAAGACATGCAAGAATACAATTCTAGACAGACAGAGACATAAATTTGTATGATAGTTTAAGCAGCTTTAGACGATAATACATATCTGTGATGTGTGATATCTGTAGCTGCAACATAAAACACTCAATAGATCATTACAAGCATGGTTAGTAAATAATAAGCAAACAAAGATGAACCATGACAAAGCGACCTATTGCCTCCTAAGAGATGCAAGTATGGATTTGCTCTCAGATCTAGATAAGCAATCGTAGTGACTTGACCACACCTAGATGGAGGATTTGAAATGATAATGATATGCACAGATGAGATTGATTATGCTAGATTGATCCAAGAGACTAATTAAGCTAATGATATGCATGATTAAGCTATGATGATGATGCAATTAAGCTAGAAAGAGATTGATTAAGCTACATGATTCAATAATTATGCTAGAAAATGATCAAATTAAACTAGATCTAAGATGCAATTGCTTATAATAACAATACTCAAATGATATGCCAGAATGTATATGCCTATAGTAACAATGCATAAGATGAAAATGAGATGGGATCCTTATTGCTCCAAAATGAGGGATATTTATAGGATTTCCAAGGCTAGGGGTGAGGTGGCAGGAATCAATGGTCAAGATTGAGTCTGAAGATATGAAGGGTGAAACTAGAGGAGGTTGAAGAAGAGGTTAGAGGAAGAGACACTTGCCATCTTTGTGGTGACAAGTGTCAATAATCTTTGCTCATAAAAGGGCAAGTGTCCAAGAGTGGAGACATGTGCCCAAAGTTCCATGTGTCTCAAGAAGAAAATATCCACACCATAGGAGGTTAGGATAATGAGGTTAGAATGTGCAGGATAGGATCAGGTTAGGAAAACCCAAGGTTAGGTGGAATGAGTTAGGTTAGAGGGATGGTTAGGTTAGGTGGTTAGAAGTTAGGAGGCATGCGGGTAATTTGAATTTAAAAATTCAAATAATAAGAAAAGACTAATTAATTTTGAACAACTTATAAATTGATTTATTTTAATTAACTAGGGGATTAGAAGAATTAATTGAAGTGGGGGGGGAGATTAATTAATTTGAATTAATTAATCAAAGGGGACTATGAAAATGGACCTATGAAATAAATCCTTAGATTTATTAATAAGTAGATGAAAGGCATAATTTAATCAAATTACCTAATGAATTCAATTAAATTAGGAAGGGGGATTAATTAAATAATTGCTTATTTAATTAATTATCTTCAAACCATTTTTAGGTGTATACACATATGAAGGTGTTACAGATGATGAATCAGAAGGAGATGAAGTTGTGTTTATTGCCATTAAAGAAGATAGACCTGTACTTATTGATTCCACTAGCTGTTTTGTTGAGGAGAATGTTTTGGCTGCTAAGGTAGAAGAAAAGGATGAATGGGTGATTGATAGCGGTTGTTCACATCGTATAACCGGTGATAAAAGAAAACTTTGGAATAGTTAGATTTGGAGATGACAAAGCCCATGTAATTCATGGGAGAGGTTCTATTTCTTTTGATGGTAAGCATAACACTAATGATGTCTTGTATGTTGAAGGTTTGAAGCATAATATTTTGAGTGTTGGAAAAATCGTTGATAAGGGTTATGATCTATAATTCAAGGATGGTAAATGCAAGATCTTAAATGCCTCAGGTATAGAGATTGCATCTGGGACTAAGATTGAAGGTAACATTTTGCATTTGAATGCTGGTGAGAAAAGTTGTTTTATTACTAAAATAGATGAGAGTTGGTCGTGGCATAGGAGAATGTGTCATGTAAATTTTGACTCGTTGATTAAGATCTGTTCTACAAAAGTAATTATAGATCTGCCTAAGATTGTTAAGCCTACTAATCCAGTATGTAAGGAATGTCAGTTGGGTAAGCAAACAAGGATTTCTTTCAAGAGTAAATAGTATACATCTAATGGATTGCTAGATCTTGTGCATATTGACCTATGTGTACCTACAAATGTTAAAAGTGTGCAGGGTGATAGATACTTTATGCTGATAATTGATGATTATTCCAGGATGATGTGGGTTGTCTTGTTCAAGGAAAAATAAGAAGCATTTAACAAATTCAAGATATTCAAAGCTAAAGTTGAAATTGAGTCCAGATTGAAGCTGAAGTGTCTGAGATCTGATAGAGGTGGAGAATTATGTTCCGGTGAGTTCATTTTATTCTGTGTGATGCCTAGAATCAGAAGACAACTATCTTCTCCTATAACTCCACAACAAAATGGAGTTGTTGAGAGGAAGAACAAAACTGTTTGGGATGTTAAAAGAACTATGTTGATTGAAGGAAATGTTTTGAATATCTACTAGAGAGAGGCTATTTGCACTGTTGTTTATACATTCAACAGAGTTCATATCAAAGGTGATACCAGTAAGACCCCTTATGAGCTTTGGTTTGGTCATGTTCCTACTATGAAATATTTCAAAGCTTTTGGTAGCAAATGTTATATCAAGAGAGATGAGGATATTGGAAAGTTTGATGCTACAAGTGACGAAGGTATCTTTTTGGGATATTCTACAAAGAGAAAAGCCTACCTGTGCTATAATAAGAGTATGAGAAAGATATTTGAAAGTGCAAATGTGAAGGTGGATGATAACCTTGGGAAGGAGATCAGAGCTTATGATGATGGTCAACATGTTGTTTTAGCTCCTATTCAGCTCGAAGAGCCTAAGTAGAATGATCTGGTAGAGACTATTGATATGAATGTTGTTGCCACTGGTGAGGAACCTGAGGATTTGAACAAATAGAAGACTCTGAGGTATGTTAAATCGAATCATTATGAGAATCAGATTATTGGTGATAAGAATAAAGGTGTGATGACTAGAAGAAGGTTAGTTGTAGACGAAGTATGTTTGATTTCTAAAGTTGAACCTAAAGATGTTGTTGAAGTCTATAAAGATAATAACTAGATAAGAGCCATGGAAGAAGAGTCAGACCAGATTGAAAACATTAACATTTGGGAACTTGTGCTAGACCTAAGGATAAAAATGTTATTGGTACTAAGTGGGTTTTTAGGAACAAATTGAATGAAGCCGATGAAGTAGTCATAAATAAAGTTAGTCTGGTCTACAAAGGATATTCATAGCAAGAAGGAATTGATTATGAAGAAACCTTTTCTTCGGTTGCCAGAATTGAAGTTGTTAGATTGTTACTTGCTTATGCTGCTTATAAAGATTTCAAGGTATATCAGATGGATGTCAAATCTGCATTTTTGAATGTTGATCTAGAGGAAGAAGTTTACATTGAGCAACCTGGTGGATTTTTACTATCAGATGATGGCGACATGGTATGAAGTTGAATAAAGCACTTTATGGACTAAAACAAGATCCTAGAGCCTGGTATGCTAGGTTAGACAAATACTTGTTGAAATTGGGATTTTTTAAAGGTGATGCTGACAACAATTTGTACTTTAAGATTGAAAATGATAACATTTTGATTGTTGAAGTCTTTGTTGATGACATTATTTTTGGTGGTGATAATGATATGAGTATGAAGTTTGTTGGTCATATGCAGAAAATTTGAGATGTCTATGATTGGTGAGATGAAGATTTTCTTAGGTTTGCAGATTGCACCAATAGGAAAAGGTATCTTTATATCTCAAACTAAGTATGTGAAGGAACTATTGAAGAAGTTTGGATTAGATGATTCCAAACTGGTTGGAACTCCTATGGTGACTTGTTGTAAATTGTCCAACAATGATGAATCTCTAAAAGCTAATCAGAGTTTATATAGATCTATGGTTGGTGGACTGTTATATCTTACTCAGACTAGACTTGAGATTATGCATGTTGTGTGTATTGCTGCTAGATATCAAGTTGATTCGAAGGAGATTCATGTCACTGATGTTAAGAGGATATTTTGATATTTAAAGGGAACTATGGATTATGGTTTATGGTATCCAAAGAATGATGATTTCATTTTGTGTGCCTACACTGATGCAGATTGGGCTCGTGATGTTGATGACTGAAAGAGTACTACTGGTGGAACATTCTTTTTGGGTAAGAAGTTGGTTTCATGGGCAAGCAAGAAACAAGATTCAATGTCTTTATCTACTGTTGAAGCTAAGTACATTGTTGTTGCTAGTATTTGCACTCAGATAGTTTGGATGAAGCAAATGTTGAAAAATATTAGTTATTTATGATGAGCCTACTATTATATACTACCGTGATAATTATAGTGCTATAAACTTGTCAAAGAATCTGGTCCAACATTTAAGGACTAAGCATATATCAATCAAATATAATTACTTGAGAGAACAAGTCAGTGAAGAAAAGGTGAAGCTGGAGTATGTATCTACAATGGAGAAAATTGTTGATATTTTCACTAAGCCTTTACCTACAGATACATTTATTTATATGAGAGACAAATTAGGGGTATCCACCCCTCCTTATGAGAACTAGATGCATTGAGTTGCATTGATCCAGTGGATTTCAGAGCCTTATTCTTTTATCCAGATTGATAAGTTGATGTTGCTCCTCTACTGGAGTAATCAATGTTTTGGGAGAGAGTTTGGTTTTTTGTTTTAGAGATCTTTGTCATTGTTGTCAAAGGGGGAGAGAGATCATG
Organism: Cryptomeria japonica; assembly: GCF_030272615.1. Lineage (NCBI taxonomy): Eukaryota > Viridiplantae > Streptophyta > Pinopsida > Cupressales > Cupressaceae > Cryptomeria > Cryptomeria japonica. Next base: position 266,748,058 of record NC_081406.1, read on the forward strand.
TGAAAAACTGTATTATCTATCTTGATCTTAGGAGGAGTTTGCTGGTGATATCTTCTTTCTTTGCATTGACTATTTTTCACATTCATATGTTGCCATCAATGCCAAAGGGGGAGATTGTTGGATATGGTTATTCATTATTTTTTCTAGGATATGTTGTTTTCATTGATGTCAACACATTCTTGTGATTTATTCCGATGAGATTGGGAAGATTTTCTGATCTGGTTTTGTAGTTTGGTTTTGCTGATCACTGTTTTGCAAAATCTGGCATTTCCTCTAGTATATTCCTATGTGATCAGATCTGGTGCTGAGACTTTTGGATATTGTTTGGGATGATCTTATGTATCTTTGTTTTAGATGGTTTGTGATTTGGTGCTCCACAAGTTATCTTTCTTTGTAGCAGTTGTTGATTGGTTGTGTTCTTGAGCTTTCGGATGTTGATCGATGAAGATTTGATAAGTGGTGTTGGTACAGTCATTGGTGATGATTCTAACGTGCTTCCTGGTGTTTCCTAGTTGTTTCCTATTTGTTTTGGCAATCCACATTGATCATTGTGCAAGTTTTTGGTGATTTCTATCACCTGGTATTGATTTTCGTGTTATGTGGTATTTATGGTGGTGTAGCATGTTGCGGTTGATCTTGACATGATTTATGGTGGATGTGATCGTTCGAGAATCTGAATTAGGTCCATGCTATGTAATGTAAATCATTATATTGGTCTGGTGGTCGATCTTTGTATTGTGTGATGTAATTTTGTAATTGAGGGTTCAAGGTTTAGTTGATCTTGTTATCAAGGTTGATGAATTGTATATATAGGTGAGTTATTCATGTAGTTTGTGTATCAGTATTGTGTTTGCATTATCAGAGAGAGGTGAATGTGTGAACAAGAGATTTATCATTCAGTGAAGTGTTGAGGTGAGATTGGAGTTGTAGAGCAGACAATTGTGCTTAACTGGAATTGTCATCACATTTTTGTAGATGCTATCATTGCAGTTCATATCTTCTAGATTATAGTCTGAATCATATTGTAAGTCTGTGAGACTTCCCTGAGGGTTGTAGCCTTCCAAGTAAATATCTTTTGAGTAGTGAGCTCTAGGTAGTGTGCCTGAATGCATGTGCATTCCCCATTGTAATATTTTTACATACTATTGCAAAGTAGCATCTTACTGTGGGTAGGTTCCCACCGTGGTTTTTTTTCCCTTAACCAAGTTTTCCACGTCAAAAATCTTGGTGTTGTGTGTTATGGTATTAATTTTCTTATATGTTTATTGCTGCAGTTTATCAGTTTTTGTTTTGGAGTTTAATTTTATGTATCTGATGAAGACTGATTCGCCCCCGGCCCCCCTCCCAGTCTTCCTTCTTGATTTCTACTAACAAGAGTTGAGAACTATATTGACAGAGTGACTAATCTTGTTGATGGAATTAGAGTTGTCAGAGGACATTTGGAGGAATGTGATGTTGTACATAAGATCTTCTTGACTTTGCCTAAATCCTACCAACCACAAAGATGTTCTATACAGGAGAGTAATGACTTGAGCAAATATACCATTGATCACCTTATTGGTGGGTAAAAGCACAAATCTATGTCACTTTTATAAAGGACCCGAACAACACAACTAAATCCATTTAAATTCGACCACATAAAAGTTACATTTCTAAATTGAATTTTGAAATGATGTAAACTGATCAAATGAGAAATATTAATGAAATTTATGTCTGTTATTTTTTTAATTTTTTTGGAAAAAAATTGATATTTATTTTATTCAAAGACATATTTTTTCATTGTTGAAAAATGCTGAAAATCAGGAGTTCTAGTCAACATCAACAAAAAAAATGAAAACAAACTTTTTTTTCTATTTATTATTTTTTTCCAAATAGAGAACATATATATGGTGTTTAAAAAACAAAAAAAATAATTTTGATTTATATTTTTCTCGTTATAATATTTTGAAGTCCAACATAGCTAAACTTGACAGTTTTCATTCGGCATCACCTTTTGACTACTAAATTTATCATTAACCAAAAAAACAAAACCCTTTTCGAGAAGATTCTCTCATCTAGTGAGAAACATTTTTAAAAATTTTTAATATCATTTAATATTTTTTTATAATTTCTAATCAGCCTCTTTTTTAGTTCAAAAAAGCTACTTGCAATATTTAATTAATAAAAAATATTAAAAATAATCAAAATACTAAAACAATTATATGACCAAATTTGTGACTTTGAGCTTTGCAAAAAGATTTATTTTTATTTTTGAAAAAAAAAAGTCCGTCTGACATAAAAATAGGCAGAAGTTCAAATTTGTCCAATTGTAGAGTTTTGTAGAATTTTGATGCCACATCATGTGACACATCGGCGAGTCCAGCTGGATTCGATCTGGTCGGACTAGATTAGTCCGGCCAGACTGCTTCACCCCATAGTTGGTCCCCGACCTGACCAAGGGACAAAAAGACATTTTTTGATGTTTTTTTTGTCTTATTTAGAAAATCAATTAGGTTATCGAGGTTAATTTCAAGGGCATTTGGACGTGTTTTTGTTGATGACTTTTAAAAGGTAGATTTTATTGAATTTAATAGTTTTTTGTTAATTTTAATTTATTAATATAAATAAAATTTTAATATTTATATTACGTGTGTTATTTGGTATAAAAATATTAAATTGGATAAAATTGACAACATTGAGTTTTTACCCATTTTTTCTTTTAAATAATGTTAGAAAAGTTGTCTACATGTTAGTTGTTTTTCCTTTCTAGTTTAATTAGTCTCACATCTTTATTTCATTTGGGGTTAATTTACTTTTTTTAAGTGTCTTGTGCCTTTGGCATGCTTTGTGTTTAGATAGAACCCTGAAGATGATAACAAAAGTATATGAACTCCCCTCGTCTTCCATTGGGCATTGGGTGTAAGAGAAATTGTTATCATCTTCTTTTTAGGTAGAAGGGTCTGCCCTCCTGAGAAGCGCATAAGGTCAGGTGAGAGGGGAATGACCCAAGCGGTACTTGTTCAGCCTGCTATATAAATTAATACGTTAGGCAAAAGTCATGATGACCTAGTGACGTGTATCTACATCGATGGTTTTCCCCCAGTATCCACACTTGTGTGAGATGCATAAAAATCCTCTTGAGGACTGGGAATGGGTTCTTAAATGAGCCGTCACCACATGGGTAGACATTGTGTATTGCTGAAGTTCCCCCACTAGACACCTTAGAGTAGTAGCCTACCCTTATATTTGTTCGAACATTGTGATAATTTTAGTGCAAGGGGATAGTGGGTTTTCCTCCCAAGATACTCACCATAAGGCTCCTATGAGATGAGGCAGAAATCCTCGGCTTTGCATAAGCTACTTGTAGATTTTCGGGGAGAGGGTGATAGGGTCATCCTTCCAGTCCTGGAGGCCCCTAGTTGTCCTCTCACAAAAGAGGTAAAATTAGTGAATACACCCCTCAAGGTGTCCCTACACTTGAGCTGACGAAGATTCTAGGTTGTGGGTTGAAGTTACCACCATGAGAACATTGATCTTAGGATAAGAAAGTGTTTGATGTGTTTTTTATTGTGTTTAAGCCCATGGAAATTGGGCTGAATTTGGCCTATGAACATACACATTGACATTAATTTTTATGCTATTACTAGTTGTAACAACCATTGTGTCTTCTTGTTTGTGATGTTTGATCTGAATAGATCAAAAAAAATTATGTACATGTATGTGTGTGTATGCATGCTTGCATGTATGAGTACATGTGTGTACTTGTGTATGTCTATATATGTGTATAAATGTGTGTGTATGTGTATATGTATGTGTGTGTATATGTATGTATATGTATATGTGTGTGTGTACATGTGTGTGTATGTACATACATCACTATCACTAGAAGGCATTTGACCAGACTTTCTAGATGTCTAGTTAGTGCCCTCGTGATGAATACTACCATCTGATGTCTGATTGACCATGTGGAAAATATTTGTATGTACATAATTATAAAAGCAAAGAATTTTAAAAATAATTATTCAAAACTATTTTAAACAATTCAAACAAATTCTAAAAATTATTTTAAACTAACTCAAACATCTTTCAAAATGATATACAATTGTAATTTAAATTACAATTCGAAGTAATTAAAACATTTGATACAAATTACTTTAAAGAAATATTAAAATTAAATACATGTGTACATACACATACACATACACAAACACACACACACACATACACACATACTTGTACATACACACACATACGGTACCTACATACATACATACACAAATAAACACACATATGTGTATACATATGCATGTACACACACACACACACCCACATACACATATGTGCATGCATGCATGCATACATACACATACACATACACACATACGTGCACATGTACACACATATATGTACACTCATACATACACGTGTATGTATGCATGCATGTATGCATGTGTATGTGTATGTGTATGTGTATGTGTATGTGTATGTGTATGTGTATGTGTATGTGTGTATGTGTATGTGTATGTGTGTGTATATGCATATGTATGTGTGTTTTTGTGTGCATGTGTGTGTGTATGTGTGTGTATATGCATATGTATGTGTGTTTTTGTGTGCATGTGTGTGTGTCTGTATGTATGTATGTATGTATGTATGTGTATGTATGCATGTGTGTATGTGTACATGTATGTATGAATTTATGTATGTCTGTATATATGCATGTTGGTGTATGTATGTATGTATGTATGTATGTATGTATGTAAGTATGTGTGTGTGTGTATGTATGTTTATGTGTGTATGTGTGTGTGTATATATATATATGTATGTGTGTGTATGTGTATGTGTATGTATGTGTCTATGTATACACATAAAAACACACACATACACATACATACATACATGTACACACACATACACCCACATACACACATACACCCATACACCCATACACACATACACATACACATGCATGTATATGTACACACACACACACATACACACACATATACACTCATACATACATATACACATACATACATACATACATACATACACACACACACATGCATACCTGCACATACACATGCACACACATGTACATCTATGTATGCATGTGTATGTGTGTGTATGTGTATATGTATGTATATGCCCATGAGTCTAGGTGTGGGTGTGGGTGTAGGTGTATGTGTTTATGTCTTTGTATGAGAACGAGGATTTATTTTTTATGTGTAGTGTATTGATTATAATTTTTTATGGTTTATATGTAAGGGTAATGAGAAAATGATTTTTTTTTTAATGATTTAATAGGTATATGTGATTATTTTTTTAATAGTTTCATAGTGTCAGTTTTCACATTTTGTTAGGTTTAATTTTTTTTAACATTTTTCTAATGTTTTCATTCTAAAAATTTTCAAAAAACTGATAAACTATTCAATGGAAATAATTATAGCAATTAATATATTAAATTTTTAAATTACAAATACAAAACCAAAAAAAAAAGGAAAAAAAATGAACCTACTTGGAAAAATGGGGTTTGGAAATAAGTTGCTTCCGAGTTTGACCAAACTCCCAAATATCCTTAGGGTGCACATGGGGGTCGGTGGGGAAAAATCAGTTTATATAACCGATAGTCCGACCGGACTCCTGGCACCTGTTGGGTGAATATTTTGTCACAAACATACTAATGACAAAATATATATTTCACACATAGCTATGATAAGACAAAGTCTTTCCTCTTGGTAAGGGGAGGTTCCCTATTGGAATCTTGGGCATTTCAAGAGCTTATGAAAACAAAATTCGGGTGTAAGCTTAGGACATATAATTCTCTTTTTTCAGCATTAATGTATTTTTCCTTCACTTGATTATATTTCGTACAACTTAATAAACTTTGACAACTAAAAGAACTTCTTGACAAAGATTCTTAATATCTAGACAATCATGTAAGCTCAAAGTTTTACGTGAGTGCAACTACTTTAATCACCACTATTTCAGCTTGGATCTCAACTTGTAGCTCAAAGCCTCCAAGATGTGATCAATTATTCCTAAAACTACAAGTAATTGGCAACAAGACAAAGCTTCCTATGTAATCACTTAGTTGTCAGAAAATTTCCCAAATATGTAGATAACACAAAGTCTATTTACACAATTAGAAATCTCTTTCATTAACATTCACAATTTTACCAAAAATATTCATGGGCATAAGAAATGACTGTGAGAACTAAACATAAGAATTATTCCAATCATAATCACAATCTTCGACCCAACACGAAGTTTGGAAACTAGCGGATTGCTATCATTATTTTCTTGAATCAACTTTTAGATCAAAAAAGAACAAAGTCTTAGTCGAGATAAAAATTTGGCAGAGTTTTGCTAAGCATAATAAAAGATAAATATGTACAAATGAGGTCCTCCTTATATAGGAAAAGAGTGGAGAAAAATATGGGCACGATTGACTAATTCAACTACACAGTCCCACTTGACTACAACTACTGCATAAAATAAAAAAATGCATCTGCAAGAAAATTCGTAGTAACTAATAATGCAACTACATGAAAAGATAGTGTCAATGGGGACACTTTATTCATCTTTCTCCTCCTCATTGGATTTTTGGAATTCCTCAAACTTAGCCAATACAACTTCCATCTTGGCTTTGTACAACATTATGGTAGAACTAGTGATGATGCAAACCTAGGAAACTGTATCTCCAACTTTCACATATCTCTTCCTCCCATCTTTCAACATTGATGCAATAACTTCAAAACTGACTTGTATTTCGAACAACTTATCAAATGCACTCAATGTGAAATCTTGTTATGTACAATGATATATTAGGGAAATAAATTCTTGTATGATGGTGTCACTCATCAAAAGCTTTTTATTATCATCATACAAATAACAAGGGATTTCGGCTATCCTTGTTGAAATATGGTCAATCTCATCATCACCTTCTTTATTTTCTCGATCCAACTCCATAATCATTGACCTTATTATTTCCTTTTTATGAGAATAATGATAGAGTTTGGATGTACTTCTCTCTTGTCAAAATTACCTTGTTTTCTACAAGGACATCAATTCTGAAATCCTCCATTTTATCCCAAAGAGTTAAGCTCTTTTCAATATCTTTGACCTCTTGAGATAAAGAAGTTTTGACACCTTGCATTTGAATTTGAACAACCTCAAAGTTGGTCAATAACTTGATCGTTGAATCCAGAATATGAGAGCCCCCTGATTTCAAGAGGGCAATCCATTCGTCCACTACTCGATCATTGATGTCCACCTATTCCACTTTTTTGAGAGCCTTAATATCAATTATGGAAACAATCGGATCAATAAACTGAGAAGATTATGTGACTTTGAGAAGCACACTGGTCAACTACTCACATTTCTGCTTCTATTCATTCTTTTCATCTTTTTCTTGATCAAACCTTCACACAAGAGAATTGAAAGCAGTTTGAGAGTCTAACTTGACAGTCTCATGTGTCTCCACTCCAAGTTCTATAGTCTGCATAGTATAATCTTCAGGTTGAATATTATCCTTGTTCTTATCTGAAGATGGCACCATGACCTCAGCATATTTTCTTTTTGTGGCAGGATCCACCAACACCCGAGAAACATTCTTTGGCTTTTTAGTGATTTTGGCTTTGGGAGGAGCCAACTACTCAAAATCAAATTCATTTGGAGAAATCACTTGTTTCTTCCTTTTAGGTGCTACTATATCCATCCATGGTGGTAAATCTTCTTTGGTAGATGGAGTTATGGCTTCCTTCTGAGTAGCAGTTGGTCTCTAAGACACATTCTGACTTGAAGACGCAACAACAAAAGATAGAATTACTGGTACTAAGGTTGTGGTAACAGATGGTGATTCTATTGATGAAGCAGTAGTAGCCATTATTGATGCCTCCTTTAAAACAACTGTGGTCACAACTATAGATGGTGTCTTACTGACAACAATAGTACTTACAATAGGTGGACCTTCAACCATGATTGTTATGGAAAGTAGGCCCACTGACTGCTGCTCTACAGTTATGTGCTCCAAAGATTCAGTAAAATCCAGAATTGAAGACTCAATAATGGATGTAGGAACATCATCAAAACTCGAGACTAGACAATGTAACATATTGCTAATCACCCTCCTATTGTGGTAGTTCTATATACAACCCCTCATCATCATATTCTTCTTCCTCTTGATCTGAATCTGATTCAATAAAATGCATGATAACTTGTGTAGGAGTTGATACCTGTGAAGTGGTGGGGGTATCAATCTCACCTTGATGATTTGGTTCTTCAATTTTCATTTCCTCTTCATGAGGAATTTCTCCTTCTTCTTGTTCTTTTTCTTTCTCAACCTCTTCAATAGTTGGCTGCTCGGGCTCTTCTACTTATGTCACTTGTTCAGCTGATGCAGATTCACCTTTCTTTAACCCTTTGATAGTGAATTTTTTTGAGGTCCTTTTCTCTTAGATTGTATTGAAGGGATTTATGGAGGTGCTTGCACATCTTCTTTTCTCTTGGTTCTTAATTCAACTATTTTGCCAACTGGACCCTCACTATTATCAACATCACCAGAACTCGAAGGAATTTGCTTCATTCTAGTCCCCTTTTTCAACAACTATGCATTAGTATTAGCCAGAATAGGGGAAATTCTTTGGGTAATAGACTTATTTTCCTTTCTGGACCATTGGATGAGTGGCAAGAGAGAATCAGCAATATTTTGATCAAGGTAGATCGGGTCTACTATGTCATCGATATTTTCCATTGTATCTAAGATTCTAGCCAAATCTAGGTTCTCAATATGTTCCAAAGTGAGACAACTGAAATCCATTATCCTCACATCTTCCTCATTTCCATAATCCACCCAGACATCATCGAGCCAATATACATGTGTATAGATCCTCTTGATTTTGTTCTTCATCCCATGAAAATCAAAACTGTTATGATCCTTGAACCTCCTCATGGTATTCCATTGCATTTCTTCCTCCATATTTTTGGCCTTTGGGTTGGTCATCACTGAATATCGGTCAATGTCTTCTAGAAATTTAAGGCTAGTCTTATGAGCTTGTGACTACCTCTCATGTACACGAATCAATTGTTGACATAATTCTGTGAGAACAATTTTATCTGAAGGATACCTTGGCAATATGAATAGTTCACCTGTAAAACATCCTATGCAGATATATGTGAAAGTAGGAAATTAAAGGAATACATAGCCAAAGAAAGAAACTTTGTTGTATGATGCTTTTGAAAGTCTTCTCTTCTCTAAACCTTTATTTAACATACACTTCCAGACAATAAAGACGACACCATTGACCCTTCTGAAATGACTTTCGTTCTTATTGATTGTAAGTTGATCATAATAGTTCCAAGGAAGTACTAATCTTCTATCACCCTTTGTAGATAAACCTGGATATTGCCTCATAGAGGCGGTTGCATACACAAGGTACGAGGTCATATAGAAATTCAGTGTTATTTTGACCTCTTTCAACTATACACAAAGTGCATCACTAATATGCTCACCCCAATCTATTTTGGTTGTCCTTTTTCTGATTATGCTCATATAATAGCACATCTAGTTCTGAAAGTAATGAAAATCTCTCAGACCTTTCACTCGTGCTAGCATAGTGACCGTATCATTGTATTCTTCATTTAAATCACTCCTATGGAAGTATTTAGGCCATATTGAAGTGGTGGAAACCTTGGCTGAAGATAAGAAAACTGTATTAATCATTTTCTATCATTTCACTTCATTCTTCTCATAATACTCTTGAGCACCATCTTTGGTTATGTCTGCTACTTCTTCCAATGGAGAACCCTTAAACACATTGTTAAAGAAAACATTGTCTAGTGTCATGACAATATTTTGATTTACATCCTTCAACTATCTTGTATTAGGATCAAAATGATCCACCAATGCAAGTACAAAATCTGGATCATGAGCTGCTACTAGGAAAGAAGCATACTTGTGCAACTCTGATTTGATTAAATTTGCCATATGTGAAGGGGATTTCTCAACTCGATCAATGAACTCTTGTATATCCACATGATCGATCTTTGTATCTCTTATCTCTTTGACATTGAAGTCAACTGAGCTCTTTGGGGACATATTCAAGTATTTATCATACTTGTTCTTCAATTTTTCATAGATGGCTTGCTTGGTGAAGGCTCAAACTAACTTGAAGAAGGCTCTGATTTGCCTTGAGAAGGCTTAGGCATTTACAAAGTACTGCATTCAATACTAATCATTAATATTTTGAAAATAATCAGTATCAGAAGGGAAAATTTCATCAATTGGAACAAGAATCCGGAGCCAAAAAGGACTTGGGAAAAAAATGGACAAAAATTTGTAGGTCCAACTTTAAAGTCCGATTTGCAATTAACAAAACCAAGATTCACACATCAAACTTTAAAGTTTGATGTGCAGGATAAACATCATAGATTTCATATCGGACTTCAAAGTCTGATGTGCAAAAGGGGTAGAAAAACTTTGCAGGTTAGACTTTAAGTCTGACCTGCACTTCAACAAAGTGTAAGGTAATTATGCACATCAGATTTGAAAGTCCAATCTGCATAATAGGGTAGATCATAATTCCACAGGTCGGACTTTAAAGTCTGACTTGCACTTAGAGAAAACACATGCCCTGCACATCAGACTTTAAAGTTTGATGTGTAGCCAAGGGAAGAACAAATCTTCTTGACATGTCGGACTTTAAAATCTGACCTGACAACTAAGAGAACAACAAAGGATCGGCATATCGGACTTTAAAGTCCGATATGTCGATCAGGTAAAACTTCATAGGAGAAAAACTACTCCCGCATATCATACTTTAAAATCCAACATGTGAGAGTAGTTTTGATTGGGATAGAAGGAATAGTTCTAGGGTATTTAGATAAAAAATATGACATACCCTAAGACAAAACTAAACAAACAAAATAAAGACAAAACCCTAATTAACACGCACAAACGTAAGCGCAAAGAAGAAGAAAAAACATAAAACGTGGAAGAAGAGGAAAGAAACCATGAAAATAACAAAACCTACCTCAAATATGCAGATCCGCAGAACGAAAAATCACCCAAAGGCATTATCATGAGAAAAATCCGCACAAGGCAAGAGGGCGCACGCACAAAGGAGAAAATGACCAACAAATGACTGGAAATGACTTAAAAATTAATTTAAACCCATTAAACCCTAATTAAAAGTTTCATTAAATGCAATTCCGCGTCGTGCAGGTCAGACTTGGAAGTCTGATCTGCAGCTAAAAACACCTAGAGGTCGGACTTTAAAGTCCAATCTGCAGCTAACTAACCTAACAAGACTGCAGGTCCGACTTTAAAGTCCGACCTGCAGTGAACTTAAAAAATGCAAACTTGCACATCGAACTTTAAAGTCCAATATGCAAGTGACTTAAAATATAAACACCCTTCAAGTCGGAGTTTAAAGTCTAGCTTGCAGGTAAAACTTCAAAAAACTACTAACTTAAAAATGACAAAAACAAATGACAAAAGTAGATTTTGACTAACCGACGAAGGCTACTAACCTTTCTCGGAGGACGTGAGGTACATAACAGACCAGTTTCGTAGGGCTTCCTTGCGATTTTGGCCATGCCGAAACCAAGTACAACAACACCATTTCAGCGCCACACGCGCGCCACGTGGTCTAGGTGTAATCCAGTCGGACATTACTCATAGTTGGCTCAAAGTGTGACACGGGTTCATGCATTTACCCCGGTACCTTAGTATCCTATGAGATTTCAAAAATGGAGGAAGAGAAAAGAGAAATGAGAGAAGCAAAATTTAATTTTTCAAGATTTGATGACCTAGAATGCAGTAAAGACCTAGATGAAGTTGAAGAAAATTTTGTAAGAAGATTGCAATGAGGAACTGGGAAATATAAAGGTAAGTTACCTCCAAAATGTTTTTCTTGTGGTAGAATTGGACATTATGCTTCTAATTGCAAGAACAAAGAAGATTATAAGAGATTTGACAATGATGAGAAGAAGAACAAGTTTAGAAGATGAAATTTCAACATAAAAGAGAAGAATGGATTATGCTCTTTTGAAGAACATACATCTAAAGATGAAGTTGAAGATGACTCGAATGAAGAATCTTTGTTTTTAACAATTGACGATAAGGAGAGTGATTTGGAGAAACCAAAAGATGAGAATATTATTAAGATTGCATTGCATGCTAAGAAAGAACTAGATACATGGATTATAGACTCTATATGTTCAAAGGTGACAAAGATGGGTTTATTATTCTAAAGAAATATGATGAAGGATTTGTGAAGTTTGTTGGAAAAGATGATGCAACTATTTGAGGTATTATAAGTGTTTCAATTGATGGTAAGAATAGGACTGACGATGTTTATTATGTTGAAGGTTTAAGACATAGTTTTATAAGTGCTAGCCAAATGTGTTAAAAAGGGTATGAAGTTTTGTTTAGCATTACTAAATATGTGATTCAAAAGGAGAAGACTAGTAAAAGAGTTGCAGAAGGAATTAGAACTGGTAGAAATGTTTACTATATTAAAGATAAAGAGCAAAATAAATGTTGTCTAGTGCAGAATATTGAGATTGTTCCTGTAGTTCTAGAGAAGACAAGTGATATATAAGAAGAAGAAGAGGAAGATTCAGTGAAAGTTCTTTCTAAGTATGTTCAAAAACATCATTCAGAGAATCAGATAATTGGAGATAAAGAAAAATTTGTTCAGACAAGGAGGAAGATTGTAGAATCTCAAGATCAAGCTAATTACTATTTTCTATCAGTGATTGATCCCATTGAGACTTATGAAGAAGCAAGCAAAGATGGAAGTTTGGTAAAGGCAATGGAAGAAGAACTAAATAATATTCAAAAGAACAAGACTTGGGAGCTGGTACCTAGACCAGTGGACAAGAATGTAATTAGAACTAAGTGGGTGTTCAAAAATAAGTTGAATGAGAAAGGACATGCGATAAGGAATAAAGAAAGACTGGTATGTTCTCAAGTAGAAGATAGAGATTTTGAAGAAACTTTTCCTCCTATAGCAAGGATGGAAGCTGTAGACACTTAAAAATAATTATTTTAATTATTTTTATTGCCTCACATAATTAATTAATTAATTATGTTAATTCAAATTCTCCTCAATATTAATTAAATATAATTAATATTATCATTATAGCATATGATTGATTTATTTAATAAATCAATCCCTTTCTTTATTCTTCTGAAAAAACAAATCCTCACAAATCTTGCTCTTAGCTAATTAATTTCAATTAATTAGTTAACCTACATGATTCCTACAAATCATCTTCTTAATTCATCATTAACCTAATAAATTCTTCTAGAAACTCCCTAAACTCACTTAACATTATTCTTCTAATTTTTTAATCCCTCCACTCATTCTCTCTCCTAGTCAAATTATCCTAATCCCACCTAACATTTCCTCTAATCCCCCTCTTAATGAATTGTTAATGGCTAATCAGCATGATTAGCCACAAAGTCAACTCCTTGCTTTTAAATACTCTTTTCCTAGGTGAATGTAAGATTTTTGAAATCTTACATTCCTCCAGGCATTCCCTCTCCCAAGGAATTTTTAATTCTTTTTTATTCCTCCAATCCCCATGATATCCTTTTTTGGAGAATTTTTAATTCCTCCAATGCACCTTGTGGAGTGTGGAGATACAAAATGCCTTTAAGGCATATTTCTTGGTCTCCACACCCTCTCTTGAACCTTGTGTGAGCTCACAAGTAAATCCAAGCTCTTCATCTCGAATCCATCCTAGCCATCCGTTTTTCTCTCCTCTTCCTATAAATAAAGGGCTCCATCCCTTCATTCAAAACACCTCAAAATCCAGTAAGCCTATGCTGCCCTTTTGAGCCCAAGAAGTCATCTTGGTAGCTTCATCATTTTCATCCTTATCATCCTCCTGAAATCAATTTCATGTTGTGCACATCATTGGAGAGCCATCCACATCTAGCAATCAAAGGAGCACATCAAGTGGAGCATTATCAAGGGGCGCCTTCACTTCATCAAGCTCAATCTGAAGGAGAAGGTAAAATAGCAAGGTAAAATGATCTTTTCATGCTATTTTAGCATTTTGCAGGTTTATTTTGTAATGTTTTGATCATTTAACCTTCTAATCTATTTTCCCTTCCTCATTTTGGCATGCCTGGTGGGACCCACATCCCTAAGAACTAATATTTTTTTTTGAATTTTTTGTGAGTTGTGAGACGTAGGTTCCAGAATAGAAAAAAATTTATCTTTTTCGCAGGTTCCAGAATAGCGGCTCTACATTTCTACGCGACAGTTCCTTATTCTTTTACTTTTTTGTTTCTGTTTCTATTTCAGCATGATAGCTCTATTATCTATTCTGTTTATTTATAATCTGTGTGAAAGTAAGAGAGTATGCTCTTGTCTATATAGACAATCAGAAATACAGACCTTTGACACTTTTCTATTCTGTTTAGCGCGACTATATGCTCTGACCACAAGAAAGTGTGAAAATAGGAGAGTATGATTTTGTCTATCTAGATAATCAGAAATCCAGATTTTTGGCACTTTTCTATATGTTTAGTGCAACTGTCTACTCTGTTAATATGTCTGAAATTTGTTAGGTGCTAACAGTAGTCTGCATTTTCTTTTCATTTCATGGTATCTGCTCTGTTTAATCATAATCTGTCTGACCACAGGAAAGTGTGAAAGTAGGAGAATATGCTCTTGTCTATCTAGACAATCAGAAATCCAGACCTTTGGCATTTTTTTTTTATTCTGTTTAGTGAGGTCGTCTGCTCTATTAAATCTAGGGTTTATGTTTGTTTTGTTAAATCCAGGGTTTATGTCTACTCTATTAAATCTAGGGTTTTTGTTTGCTCTGCTAAATCTAGGGTTTCTATTTGCTCTGTTAAATCTAGAGTTTCTGTTTGCTCTACTAAATCTAGGGTTTCTGTTTGCTCTGCTAAATCTTGGGTTTTTGTTTGCTCTACTAAATCTAGGGTTTCTGTTTGCTCTGATAAATCTAGGATTTTAAAAAAAAAATTCTATTTTTTTCGCCATATCTTCTTTATCTTCACTCCATTTTCCTCCAAACTTCACCAGATTCTCTGCATTGCCATTTTCCACATTTTCTTCCTTGGGGGCCTTATCCCAAAAATCCATTTTTTGAAGCTTAAATCTCATATTTCTCTATTTTTAGGGTTTGCCATAACTTCTTCCCCTTTTATCCAATCACCTCCAAATTTTTCGCATATTATCCATCTCCAACTTTTGCTTCTTTGTCCCTCTTTGACAAATTTTCTCATTCCTTCATCTCTCCTCCAAAATCCCCATTTTTTGCTCGCTTATCCCTTGGAAAGTGGCAAAAAACCTAGTCAAACCCAATTTACCCATCAAAGTTTTCTTCAAATCCACATTTGTCATTAGTAAAAAAAAATTTATTTATGTTTTTCTACTTATTCCCAAAAAATCAAAAAAAAAAATATTTTGTCATTTTGTTGTCTTTTGCAGGACGCTTGTTGAAGACTCCATTTTTCAAACTACTAATCAAATTGTCTTGTAGGACGCTTGTTGAAGACTCCATTTTTTTAAAAACTACTAATCAAGTTGTTTTGCAAGATGCTTGTTGAAGACTCCATTTTTCAAAACTACTAATCAAGTTGTTTTGCAGGTTGCCTAGCTGATTCAACCAAATATTGTGCATTTATTTAAACTAGGCACCTAGATATTAATTAAAAAGGAATGAACCATTGTGTTATGTGTCTTTAAGAAAAGCGTAAAGGTAGGAAAGTATGCTCTCGTCTTACTAGACGATCAGAAATCTAGACCCTCCAACCTTTTCTTCTTTGATTGTGTGTTTACCTCTAGCGGGCCTACCCTCCCAACTTCCTCTTTGAGAAGGTAAGAGGGGAATGACCCAAGTGAGTACACCCGGACCTGGGGTTCCCAACTCACTATAATAAATAGGCCATTGACTATGAAAGGGTTAATGGTTGGGGCTATATGAGATTTCACTCTCACATTGGGTGCTTAGTAGGGTCCTAGAGATCTCAATCACGCTTGCGTGACTACTAAGTTTTTGGTGCTTCGTTGGGCTATAGGCCTCAATTGAGCTTGCGCAACTTCGAAGGGTAGCTCCTAATGGGAAGACTTACTAAACACCTTGTTCATAGTGGCCAAAAACCTTCTAGTCATTGGTGCAGGAGGTCGGACTTCTGAAGCCGCCCATATTTTTACGGCCCTTAGTAGAGACACAAAGTTCGCCATTAGGAGTTTTCATGGGAATTGATGCTTGGCTAACCTGAGAAGTGAATGTCGTGGAGGGGAGCCAGTGGGGTCAAGCATCTAAGTGTCCACTCTGGGTAAGCGTAGCTGGGAAACCAATTGGGATTCAATGACTATTGTCCTTGCCAGCCTTAAGAATGTTGTATATGAGCATGAGTGTCTTTGAGATAATATGCATTTGATCATTGTGTTTGCTTTATTTGATACATACTTGCCAAGAGAAAACTAAAAACACATCATTATCCCCAAAAACTTTGCAAAAACACTTGTCAAGACACAAACAATTGTCCAAGTCATTACCCACACCAAGTCCCAAAAAATTGCATCAAAGCTTTGTCCATCCCATATTTCATAAGCCTAAGAGAGAAGCTAAGAGTCTGTCCTCTCCATCAACATTTAAGTTTGTCCTTTGAAACACCAACTATCGTCCAAATCAGGGTGGTCATATCCCTTCATACAACTTGCCATTCAAATCGATCCTTCATGTTGATACCAAAGA
Source organism: Cryptomeria japonica (assembly GCF_030272615.1). NCBI lineage: Eukaryota > Viridiplantae > Streptophyta > Pinopsida > Cupressales > Cupressaceae > Cryptomeria > Cryptomeria japonica. Next base: position 266,764,783 of record NC_081406.1, read on the forward strand.
CAACCTAGTCATCAAATTTCTTCTAAACCATCACTACCATACCTCCTCCATCAATCATCCTCAAATTTTCTAAGTCCTTTCATCACAAATTTCTTAAGTCCTTTCATCACAAATATCGTGTATGGTCGCAACTCGATCCCAAAAGAAAAAGATGGCTGAACAACAATATGGCATGTCAGACATTGGTGTCCTATATGAAGATCCCATGCAAGATCATACATAAAGTGGGCAACCGAGCAATAAAGATCAAAGTCAAAATCCTGACATGGTTAGCCAAGATGAACTTTGTCCGGAAGTGCAAACTTTCCTAGCAGATTCTTACAACCAAGAGATGATGGAAAAGTTTATTACACACAATCCTAGTGCACTTCTGAAAGCTCTTCTTGAAAATGGAGCTCAACTTCTGCTTGAGTTTAACAAATCTTCTCTCACCCAACAACCACAAGGAGACCTCGCTCCCACACAAAGTGTTGCACCTACTATTCAAACTCAATCAATTGCAGCCCCATCAATCATCCAAGCTCAATCAATGCCACCCGCGGTACCTCCCACTATGGTCTCCATCCCACCTTCTTCCTCCTTACCATCCATACCACTATCAAATCCAATCTCATCTATTCTCCAACAAACTTCTATACCAGCTCCTTCTATTCAACCACATATTTCTATTCCACAAACTTCCCTTCCTCCCAACAATGTCGCAAATTTTATCCAGGCCATATTCAATCCCATCACAACCATTTGTGGACCACAACCAACTATCAGTCAAACCCCAACGACATCAGTCATCACATCCCACGTTCCCACCTCCTCATCATATCAATATATTGGTGGTGGTGCACCTTCTTTGGCTCATCACAACACCATGGGAGACTTTATGTTATCGGGTCATGCCTTTTGGTCTCAAAAATGCTGGAGCTACATATCAATGTGCAATGACAACAATTTTTCATGACCTCTTACACAAAATTATGGAGGACTATGTGGATGATCTGCTAGGCAAATCTAAGACAAGACAAGAACACATTCCCATTCTAAAGTAGATCTTTGAAAGATTAGAAAAATACAAACTACGGTTGAATCCAAAAAAGTGTGTGTTTGGAGTCACATCGGGAAAACTATTATGATTCATTGTTTCCCGCAGAGGCATCAAGGTCGATCCTACAAAAGTAAAAGCTATCATGGAAATGCCTCCACCAAAAACTCTCAGACAACTGCGCAGTCTCCAAGGAAAACTCCAATCTATCAGGCATTTCATTTCACAACTAGTAGATAAGTGCCATCCATTTGCACACCTCCTGCTCAAAGATACAAAATTCAAATGGGACTACTTATGCTAAAAGGCCTTTGAGAAACTAAAAGAATATCTAGTATCACCTTCGGTATTGATGCCTCTTCCTCTTGGAAAACCCCTTATTTTGTATATATGCACTACTGCAGTGGCATTGGGGGCATTATTGGAACAAATAGATGATCAAGGGAAAGAACATGCCATTTACTACATCAGTCGTACACTGGTAGGGTATGAACTCAACTATACCCCCATTGAAAGAGCATGCTTGGCATTGGTGTTTAGAACACAAAAACTCTGACATTATATGTTAAACAACAAAACAAAACTAATTGCTAAAATTGATCCACTTAAATATCTCTTGTCCAAAGCTACTCTCACTGGCAAAATGGCTAAATGGGTCATGCTCTTAAGTGAGTTTGACATTGAATATGTGGACAGAAAAGCAATCAAGGGACAGGTCATTGCAGATCAGTTGGCTGAAGCTCCACTTCCAAGTGACCATCCTCTTCTCATAGAATTACCAGATGAGTTCATTATGACTGTTACTACATCCTCCACATGGCAATTGTATTTTGATAGCTCCTACACTCAAAATGGATCAAGGGTAGGAATATTATTGGTCACACCTCAAGGAGATGGCATCCCAAAATCATACAATATATCCTTTGCATGTACCAACAACATAGAAAAATACGAGGCCCTCATCACAGGTTTACGCTTGGCTATCCACTGGAAAATAAAGGAATTACAAGTCTATGGCAATTCCTAGCTTGTCATAAAACAAGTCAATGATGAATACCAGACAAAAGATGATAAACTCCTTCCCTACCATACCAAGGTTGAAGATCTTAAACAACATTTCACGGCAATCAAGTTTGATCAAATCCCACGAACAAACAACAAGGCTGCAAATGCAATGGCCACCATTGGCTCCCTCCTTCAAATGCCAACACATAGTCAAAAGTGCGAGTTCTTGGTCAAGCAATTGTTTATACCGACATATGACCTATCAGAGTCTGAAATGGTGTGTGTTCTCATTGGTCCTGAGTCCCCTTGGTACCAAGAAACCTTTTCTTTCCTCAAAGACAACACCATTCCCCCACACGTCACCAAAACCCAACAACAAACCTTCATCCGCTGATGTGCCCATTACACCATCCTTGCAGACACCTTGTTCAGAAGGCATTTTGATGGTTCCCTCCTAAGGTGTTTAGATAAACAAGAAGTAGAATGGGCATTACGCGAAGTACACGAGAGTATCTGTGGGGCACACTCAAGTGGACTCACATTGACTAAAAAACTTTTGAGAATAGGATACTATTGGCCTAAAATGGAAGAAGATGCATACAACTATGTGAAGAAATGCATCCCTTTCCAGTAGCATGGTGACAAGATTCATGCACCATCACAAGAATTGCAGCCATTCATTACACCATGGCCCTTCTCACACTGGGGGCTTGATCTCATTGGGGAAAATCCACCCTTCATCTTCCAACGGACATAAATTCATTATCACCGCCACTGAATACTTCACCAAGTGGGTAGAGGCTATCCCTCTTACTCTCACCACCGGCAAGCAAATATCCAAATTTATCCTGAACTACCTAATCTGTCGGTATGGCATCCCAAAAGTTATCATCACAGATAATGGTAAACAATTTAAAAACCAGGATGTCAAAGAACTCTACCAGAAATTCAACATCCAACACCGCTTCTCCACTCCATATTACCCCCAAGGCAATGGCCAAGCTGAGGCTTCTAATAAAACCCTAATAAAAATCCTCAAAAAGACAGTCAATGAAGTGGGTCATGATTGGCACCTCCAAATCCATCCTACATTGTGGGCCTACCGCACCTCCATCCGCACCCCCACAGGTGCCACACTTTATTCCCTAGTATTTGGTTCTGAAGCCATCCTTCCCATTGAGTTCGAGATCCCCTCTCTAAGGGTATCACTACAAAACATCCTACCAGAGGAAGAATACAGAATTGCCCACTTACAAGAGCTAGAATTATTAGATGAAAGGCGTCTCAAGGCCTTGAATCATCTCCAGGTATATCAAAACCGTCTGCGCATGAGTTATCATAAAAAAGTCAGAACCCGAGAATTCCAAGTTGGTGATCTTGTCCTCATGGAGAATCAGAAAAATATACAAAATAGAGAAAAGAAAGGCAAGTTCGAGCCTAATTGGCTTGGACCATATGTAATCACAATGAAATATGGATCAGGAGCTTATCAGTTGGCTACTCCTGAAGGCGATCCTCTGGATGATCCAATGAATATCATGCACCTCAAAAGATTTTATGCTCAGTCCTCAGAAAGTCTTAAATTGTCAAAAAAATAAAAAATCAAGAAAAAAATTAAGAAATCAGAAAAAGATCCTGAAAAAATCATCACTTTGGTGAAAACCCGGCAAATAGGCACCTTATGACACAAGAAAAAATAATTATTAAAAAATCAGAAAAAGAAAGAAAAACAATCCGTCCATTAGTGAAAACCACTTGGTGGTGCTATGGACAAGTACCTTGGTGAAAACCTTTGTGCAGGCACCAAGGTAAATAAACGGATCCACTGTCTATCATGTCGATACTACAAATCATCCGCCATCCAGCCCACCCATGTGCAACATTGCTTCTTTTCCGCCTCCCAATAAAATATGTGTATGATGATGAGTCTTCACCTGAGTTATGAACAGGGAATGTCCCATTGAAACTGAGCTTTTATGCCTCTATGTAAGCTTCAAGAAGTCTTGAGCAACAATCCCAAGTCCATCCTAGTTCTACTCTTGGCAAGAGGTATCATTTGGTCGCAAGGAAGAGACTTGTTAGATTTTGTTAGATCTTTTCATATAGACTTGCATCTTTGCCCTACGACTGCCACTATTTACAACTACCTGGATTCTTTCATATCCAGGTACATTATGATAGGCGCATACTAGGGCGTATTTCATAGTATGGAATGTTTTGGATGCTTCTTGTATAAACCAGCGACCTAGTACTAGTGTTTACCAACACTTACCTTCTCATGTACAAGAGGTATCGGTGTGTTTGAGGGTTTCCTTGCATGAACCCACAACTTTGTATTAGTGTTTCTTAACACTTACATTATTGTGTGCAAGAAATTCCCGTTTGTCTATAGAGTTAGTCCACGCCCTGGGTTTCTCATGGCATCCTGGTTTCTATAATCAGTGGTGCAAGTTACTCAGGGCAACATCAAACTAGGTTGGCTCTCCACATTTGTTGTGCACAAAATCTCACCATCATTCCATCAAATCCTAAACTCAATAATCCCATGGAGTTCTCAATTGCCCCCATTTTCCTCCGCAGTCTCACATCTCTTATTCTTCTTTCCAAATACCTCACGACTACTTCATAGATCTTCCTCATTTATCCCTTCCACCCTAATTTTTCTTCCTCTATTTTTCCTCACATAATCAATTCGGATTCTGATTCATGTCTTATACAAGATGTATCCTTCCTAAAACCAGACGCTCTGATCATGTCTTATACAGGATGAATCCTTCCTAAAACCAGATGTTGTGATCGATCATGTCTTATACATGATGAATCCTTCCTAAAACTAGACATTGTGATCGATCATGTCTTATATAGGATGTATCCTTCCTGAAACTAGACACTCTGATCATGTCTTATACAAGATGAATCCTTCCTGAAACCAGACGTTGTGATCGATCATGTCTTATACAGGATGAATCCTTTTCTGAAACCAAACGTTGTGATCGATCATGTCTTATACAGGATGTATCCTTCCTGAAACTAGACGCTCCGATCATGTCTTATACAAGATGAATCCTTCCTGAAACCAGACGTTGTGATCAATCATGTCTTATATAGGATGAATCATTCCTGAAACTAGACGTTGTGATCGATCATGTCTTATACAAGATGAATCCTTCCTGAAACCAGACGCTTTGATCATGTTTGTCTTATACAGGATGAATCCTTCCTGAAACCAGACGTTGTGATTGATCATGTCTTATATAGGATGAATCCTTCCTGAAACTAGACATTGTGATCGATCATGTCTTATACAGGATGAATCCTTCTTGAAACCAAACGCTTTAATCATGTTTGTCTTATACAGGATGAATCCTTCCTAAAACCAGACACTTTGATCATGCTTGTCTTATACAGGATGAATCCTTCCTGAAACTAGACTGAATCTAGATCTTATCAATTGAATCAAATCAAATCTATCAGGAAATCAATCTCACAATACTCCAAAGATCAATTACCTCAATTGATTTCTCGAGGGAGCATCACCATACCGTAATCTATCAATTAAGAGTCAGTGCATCCTATCAAACCAATATCAACATCAAACCAAGTTTATTCTTTGAATCAATGCATCATCACACCTCGCTTCAAAGAGGGGCAAAATGTAAACACTTAAAAATAATTATTTTAATTATTTTTAATGCCTCACATAATTAATTAATTAATTATGTTAATTCAAATTCTCCTCAATATTAATTAAATATAATTAATATTATCACTATAGCATGTGATTGATTTATTTAATAAATCAATCCCTTTCTTTATTCTTCTAAAAAATCAAATCCTCACAAATCTTCCTCTTAGCTAATTAATTTCAATTAATTAGTTAACCTACATGATTCCTACAAATCATCTTCTTAATTCATCATTAACCTAATAAATTCTTCTAGAAACTCCCTAAACTCACTTAACATTATTCTTCTAATTTTTTAATCCCTCCACTCATTCTCTCTCCTAGTCAAATTATCCTAATCTCACCTAACATTTCCACTAATCCCCCTCTTAATGAATCGTTAATGGCTAATTAGCATGATTAGCCACAAAGTCAACTCCTTGCTTTTAAATACTCTTTTCCTAGGTGAATGTAAGATTTTCGAAATCTTACATTCCTCCAGGCATTCCCTCTCCCAAGGAATTTTTAATTCTTTTTTATTCCTCCAATCCCCATGATATCCTTTTTTGGAGAATTTTTAATTCCTCCAATGCACCTTGTGGAGTGTGGAGATACAAAATGCCTTTAAGGCATATTTCTTGGTCTCCACACCCTCTCTTGGACCTTGTGCGAGCTCACAAGTAAATCCAAGCTCTTCATCTCGAATCCATCCTAGCCATCCGTTTTTCTCTCCTCTTCCTATAAATAAAGGGCTCCATCCCTTCATTCAAAACACCTCAAAATCCAGTAAGCCTATACTGCCCTTTTGAGCCCAAGAAGTCATCTTGGCAGCTTCATCATTTTCATCCTTATCATCCTCCTAAAATCAATTTCATGTTGTGCACATCATTGGAGAGCCATCCACATCTAGCAATCAAAGGAGCACATCAAGTGGAGCATTATCAAGGGGCGCCTTCACTTCATCAAGCTCAATTTGAAGGAGAAGGTAAAATAGTAAGGTAAAATGGTCTTTTCATGCTATTTTAGCATTTTGCAGGTTTATTTTGTTATGTTTTGATCATTTAACCTTCTAATATGTTTTCCCCTCTTCATTTTGGCACGCCCGGTGGGACCCACGTCCCTAAGAACTAATATTTTTTAAAAAAGTTTTTGTGAGTTGTGAGATGCAGGTTCCAGAATAGAAAAAAATTTATGTTTTTTGCAGGTTCCAGAATAGTGGCTCTGCATTTCTGCACAACAGCTCCTTATTCTTTTACTTTTCTGCTTCTATTTATTTTTTGTTTCTGTTTCTGTTTCAGCACGACAACTCTGTTATCTATTTTGTTTATTTATAATCTGTGTCAAAGTAGGAGAGTATGCTCTTGTCTATATAGACAATCAGAAATACAAACCTTTGGCACTTTTCTATTCTGTTTAACGCGACTATATGCTCTGACTGCAACAAAGTGTGAAAATAGGAGAGTATGCTCTTGTCTATCTAGACAATCAGAAATCCATATTTTTGGTACTTTTCTATATGTTTAGTACAACTGTCTGCTCTGTTAATATGTCTGAAATTTGTTAGGCGCTGACAGTAGTCTGCATTTTCTTTTCATTTCGTGGTATCTGCTCTGTTTAATCATAATCTGTCTGACCACAGGAAAGTGTGAAAGTAGGAGAATATGCTCTTGTCTATCTAGACAATCAAAAATCAAGACCTTTGGCATTTTTTTTTAATTTTGTTTAGTGAGGTCGTCTACTCTGTTAAATCTAGGGCTTCTGTTTGTTTTGTTAAATCCAGGGTTTCTGTCTGCTTTGTTAAATCTAGGGTTTCTGTTTGCTCTGCTAAATGTAGGGTTTCTATTTTCTCTATTAAATCTAGGGTTTCTGTTTGCTCTGCTAAATCTAGGGTTTCTGTTTGCTCTGATAAATCTAGGGTTTAAAAAAAAAAAATTCCGTTTTTTCGCCATATCTTCTTTACCTTGACTCCATTTTCCTCCAAACTTCACCAGATTCTCCGCATTGCCATTTTCCACATTTTCTTCCTTGAGGGCCTTATCCCAAAAATCCATTTTTTGAAGCCTAAATCCCATATTTCTCTATTTTTAGGGTTTGTCATAACTTCTTCCCCTTTTATCCAATCACCTCCAAATTTTTCCCATATTATCCATCTCCAACTTTTGCTTCTTTTTCCCTCTTTGACAAATTTTCCCATTCCTTCATCTCTCCTCCAAAATCCCCATTTTTTGCTCGCTTATCCCTTGGAAAGTGGCAAAAAACCTAGTCAAACCCAATTTACCCATCAAAGTTTTCTTCAAATCCACATTTGTCATTAGTAAAAAAAAATTTATTTATGTTTTTCTACTTATTCCCAAAAAATCAAAAAAAATAATATTTTGTCATTTTGTTGTCTTTTGCAGGACGCTTGTTGAAGACTCCATTTTTCAAACTACTAATCAAATTGTTTTGTAGGACGCTTGTTGAAGACTCCATTTTTTTAAAAACTACTAATCAAGTTGTTTTGCAAGACGCTTGTTGAAGACTCCATTTTTCAAAACTACTAATCAAGTTGTTTTGCAGGTTGCCTAGCTGATTCAACCAAATCTTGTGCATTTATTTAAACTAGGCACCTAGATATTAATTAAAAAGGAATGAACCATTGTGTTATGTGTCTTTAAGAAAAGTGTAAAGGTAGGAAAGTATGCTCTCGTCTTACTAGACGATCAGAAATCTAGACCCTCCAACCTTTTCTTGTTTGATTGTGTGTTTACCTCTAGCGGGCCTGCCCTCCCAACTTCCTCTTTGAGAAGGTAAGAGGGGAATGACCCAAGTGAGTACACCCGGACCTGGGGTTCCCAACTCACTATAATAAATAGGCCATTGACTACGAAAGGGTTAATGGTTGGGGCTATATGAGATTTCACTCTCACATTGGGTGCTTAGTAGGGTCCTAGAGATCTCAATCACGCTTGCATTACTACTAAGTTTTTGGTGCTTCGTTGGGCTATAGGCCTCAATTGCGCTTGCACAACTTCGAAGGGTAGCTTCTAACGGGAAGACTTACTAAACACCTTGTTCATAGTGGCCAAAAACCTTCTAGTCATTGGTGCAGGAGGTCGGACTTCTGGAGCTGCCCATATTTTTACGGCCCTTAGTAGAGACACAAAGTTCGCCATGAGGAGTTTTCATGGGAATTGATGCTTGGCTGACTCGAGAAATGAGTGTCATGGAAGGGAGCTAGTGGGGTCAAGCATCTAAGTGTCTGCTCTGGGTAAGCGTAGCTGGGAAACCAATTGGGATTCAATGACTATTGTCCTTGCTAGCCTTAAGAATGTTGTATATGAGCATGAGTGTGTTTGAGATAATATGCATTTGATCATTGTGTTTGCTTTATTTGATACATATTTGCCAAGAGAAGACTAAAAACACATCATTATCCCCAAACAGTTGTCCAAGTCATTACCCACACCAAGTCCCAAAAAATTGCATCAAAGCTTTGTCCATCCCATATTTCATAAGCCTAAGAGAGAAGCTAAGAGTATGTCCTCTCCATCAACATTTAAGTTTGTCCTTTGAAACACCAACTATCGTCCAAATCAGGGTGGTCATATCCCTTCATACAACTTGCCATTCGAATCGATCCTTCATGTTGATACCAAAGACAACCTAGTCATCAAATTTCTTCTAAACCATCACTATCATACCTCCTCCATCAATCATCCTCAAATTTTCTAAGTCCTTTCATCACAAATTTCTTAAGTCCACATCACAAGTATCATGTATGGTCGCAACTCGATCCCAAAAGAAAAAGATGGTTGAACAACAATATGGCATGCCAGACATTGGTGTCCTATATGAAGATCCCATGCAAGATCATACACAAAGTGGACAACCTAGCAATCAAGATCAAAGCCAAAATCCTGACATGGTTAGCCAAGATGAACTTTGTCCAGAAGTACAAACTTTCCTAGCAGATTCTTACAACCAAGAGATGATGGACAAGTTTATTAAACACAATCCTATATCACTTCTGAAAGCTCTTCTTGAAAATGGAGCTCAACTTCCGCTTGAGTTTAATAGATCTTCTCTCACCCAACAACCACAAGGAGACCTTGCTCCCACACAAAGTGTTGCACCTACTATTCAAACTCAATCAATTGTAGCCCCATCAATCATCCAAGCTCAATCAATGCCACCCGCGGTACCTCCCACCATGGTCTCCATCCCACCTTCTTCCTCCTTACCATCCATACCACTATCGAATCTGATCTCATCTATTCTCCAACAAACTTCTATACCAGCTCCTTCTATTCAACCACATATTTCTATTCCACAAACTTCCCTTCCTCCCAACAATGTCGCAAATTTTATCCGGGCCATATTCAATCCCGTCACAACTGTTTGTAGACCACAACCAACTGTCACTCAAACTCCAGCAACATCAGTCATCACATCCCACATTCCCACCTCCTCATCATATCAATATATTGGTGGCGGTGCACCTTCTTTGGCTCATCACAACACCATGGGGGACTTTCTGTTATTAGGTTATGCCTTTTGGTCTCAAAAATGCTAGAGCTACATATCAACATGCAATGACAATAATTTTTCATGACCTCTTACACAAAATTATGGAGGACTATGTGGATGATCTGCTAGGAAAATCTAAGACAAGACAAGAACACATTCTCATTCTAAAGCAGATCTTTGAAAGATTAGAAAAAATACAAACTAAGGCTGAATCCAAAAAAGTGTGTGTTTGGAACCTAAAAGGAACCACCCCCCTAAGCTAGGAGATGTCACTAGGTCCCAACATCCACTCTAGGCTAGGATGACACTTAACCAAGACTGACCCTAAACAAGTCTCAAACTTGACATGAAATCAATCAAGACATAACCTCCAGAGGCCTGAAACCATAAGATAACCATAAAATAGCATAAAGAGATAACATGATCAAGGGAGTGTCAGCACATGCCGGAAACAAAGTGGGCACAAGCCTACGACATGCGGAGCCATCTCAACCTCAGCTGAGAAACCAAGGGAGATTGACTTACCATCTCCATGGTCTTCTTGTTCTCAACCTAAAACATCCTCCCTAGGTTTAAGTCACGAGGCACCGAAGGTTTATTATCTTTATTAGATTATCTATCAACCCAAACCCATTCATTTATTTAATTATCACTCATTAATTAAAACTGATAACTCCTTTATGCCCACGAGGACTTGACTTCATGTATCCTTACAAAGAACCTCTTGATAGCCCATCTCTCATGCCCCTGGTAACATGAAAGGATCCCACTCCCTTGTTGTGGACTTGTAACAATGCAAGAGGCTCTAAATCCTTAAGAAATTCAACATAATCATCATGCAATTCAACACTATACTCAAACACAAGTTAAACAAAATCCAAACAATAACAAGAGAGTAAGAGCCTCTTGACCCAAGATTGAAATCAAGGAAATGATAGAACTGTTGCAACCAATTCAACATCCTAGCGGTGTCTTCACACTCGTTGTCTTATAGTTAGCAGTGAACAAAAATGAATAACATCATGGTAAAATCATCATGAGACTCGCAGAACAAAAGCCACATAACCATAGATGAACCAATTAAAGAAACCAACCAATTACGTCTACATGATGTGGCCTCTGGCATACACTTGACAAATATCCAACATAAATGGACATTTACATTACAATGACAACAATGACACTACGGGGCAGAAAATAATATGCTCTTAACCTACGTTAAAATTCATGGCTAAGCCCCAACCAACTCATCATAAAAGTATCAACACTCTGCTGAAAACATTTAAAATAAACATAACCATCTCAAATTACGAATACATACTTCATATTTGCTAAATGTCCCATGTCAAACAAATTGAAAGAAATATAGCTCGCTAATAATTAACTACTGTAAGTTGCACATCAGAAAGCACCCAGTTAGGCTTGCATTATTCATTTTAGCTGATATTAAAAGAAGGTGACGTTTTTTCAAAATTGAATCATCTCTAACAAGAGATTTGTATGTTTCCCAGAATTTGTAATTGTAATGGAAGGATTGGTTAAAAACTTCATCAAGATAATGCAAATTAAAGATTGTTTTACTAAATTTGTTTATAGCCAATTGAAGAGGTCGCCATTTTCCAAAATCTACATCTTAATTTGTGTTGGGAGTCATTCCTCTATAATGCAGATTTAAATCTTCATTTTGTTACTAATTTGATATCGTAGAAATGGGTATCTTTAAATAACGAAAGGGAGAGAGACATTTCTTTATTTTACTATGTGTTTAATCTTCTTTTGTTATTGTCATTATATTATGTACAGATTTAAAAATCTGCATAATGTTTAATGAATTTTTTATTTTTTTTAGGGGCTCAAATTGTATGTGGGGTGCCCCAGCACCTCCCCATATGTGGAGTTAGACCCCACTCATAACAACATATAACCAATAAATAAAACAACAATAAAATCGGTAAAAACAACCCATCAATTTCATGGCATTTTGTCAAACAATTCGTGTGCAAGGTGCTAGGGTTACAAACCCCCAATTTATCATAGCAAATATACATTTAATCTACTCAGGGATGAAAAGATACATAAATAAATCAATAAAAGAAACTCAATAGATTAAGATCTAAGAGGAAATTTTAATTTATTTTTGTTTCAAGAGCAGATTTACAAAAGAATAACCTACCATATATTTCCAGCCAACTACAATTCCCCTTTTCTTTTATAAATGATACCCCCATTGATTAAACAAAACAATGACAAATTTTCCTTTCCACAAACACTAGATGAAGCATATTACAAAAATAAATCAAGCCAAGATGAAGATCCTACCTCAAATCTGAAAACTAGAGGGGAGTTTCGAAAGTTATCTCTTGTTGTTCTTTACTTTAGCCAAATCTTCTCCAATCTCCCAAATTTAAATTCCTAGCCAACTTACTAAAATCCCCAAATATCCAATGGAAATAAAGGATTCAAGGAGTTGCAAAGATTCTTCTCTCATTTTGAAGGTACAAAATAAAAACCCCCAAATTGTTCTATTAAAATTCTCTATTTCCCCAATTCAAAATGCCCTAAATATATATAATAAAATATTCGCATTGTATATATATATATATATATATAATAATAATTTTTTTGCTTGGGATTATTTCCCCATTTCACTTTATGGGAATTTTAAATAACATTATGAAATATATACCCATATATTTAAATATAACTAAATATTAGTATTAAATGAATACAAGAACGATTATAAGGTAAATATGGCAAAATTTTAAAATGAATATGGTTAAATAAGTTAAATAAATAAATACAACAAAATAGATGTGAAAAAGGGAATTGTTTTATTTTTTGGAAATAAGGTGATTGTCGCCAACTGATTTGAGCATTTAAGGTGAAATAGATTAAGTAATTAATCACCTAAAATTTAAAATCATTAAATCGTAAAGGATCAATTTGAAGAAATCAAAACAACTTTATCGAAATCTCGAAACAAAATAACGAAATAGTTATAAAAATCATTAAAACATCAAACATGTATTCAATAAGACAAATAAGCGTTATTACGCAAATCAAGGTATACGCCATCGAATAACTAAAATAGCATCGTCAAAGAAAACAAGGCAATCATTAAACATAAAATTCTACTAAACATAACCAGACACACACACAACTCACCATTCTCATACTCACACAACATGACGAAATGAAAAACATGCCATAATCGATGACCACACAAGCGACCAAACTAACCTAGAGTGAAAGGAGGGAACCAGTGACATCTTCGACCATAAATCACCATTGGAAGAGGCACGCTCACACTTGTCAAGCTAGGGGAGCTCGCACCCGATTTCCTGGGAGGAATTGAATGCCTATAAACATGTAACCAAAAATGATATACATGTGCATATACATATATAAACAAACACTACAACAAAGGGGTAGAATGTCACAACGACGTAGGGAGCTCATGAAGGAGTGATACACTGTCATCCTCCCCACAGACAATCACACATAATGAATACAGTCATACAAACAATAATCACATAGAAATTCTACATCTAGGGGTTAATATCCCATTACAGTAGTAATAGCACAATATGTAAATCTAACGTATGCATGAAAGTAAAGTCACTGTCGCTAATCATCCAAGCATAAATCGTTTCTTAAATCAAATAACAAAAAGAATTTCATACAAGTATAATTGAACATGAAAATAATCTAGGTATCATATATCATCAAGTCACATAATGTCTTTCATTGAAATCATATAATGTCCACATCCAAAATGATCATCTACATACGACATGAATCCATAATCGTTCTAGCATCAAATATTTCAATCACATCCATCATGACAAAATAGGTAATCGATCAAGTCCAATAGAATGGATCGAGAGTTCGCTTGAGAGGGGGCATAACAATGTCGCACTAGGCAACTAAAATGCATAGCATCCTAAACCTAGCTCAGCATCCTCTCCTGGCTCACTTGACGAGCCTATCACAGGTGTCACATCAACTAGGTCAAGGAGGGGCATTACAGTGTTGTTGTTGAGCAACACTGGAAGTTATTTTGGCATTGCAAATCATGTGGTGGATTCTTTTTTATTCTTCTTTCTTTAGTAGTGAGCCCTTCGGCAATGAGCCTTTCTAGGTAGTGATCCTTTCTGGCAATGAGCCACTCTTTTATAAAAATCACCTTAACCAGTGTTATATATTGAGAACTAACATTCTTTGTGGTTTTTCCCTTCTTGGGTTTTCCATGTCATATCCGGTGTCCATTGAGTGATATATAGTGTGCTTGTCCTTTCATGTTATATCTGAATTAATTCATTTTGTTGGCTATTCCAGATGTGTGATATAATTGAAGAAAAGTATTTAAGTTGTCAATTGATTCAACCCCACTCTCAATTGCTTAGATATTTAACAATTGGTATCAGAGCATTGGTTCCTTGGAAAAGAGCTTAACCGCATGAGGTAGATCCTGATCCGGTGGCACACAAATTAACCATTCCTATCTTTGAAGGATCCGACTATGGCTTATGGAAACTAAAGATGAGAGGTTACCTGATTTGTTTGGGATACAACACTTCGAAAGTAGTAGAATCTAAGTATGTACAACTGACAAATGGTCTTACCACTCCAGATGAGATTCAAGCCTATGAATAAAATGAAATGGCAAGGTAAGCTATCTTTAGTGCTTTATCAAAGACTAGACTAACAAAGGTTATTTCATTGAATACTTCTTATGAGGTTTGGGAAAATTTGAGAGATATCTATGATGGAAATGATAGAGTTAAGTTATCAAAGAAATTGACAACTAAGCGCAAATATGAGAACTTGAAAATGGAAGAAGGAGAAGATATAACAAACTATTTTCAAAAGGTTGATAGTGCAATAAATTAAATTAGAGAACTTGGCGGCACCTTGACAGATGAAGATATAATTGAAAATATTTTGATGTCCCTACCAGGAAGCTATAGTGATAAGATCTTTGCTATTGAAGAAACCTATGATTTGAAGAAGTTTACTAGGGAGCAAATATCTAGCACTCCATCTGCATTTAATATAATAAAGTTTGGAAAAGAAAAATTGAAATATGAGAGTACCTTTAAAGCCTCTAAGGAAGATTTGGAAGATGAAAACTTGGATGAAATGGAAGCAAACTTTGTAAGAAGACTAAAGAAGGGCACCGACAAATATAAAGGTATGTTACCACTTAAATGCTTTAGATGTAGAAAGATTGGTCATATAGCTACTAAAAGTTCAAAAAAAGGATCAAGGCAAAAATTTAGGGAGAATAAAGGTTAGTTTAATAAGAAATCCTATTATGTTAGAAATGATGCTAGTATTTTAGACGCTGAATCAAATTATGGAGATGGTGACTGTTTATTTTTGGTAGAAAAGAATGTACCTAATATTGATGTTTCTAAGACTATTGCTACTACTTTACCTGATATAAGAGATATAAATGAATGTTTGATTGATAATGGATGATCTAATCATATGACTAGTGATAAGAGTAAGTTCATGAAACTTGAGAAGTATTGTGGAGGTTTTGTTAGGTTCAGAGATGACCAAACATCACAAATTGTACGAATTGGCTCTATTACCTTTGATGAAAAACGTAATACTGATAATGTTTACTATGTGAAGCGTTTGTATCATAATCTCTTGAGTGTTAGGAAAGTGTTCAAAAATGGCTACAATGTTATTTTTCAAGATAATGGTTGTGGGATCCAGAATTGTGATTGCAACAAGGAAAAAGACTGGTGGAAACATGTATCAGCTAGAAGGAGTTACAAGACATTGTTTGTTATCTCAAATAATTGAAAGTTGGCTCTGGCACCAGAGGATGTATCATATAAACTTTAATAATTTGGTAAAGATTAGTTTATCAGGTACAGTGAGAGATTTGCCAAGGTTGACCAAACCAGATAACAATATTTGCAAAGAATGTCAAGTTGTAAAACTGACAAGAGGAACATATAGAGGAAAGGAACAATCGTCCACTAGATTATTGGATTTAGTGCACATAGACTTATGCAATCCTACCAAAAAAAGAAGTATACAAGGTGAGAGGTATTTCATGTTGTTGATTGATGATTATTTTAGAATGTCATAGGCTATTTTCGAGAGAAAAGTCAGAAGCATTAGAAAAATTCAAGATATTCAAAGCAAGAGTTGATAATGAAGTTGATAGAAAGATTAAGTGTTTAAGGTCTAATAGAGGAGGAGAATTTATTTATGATGAGTAAAACAAAATGACGAACATGGTATTAGAAAATAATTGTCTAGCCCTAGGACACCACAACAAAATGGTGTAGTGGAAAGGATGAATCAAACTATACAAGAGGCAGCTACAACAATTATCAAAGGAGTAGAAGTACTGGAAGTCTACTGGAGAGAAGAAATTCACACAATAGTTTACACTCTTAACATAATTCTATACCAGAAGAGATATGGAAAGACATCATATGAGCTATGACATGATAGAACTCTGACAACAAAGTACTGCAAGGTATTTGGAAGAAAATATTAAATTAAGAGAGATGAGGATAACCTTGTAAAATTTGACAATAGAGTGGATGAAGGCATATTCCTAGGATATTCTACAAAAAGAAAGGCATACCAGTGTTACAACAAAAGACTGAACAAGATTATTGAAAGTGCAAATGTGAAGGTTGGTGAAGACATTTCTAAATACTAAAAAAAATGGTAGGTTATGAATCTAACGAGTCTGATGACAGAAAGAGGGAAGAGGAAACCATAGAAGAAGAGAAAGAAAAGGAAACTTAGGATGCTCCGGGATCTATATCAAAAACACCAAGGTATGTATAGAAGAATAATTCAGTAGATCAGATTATTGGAGATAAGAACAAAGGAATTATCACAAGAAGCAAAGCAACTCAAGAACAAGTTCTATTATGTTTAGTGTCTGAGCCTAAACCAAAAACTATAGAAGAAATTTACAATGATCAAAGTTGGATAAAGAAAATGAGATAAGAGTTAAATAATATTGAGAAAAATCAGACATGGGAACTAGTTCATAGACCGAAAGACAAGAATATAATTGGAACAAAATGAGTATTCATAAACAAGTTGTATAAGGATGGAAAAGTTGTGTAAAATAAAGTAAGGTCAGTTTGCAAAGGTTACACACAAGTTGAAGGCATTGAATTTGAGGAAACATATACTCCTGTTGCTTGGATAGAAGCTATCAGAATGTTTCTTTCTTTTGCAACATCTACAGACTTCAAGATTTATCAAATGGATGTGAAATCGACATTCTTGAAAGAAGAGTTAAAAGAAGAAGTTTACATTGAACAACTGGAAGGATTTAAGTTGACAGATGATTTAAACATTGTTTGTAGATTGAAGAAGGCTATATATGTATGGATTGAAATAAGCTCCTAGAGATTGGTATGGAAAGCTAGATAAGTATTTGATTGATCAAGGTTTCCAGAAGGGATTTGTTGATAGTAATCTTGACTTAGGTAAAATCTTAATTGTTGTAGTGTATGTTGATGATATAATGTTTGGATGAAATGATCGCATGTGCATCAAGTTTTATAATGAGATATAGAAGGGCTTTGAGATGTCCATGATCGGCGAGTTAAATTTCTTTCTTGGTTTGCAAGTGAATTAAAATAGCAAGCAGATTTTCATTTGTCAATCTAAGTACATTAAGGAGTTGTTGAAGAAGTTTGGGTTGGATAATTTCAAACCGGTGTGTACACCTATGACCACTAGATGCAAGTTAACAAAAGATGATAAATTTCCTAAAGCCAATGCAAATCAGTATAGATCAATGATTCGAGTACTATTATATTTGACAGCTACCAGATCGGATATCATGTATGCAATTTGTTTGACAGCTAGATTTCAGTAAGAACCAAAAGAATCACATGTTGTGATGGTAAAATGAATCTTCAGATATTTAAAAGGACTAGAATATTTTGGTTTGTGGTATCCCAAAAATTTAGATTTCACTTTGATAGGTTATATAGATGCAGATTGGGTCGGAAGTGTTGATGTCAGGAAAAGTACAAGTGGTGGAGCATTCTTTCTTGGCTCTCGATCGGTTGCTTGGTTGAGTAAGAAGTAGTATTCTATGTCTTTATATATAGTCAAAGCAAAATATATTGTAGTATCTTCATGTTGCACAAATATACTATGGATGAAGTAGACTTTGAAGGATATTGGTGTATTGTTCAATTAACCCATTTCAATCATGTGTGATAAGACCAATGCAATAAATATTTCTAAAAATTTAATACAATATTCTAGAACAAAGCATATATCTATTTGGTATCACTTCTTGAGGGAAAAGGTGTTGGATAATGAAGTTAAGCTTTAGTATGTACCCACAAAAGAGAAGATTGTAGATATCTTCACTAAGGTGTTGCGTAAGGATACTTTTGAGTATCTTTGAGAGAAGTTAAGGGTGATACCCCTTACTAATTTGAACCAATGTAAATTTGGATTTGCATTGGTCCAATGAACTGATTCAATATTCTTGTCTAGACTGATACTTGGGTGCTTCCTCTTAGGGGGGGAAAAGTAAGTTTCATAGGGGGAGTTATGCCCACCTTTTTCCTTGATGTCAAAGGGGGAGAGATGTGATGTGTAGAGACACTGATCTGATGATGCAGAGAGAGATGTATGTTTGTTGTTGATGGTTGTCATTGATGTCAACATATTATTATGAGATTGGTCTCTTATGTTGGTGATCCAAAAGATGTGCTCCTGGAATCTTTAGTGCTCCATAAGATGTGTTATAGTTGATATTTAGTATTTTTTGTTTGTGTTGGTGGTAATCAGAAGATGGAATATTTATTTCTCAAAGCAAGTATGTGAAAGAAATGATGAAGAAGTTTGGTTTTGATGATTGGAAACCTGTTACTACTACTTTAACCATTGGGTACAAGTTGAGGAAAGATGACGAGTCTCCAGAAGTTGAACAAAAGAAGTGGGGGCCAATGATTGGAGGATTGTTATATTTGACTATGTCTAGACCAAATATCATGCAGACTATTTGTCGAGTAGCTAGATTTCGAGCGAATACAAAGGTGACTCATGAGCAAGAAATGAAAAGAATTTTTAAATACTTGAAAGGAACGATGGAATTTGGAATTCAGTACAAAAAAGGTGGAGATTTCATGTTGAAATCCTATATTGATGAAGATTGGGCTAACAGTATTGATGACCGAAATAGTACTAGTGGTGATAAATTATTTTTAGGAGATATATTGGTTTCTTGGCTTAGTAAGAAACAAGATTTAGTTTCCTTATCTGTTGATGAAGTAGATCATATTGCAATGGCATCTTGTTGTACTCAGGTGATGTGGACGAGACAGACTCTTAAGGATATCAAGGTAACATATGATGAAGCAATTCTTATCTTGTGTGACGATACAAGTGCAATAAATTGTTTGCATTTTTTATAATGATGTTGTGATTGTCATTGATGGACATACACTTGCTTTGAGATCACTTTTTGTATGTATAAGTTATGCTCAACCGGTATGTGTTCCAAACCGGTAATGTATTATAGTCTTTAGACTATCAGTGTTTTGCAGAAAGTGTTTACCAATCTCAAGCAGTACGAAGGAACTGAAGCAGTAGTTATCATTTTCCTAGTCTTCATTTTCGGACAACCGGTAATCAGTTTAATGTTTGAACCGATATTACTCTATGATGAGTTACCAACTGATAATTGGTAAAGTTGTATGAACCAGTAATACTCTGTGATGAGTTACCAACCGGTATTTTTGTGATGAGTTACCATCCACCGACACTTTGATGGTGATTTTGTGTCATGTTATCAAATGTGTCTAGATGCAATGAACCTAGGAACTTGCAATGTAATCCTATTGGACCGACATGAAATCAGATTCTTTTTTAAGGACATCATGTCTAGGGTTTTTTGGTGGTTGGTGAGTTTTTGTATGTGCGATCTTAGAAGAGAAGATCAAGTCTGTATGTTGTAACAGAGTGTGAATTTACTGAAGATTGAAGTAATGCTGAAATGCATTAGCAATGAGCTATCATGGATCTAACCAAGCAGACTGTGCTATTTGCTAGATCATTCACTTGTTGATTACTCACATCTTCGACAAGTCTGAAACCCTTAATCGGGTAGGCCCAGAAAAGCCTTTGTAAATCCTCTAACAAGGTGGTTCACATCTGTGGATCTAAAATCCTCTCACAAGGTAGTCTTTAATCGGACTTATCTCCTAATAGAGATTGAGATTCCTAATAGGATCTGTTCTGGTGAAGAGCATTGTATGACCTTAACCGGTCTAGTTACTATTTTGCAAATAGTTTCTTGTGAGTTTCATCTCACCGTGGTTTTTCCCATTTGGGTTTCCACGTCAAAATATCTTGTATTATGGTGATTGTGCTTCTGTGGGTGAATGCCTTATTTGTTGTTTGGTTTGCATTTGTGTTAACCAGTTTGTTAGTAAAACCGTTATGTCAGTTTACTGCTAAACTGTTTAAGTGTTTAAGTTAAATATTTTTTAGTATACTAATTCACCCCCCTCCCTCTTAGTATTCATCAATTTGTATCAAAGCCAACCCTTCTATAAGTTTAACCACTTGGAAAGAGATATGGGGAAATACACTGTGAGGGAACTTACTCATCAGCTCACTCAGACTGAGAAAGCCTATGATGAACACAAAGTCAAGTATAAGACCTCTCTGGTAAAAAGGAGAGAGCATGCTGAGAAACTAATGGAGCTAATTGAAAAATAGTTCCTCTGATGAAGCGTACATGGAAGCCCTAGTTGAAGAAGTTGAAAAGTTGAATGAGTCTAATGCCAACCTAAGAAGGGAACTTGAAGGACTGACTATCAGGATGTGTCAAGAGCTTGAGAACCAAAGAAACGCTGAAGATCTGGTAAAAGACAAAGATCATGGGATCTCCAAGCTGAAGCAAGAAATCAATGCACTTACCGCTCATCTCCAAGAGAGCAAAGTGGAAAAAGAGGAAATGCAAGGTGAAATAAACATGGCTATTTTTGAGAATGCAACCTTGAAGGAATCCAATACTGCTATTACCAAAGAACTCACTGAGTAAAAAGGAAATACTTGCCAAATTCAATAAGAGCACTGTTAAGCTAGAACAAAAGCTTGAATCAACAAAACTGGTGAAGAATACCACTAGACTTGGTTTTTCTAGTTATGAGGAAGGTGAGACCTGTGGAACAAAAGATGGAGTATCAAAGAAGCAACTGACACCAAAGGATAAAGGTAAGAAAAAGTTCAAACCTGTTTTCTTTAATTGTCTCAAAGAAGGACATACTACTAATGTATGTAGAAACAAGGCTTATAATAACTTTCCTTACTTTCTAAACAATAAGCCTAGATCCAATAGATTCAATGGAAATTGTTATGCATGCAACAACTCTAGGCATAAAGCATTTGAATGCAGGTCTGTCATGCACAACACTAGAAGGTATCCTCAAAGGAGTCAAGGAGTCTTTCCCGACCCAATCCAAACTAGTTTAATACCTATAATCATCAGTCAAGAAGCGGTGGCTATCAAGCAGCAACCAGATGGAGAGCAACTTGTTTGATCTGTCATGGTAGTGGTCACATAGTTGTAACATGCATTAGGAAGAATGGAAGTATGAATAATGGACCTTGGAGCACCTAGAATGGTTTGCTATCATTGCAACAAACTGAGTCATACAACAAGATTCTGCAGAACAAGAAAGAATATACCGAATGATATACCGGTCACTCCGGAAGGAAAGATTGATGTTGAAACTGTTCAAGCGGATATGAAGAAAACTTGGAAAAAGAAGCCAGAAGAAGTGTCTCTAGAAGAACCAGTTTCTGCACCTGGTGTGGAAATCTTTGAATCGACAAACTAAGCTATAGGAAAGCTTAGGGGGAAACAAATCAGTAAAATATTTCAAACCCCCAGTTTACACCCGTAAAAGACCTTAACCGGTATGTGATACCTGTCAATTGGCAGAAGACCAGAAATGGTAAAAGGCAACTTAGGGTTTACGCCCTAATGATGGAGCATTTATTATGGCGGGTGGAGAATTCATTTAAAAGGGATTTTCAAGTCATTTTCACTTATCAAT
This sequence comes from Cryptomeria japonica, assembly GCF_030272615.1. Taxonomy (NCBI): domain Eukaryota; kingdom Viridiplantae; phylum Streptophyta; class Pinopsida; order Cupressales; family Cupressaceae; genus Cryptomeria; species Cryptomeria japonica. Next base: position 266,787,086 of record NC_081406.1, read on the forward strand.
TTTCAAGCGAAGAAGTTTTCAAGTACAGAGCTACAAAAGATGATTTGTCTTGCAATTCAAGGAGATTTCAAAACCTTGAAGAAGAATCTGAAGATAACATCAATCAGTCAAGTGTAGAACTCAAAGCGGTAACCTAGCAACTAAAGTAGTGAGTGGCGAAGAGGAATTTGTAAGCCCTAAATATCAACTTTCGAAGGTATTTTTTGAGTTTCTCTATTTAGCATGGCTTCAGTATCGCACTCTAGTTCTAGTACACCCGTTGATTCGGTAGATTTCATCCAATGGAAGGCAAAATATAATGCACTATCCCAAATACCCACTAGTGTTATAGTTGAGGAAAGTATTTCAGATTACATTGACTGTAAAATTGAAGACCTAGGATCTCTATTGATCCATTCTCAGTTGAGTTTTTTCTGTGGAAAGGACAAGAAGATCAAATCAGAATTCAACATCTTGGAAAAGAAGAAGCTTCACAATGCGGTCTATTTCCTTGAAGAATTCCCAGATGATCACATCCGCATCATTCTAAGCAGAGTGAATGGTGACAAAATGTATTTGGAATGAACACATGACATCACACTGGAAGTGATTCATGTCGTCACCAGTTTCTGTAACGTTGGAGAAGTACCAGCCCTAAGGAACATCAGCAAGACCAAAATGACCAAGCTCACTGGTTCTGTGAGTGACCAACAAGGAATGACCATCAATACCATCAAGGACAATCTGGTCAAGTATGCCTACATGGTGATAGGTTACTAGACATTCCATGCTAGCAGAATTAAGTCTGTCTCTGCTGCAGCAGTAAATGCTGGCTATAGGATGATCATGGAAGATGTCTCGTTTGATTTATGCACCTGTATGCAAAGGCAGCTACTAGTGAACCTAAAGTCAATCAAATAGGACAATGCCTTGAGATTTAAATTCGGACAACTATTGGTCAGATTGTTCTTCTACTTCCAAGGCTACTTCCTAGGAGTCGGTGATATTTAGTGGTCTGCTGACCAACTGGTTACAAAGCAAATCAAGGAAAGTCTTCAAGCGGTTGGAACCGGTTATCCTAAAGTCCTGAACAAATACTTTGATGAGTTCAGACACAAGATGAGCCAAAGGGTGAGAATATCTGGTGATATTGTCAAGAAGTATGAAGAGGACATCTGCTTTATCATCAAAGTAGATGAGTGCATAATGGAGGTTGTTGAGCCCAGAAAGGAAGAAGTGGAGCCTATGGGTTATGAGGTGATGTACGACATGCTAGATGGGTATGCTTCTACCCTACTTGCCTCACTGCTTGATCCTAAAATGAAGAGAATTGGCACCTATCTGGAGAGGGTTACATCGGTTGAGGAGCCCTCTATGAAGAAAGGAAAGGTAGTACCATCTATATCAGCACCAGTTACTTCAGCAAGTCCTAAAGTGACCAAGCAGTCACTGGCAAAGAAGAAACTGGAAGTTGCACCCGCCAAAGTATTTGAGAGAAAATGGAAGACAAAAGGCAACACACCGGACTCAGAAGATACAAAATCTGAAGAAAAGCCTAAGAAGACTAGGAAAACAAGAAAGAAGACAAAGACAACCAGCAATGAACCAGCATCATCAGCACCGATAAATATTGATATTTCCTCTTACAAACCTTTGACACATTGTCAAAGAACTATTAAGAACATTAGGAGAAAAGTGCTGAGTGATTTGGCATATTATTTTGATGATTTCAATGATAATGAGAAGGAGGAAGTAGAACAAGAAGTCATTCAATATTTATGTATTAATGACCGATCGCCATCAGAAATTAAATCTGTGACATCGGATTCTTTATATAATTCTTTAGACAACAAATGGCGCATTGCCATAGAAAAGGAATAGGAGATAAGAGAGGAAATATTTGCTCAATATTTTCTTGATGTGTCTAATTCTGAACTTTATGAAGTTATGGAAAAATATGAAGGCCTCTTCTTTATGCGAAGAAGGAAACTCTTGTTGCTAGAAGGGAAAGTCCTTGAGGTGGTAAAAGATACCCACTCTCATGCCCAGGCAGCTCTGAGACTGCACCAAGTGTCCGAAGCCAACAAAAAGGTTGAACAAGAACCAGAAATAGAAAAATTGGATGAGATGTATAACAGTGAAGGAGAACATGACACTGAGCAAATGGACCCTATTGATGTTGATTCTTTGGACGGTAAAGATGTTACTCCGGATACACCAACAGAAATGGTAGGATAGGAGAAATAGGACAAGAAAAAGAGAAAGGAGGAAGCGAAGAGGAAACAGGCAGAAGAAGAGAAGCAAAAGGAAGAGGAGAAGAGAAATGAAGAAGAGAAGAGAAAAGAGGAAGAGAAGAGAAATGAAGAGGAGAAGAGAAATGAAGAACAGAAGAGAAATGAGGAAGAGAAGAGAAAAGAAGAGGAGAAGAGAAAATAGGAAGAGGAGAAGAAGAAGAAGAAGGAAGAAGAGAAGAAATGGGAAGAGGAGAAGAAGAAGAAGGAAGAAGACAAGAAATAGGAAGAGGAGAAGAAGAAGAAGAAGAAGAAGAAGAAGAAGAAAGAAGAGGACAAGAAACAAGAAGAGGAGAAGAAGAAGAAGAAGAAGAAGGAAGAGGAGAAGAAATAGGAAGAGGAGAAGAAGAAGAAGAAGAAGGAAGAGGAGAGGAAAGAAGAAGAGAAGCGGAAAGAAGAAGAAAGGAAGAAGGAAGAAGAGAAAAGAAAGAAAGAAGCTAAGGAGCAGAAGAAGGCAGAAGAAGATAAGGAAAAATCCAAGTAAAAGGAGGAAGTGGAAAAGAGTGTACATGTAGAGACCCCAAAGGCAACTGGTGGTAAAGCCAAACCAGCTGACATCACCAGTCCCATTGACCTCCAGTCTGCAAATGAAACAGAGCTACTGCAAAGTATTAAGCTTGCTCAAGAGCAACTGGAAGCACTAAGGAGGAAAAAGGAGGAAGATGTGATTCAAACTGTGGTGGAAACTCTCACCAGTTTGATTCTCGGTACCAATCTCCCAAGTACCGATTCCTCTCTAGATCAATTGAAGCTCCTATGCACAGTTGTAGAGGACCAAGTGCAATGTCTGGAAGATGTTGCTGAAGCCAATGCAAAAAAGAAGCATCAAAAGGCTCTGAACACTGCTTTGGTAGAGAAGTTAAATGAGCTCTGATCCGATCTACAGAAGGACATAAAATATGTTTCACTCTTTATTGTCATAAACTCTTATGATTTTAATGATAATGGAAACAGGGGTTATTCAGCTGTACTTTGTCATTGTTGGCAAAGGGGGAGTAGTATTCTGTATTTAAAATTTTGATGCATGTTATGTATACTTTCATGTTTATCTTTGTAAGGGAGTAGTATACATTGTATTTTCTACAAAAGGGGTAGTGTGTATGCTTAGGGGGAGTAATTTTGATTATGGCATATTTTTGTTGTAAAACACTTAGATGTCAAAAATTTTCCTAAGTGTTGCCATCGATGCCAAAGGGGGAGATTGTAGGCATTTTTGATAATGATGTTGTGATTGTCATTGACGGACACACACTTGCTTTGAGATCACTTTTTGTATGTATAATTTATTCTCAATCGATATGTGTTCCAAACCGGTATTATGTATTATAGTCTTTAGACTATCGGTGTTTTGCAGAAAGTGTTTACTGATCTCAAGTAGTATGAAGACCTCAAGCGGTTCGAGGATCTCAAGTGATACAGAGGAACTGAAGCGACAATTATCATTTTCCCAGTCTTCATTTTTGGACAACCGGTAATCAATTTAATGTTTGAACCGGTATTACTCTGTGATGAGTTACCAACCGATAATCAGTAAAGTTGTATGAACTGGTAATACTTTGTGATGAGTTACCAACCAGTATTTTTGTGATTAGTTACAATCCACTGACACTTTGACGGTGATTTTGTGTCATGTCATCAAATGTGTCTAGATGCAATGAACCTAGGAACTTGCAATGTAATCCTATTGGACGAACATGAAATCAGATTTATTATTAAGGACATCATGTCTAGGGTTTTAGGAGATGTAGTTGTTAGGGTTTTTTGGTGGTTGATGAGTTTTTGTATGTGCGATCTTAGAAGAGAAGATCAAGATTGTGTGCTGTAATAGAGTGTGGAATTACTAAAGACTAAAGTAATGTTGAAATGCATTAGCAATGAGCTATCATGGATCTAACCAAGCAGACTGTGCTATTTGATAGATCATTCACTTGTTGATTACTCACATCTTCGACAAGTCTGAAACCCTTAACCGGGTAGGCCCAGAAAAGCCTTTGTAAATCCTCTAACAAGGTGGTTCACAAGTGTGGATATGAAATCCTCTCACAAGGTAGTCTTTAATCGGACTTATCTCCTAACAAAGATTAAGATCCCTAACAGGATCTATTCTGGTGAAGAACATTGTATGACCTTAACCAGTTTGGTTACTATTCTACAGATAGTTACTTGTGAGTTTCATCTCACCATGGTTTTTCCCATTTGGGTTTCCACATCAAAATCTCTTGTGTTATGGTGATTGTGCTTCTGTGGGTGAATGCCTTATTTGTTGTTTGGTTTGCATTTGTGTTAATTGGTTTGTTAGTAAATATGTTATACTGGTTTATTGACAAACTGTTTAAGTGTTTAAGTTCAGTATTTTTTGGTATACTAATTCACCCCCCCCCCCCTCTTAGTATTCATCATAAACATTTCAAAGATTCCTGTTATACATTCAAGAAGAAAGCATATGTCAATTAAATATCATTATTTAAGGGAGAAAGTGGTTGAAAAGGAAATTTGGTTGGAATACATTTCTACAAAGGAATAAATTGTAGATATTTTCACTAAGGCATCGATGAAGGATTCGTTTGAGTTTCTTCAGGAGAAGCTTGGGGTCATTGCCCCTCCTTCTAGCTAGGTGCATTATGGGGAAGCATCTTTCTAGGGGGAGCATTCATGCCTATTTCTTTTCCTCGATTGATGTTGTGGCTTCTCTCAGGGGGGGCAGTGGTGAGTAGTAGTGAGCAGTGGTATGCAGTGTTCTTGTGACCTTTATCCTTGATGGCAAAGCGGGGGAGATTGGGAGAGATTGGAAGAGATTGGAAGAGATTGAGAAATATTGAGAAATTGAGTAATAGGTGTTTGAGTAGTATATCTTATAATGCAGTATATCTTATCATATTCTGAGCAATGTGTTTTGGGAGAGTTTGTGTTAGTTTTGACAGAGTTTGAGAGATATTGAGTAGTATTCTTCTTCTTTGATTTTTGGTTGAAGTGCAAGTTTTATCAAGTGTTTCCATCAATAACAAAGGGGGAGATTGTTAGAAATATGAGTTGATGTGTTGTTGTGGTTGTCATTGATGTCAAACTTGTTGTTCTGGTTTGATCCATAATGTCTATGGTGTAGAGTTTTCTTGTTGTGTTGGTTGTTCTTTAGGTGCTTGGGTTTGGAATCTATTGTTGTTGTTGATTATTATTGTTATCTTCATTGGATATAGTTTCGGTATCATGGATATGATGGTTCTGAGGTCTAGAAACAACTTTGTGTTGTCCATCTATTGTGGTATTGTTCATTGTTGGTTGTGAAATTCTATGTTTGACCTATCCTTAGGTCCAGATATAATTTGTGGAAGCATGTGATGTTTTGTGGGTCTCACCGTAGCATGTGGAGATTCAGATTTGAGTTGTTTTCTTTGGAGAGTATGTTTTTATCGATAATTGCTTATATGGTTGTGTAACATAAGGATATGTTGTTGGTTAGATTTTGATGATTGTGGATTGGTGAATTAATCTTTTGAAGATGTGCTTTGGTCATCTCCTTCTCTTAGAGTGCATCAACATGTGTGTTTTTGGTTCAAAAAGTATATTTTGATTCAGGTCGACTTGTTTTAAGTTTTGATGATCTATCTTGTATATAAGGAATTTGGATGTTTGAGTTAGAGAACAAGAATGGGAGAGAGTGTAGATGATGTGGTGAAGTGTAAAGATAAGAGGAAGTGTGAGAAGTGAAGAAGACTTGTGTTCTAATTATATGCAAGTTGTGCTAAGATTGTGATAGAGAGTTGAGATAGAGTGTTGGTAGTTTAGATTGAAGTTGTGTGTGTTGATGTTGGTCGCTTGATGCAGAGTTAAAAGACAACTTGATGATGAAGAGATCCTTCTTTTCAGATCATTTCTTTGTATCTTGCCTTGAATATAGTTAGCTTCAGGTTTTGCAAGTCCTCTTTGTATCTTTTCCTATGAGTAGTTAGCCTTGGTGTACAAGTTTTGAGCAGTTAGCTATATCCTTTTGTAGTCATTTCATATATAGTGGATTATCTTGTGGATTGAATCTCACCATGGTTTTTCCCTATTTGGGTTTTCCACGTATAAGTCTTGGTGTTCATGTGTTGGATATGCATTGTTTATTAAATGTTTATATGCTACCATAATTGTTGTTTGGAATAATTCATCCCCCCCTCTCTCGGCCCTTCCTTGGGTTCAACAATTTCATATTATCTTCCTCATTTGTGCAAGTTATTTCATTACAAGTGGTATTAGAGCATGATCTTGGCACTGTGAAGACAAGGATTTTTCATCAATTTTGGAGGTCATTTGGAAATCACATATCTTTCAAATTTGAGTGATCTATGTTCTAATTTTTAAAGGGTTTTGAAGATCATATTGAAGCATCTCCAGTCCATTTTTTAATAAAATAGGAGAAAATTCAAGCAAGTTATTGCAGAATTAGGATTTCTACCCAATTTTTTAACGATGTGCATATGCTTTAGATTTGAGTAAATTGCTTCCTAATTTTTAAAGGGTTTTTTAAAAGGTTATTAAAGATTATACAATCCAATTTTGAAATAAATTGGGGCAAAAATAAGTGACTTATTGCAAAATTAGTGTTTCTAATAATTTCACTCTTAAGGTTGCAAATCTACCAATTTTTGTAGAGATTTTTCTAGGTAAGTGTTAGATTGACCATATATAGTTACAATAAAAGTTTTAGATCATTTATATTATATTTTTGTGATTTATTGCAAAATTATTATTTTCTATCATGAAAGGGCCTTCTATAAGAGAAAAAAAGAATTTTTCCACATTGGGAAAATCTCTTTACAAGGATGATAGAACAATTGAGGATATTATTCCTAATGAATAAATTAGCAAGGTCAAGGAATAAATCTCCTTAATGAAGGGGGATATATATCGACTAAAAGGAGATATGAAGAACATGGAAGTAGATTTATCCAACATAAAGAGCATGTTTACCAATATATGAATGGATCAAGAAAGGATGACTCAAGCAACCAAGTTAAATCATACAAGTCAATGAATATTGATTTAAATTCCAATACTCATTTGGGATCTAGAAATTGGATACCAAAAGTGGATATGCACAAATTTGATGGCAATGATCCACTAACATGGATAAATAAAATAAAGAATGTTTTGATGTGCATCAACTACCAAGTGGACAAAAGGTGCCTATAATATCCTTATATTTAGAGCCTGAGCAATTAATTTGGTATTAATGGCTATGTACTCAACAAGAAAAAAAGGGTCTCAAATCCTCATGGTCAGTCTTTTTAGGGGAGCTACAATCATAGTATATTGATAGTGTGACTTACAACTTCTTCAGTCAACTAGCTAAACTTCAAGAAACGGGATTTGTAAAGGATTACACTCAATTTTTTTTAAATCTATCTATGAGAGTGGATACAATTATAAAGGAGAACTTGAATGACTTGTTTTTGGGAGGTCTCAAAGACCACATTGAATATGAGGTATGCATATTTAATCCTACCTATAAAAATGAGTGTTTTATCTTAGCACACTAGGTAGAGGAGAAATATTTAATTTCCAAAAGAAAGGGGTTAGTGTGATAAGAGCGAAAGGGTTATGAACACCTCATCCTCAACCCACTAGATTAACATTAGAAAAATTGAGTATCTAATAGAGAAAAAGGTTTATGTTTTAATTGTGATAGAGAATATAGTCGAGATCATCAATGCAATAAAGAGAAGTTGTTCTATATTGAAGGTTCAGACGAGGAAAAAGAGGAAGAACAAATATTTGAATGTGACAAAGAATTAAATGAGGAATCACGTGATTCTCAACCAATCACCTCTTGTCATGCACTTGCTGGTTTTACTACCCCATAAACAATCAAAGTAGTGGGTTTCTTAAATAAGGTGAGAGTGGCAACGTTTTTTATTAAGCAAAAATAGGTTTTGAGGGGACCCGAAACCCCTTACATCAAAATCCAAAGATAGAGCATTAAAGCAACTAGACCGAGACTAATAACAAAGAAACAAAATAGGTTGCTATAGAGAAGGACAGTAGAGACACAACAACCAAAGAAAAGAACAACAAAAATCCAGAGTTGCAAAGTTGATAGAGTTAGGTAGTATTCATAACTTCATCAATGAAAAGTTGGCTACATGTTTGAATTGTTTTATATATCTAGCTCCTAAGTTTTAAGTTTTGATTGTAGATGGTGGTACAATTAGTTGTTCTAGAAAATGTGTTAGAACATAATATTATTAGGGGTCACACGCTTGTAATATTTATATAGTGTTGTAATATAAGGTTATAAAACCTTATATATATTATATGCTTTATAATCATATCTCATTTGAAATAATTATAATCTAATAACTATTAAATTATTAATTATTTATGAATGAGAGTTATCGAAAAGATGTGACTAGTGAAGCCACCCTTCCTCTTATATTTAAGGAGGTTATCTCTCATTTGAGAGGTGTAAAAAATTGGAGCTTTATAGAAAGTTGTATCACTATGCGCAAGAGGTATTATAGTCCATGTAGAAGTATGTGGATGAGTATCCCCAGGTTCAAGTCTAGTTTATGATAGACTACATTTGTAAGTGTTTTAATAAAATGAAGCTTTATGAGGTTTTTTCTCGAAAGGGTTTTCCCCATGTATATCTTGTGTAATGTGTACATATATGCATGTATGATTCTCATTTCATTTAATTTATATCTTGTTTATAATTATTAGTATCCTAAGATCTTAATTTCTAGCATGGTATTAGAGCCTATTAGGCTATACTAATCATTTTTAAATATTATACTAGAAGATATGAAGAACTTGATGGGAAACATCTATATGCCCAATGGAAACATATGCAAGGTGATATCTAAAATTATTATTCATGTTTTATTTTCTAACATACTTGAATGAAATTCCTTTCAATGGATTCTTGTGCTATATTTTTTTACTGCCACTAGACTTGTTAAATTAAATATATAAAAATAAATAGATAAAACCTTATATTCCCTTTTTGCGTCTCTCACTTTCATAAAAAGTTTGAAGATCTTATATCACTACAAAATATGTGAAACCTATTTGAAAACCTCGTTGTCCTCAATCTACACAAATAAAACCTTTCTATAATACACCTAATGTGTCCTTTTATTTTAAAATCAATTTATTTTATATATGTTTTTTTAATAAATTATCAATTTTAATTTTAATTTAAAAAAAAAAATTCAAATAATTTTTATTTATGATTTATATATATTTCTCTAATAAATTTTCCTACATACATTTCTCCTACTTAAGGGAACTCCATTTTGCCTTCTTAATTTATTATTCATTCCTACTTTCATGATATACTTCTCTCCATTGGGCTTTAGTCGTCTATTTATCAAAGCTTTTGGAACATGGTAGCATGTTCTATGGAGAAGATTTTAACCCTGAATCTTGTATTTCACTGCTATGAAGCATACATAAATTTAACAAATTAGGAAACTATTTGCACTAGTAAGATCTTCATATTACCTTAACTTTCAAAATATTAAATCTACACATTTATCTTTGTAGCTTTGGAATCCACCACTATCTCCAATAGTGTAACTAACATTATTTTTCCTTATATTTATTAGTTCCTACCCCGCATGGAACTATTGGTGAGAGTTTGAAATAAACAGTTATTAAAATTATTTTTGAACAACCAATAGCATGGCTTGATTTTTGTTGTGTTCAAGTTACGTAAAGTCTAATTCAATGTTTGCAAAGATATGTGATCGATCTTTAACGATTGCCTGCAAAGTGGGGATGTTGGCAGGTTGTTGTTGGCCGACGCAGAGGTATCTCAGACCCCAATGCAAGAGAATGTACCAAAAATAATGTCTCTGTCATTGTGCTGCAGGGCATTTATTCAATAGTCTAGACATGGTGAATGTTATGGATATAGAGAGTTACATGCTCTGGAGCCTCTTAAGAGAGGGTTTTTTTAATGGAAAAGAAATTGGTGGTGTGGTTAGCTCTAGAATGAAATCCTAGGCACTGAAAGCAGTTCTGATTAAGATCTATATAAATATAAATGAAAAATATTAGATTGGTCTTTAATAAAATTTACGAAAAAGATTGATTTAGAATTACGGGGAAATTTGTGCAAGCTCTCCAATATTGCCATCTCTCCAATTTTTTTTGTTTCCTCGACAGACTGGTGGCACATAGACTACAAGACACAAATTTTCTATAGACAATGACGTAGCATTATGAAAAACAATTCACATGCCATTCTACACACATGCTTTGCAAGGTAGTTGCAAAGATAAAATCTAGGAAAAATATCCAACCAACGGAAATTGGGAAGGGAAGTGTTAATTTTTTTTGGTTGAACACACTCTACCTCTTACTAATCATTGTTTTATGTTGCTTCTTTTGTGTTTACAGCTGTAGAGATAAGTCTTGTTGATAAAGCATTAAAATTTCAGGTGTCTATTGTAAAAGAAAAGCATTTGCATGTTTGTTTGTGGAAAATTAAAAACATTGATTTAGCATGTGATTGTTAACATTTAGTGTTTAATCCTTTCGTTGTTTCTTCATGTTGAATCCTCTGGTTATCTTGGGTGGGTTTTTTGCCTATGATGTGGGTGGTTTTTGGCTTCCTTTCTCTCTAAGGATTGTTGTTCGTAGCTTTGTGTGTGTTCCTAAGTTTCTTCTTTGCCTTCTTTCTCAAAGGTTTTCCTTAGATTGGTCTATCGAGGTGACCCCATCTCCTATTCAAGTGGAGATGTGTCTTGCTAGTTTTCCCTTGACTAGATGTAGGAGGTTGCTCTAGGCTATCCTTTTCTTTCGGAGAGAGTTCTTTCTTCCCTTGGTGCCTTGAGAGTTGCTGAAGGTTCAAGGGTCTCGTTTTACCCTCTTCTCTATGGTGTTCGATAGGAGGAATTGTTGTTCTAGCCCTGCTACGGTTTTGGGAGCCATTCTAAAACCCAATGCTTGTGGTTTGGGAGCCTGTTAAAACCTCATGGGGTGGTTTTCTCTGAGTCTGAGCATTTTAAGAATACCCCTATTTTCTTGTTTCAGGAGAAGGTTAAGGGAGCCTTTTTAAAACCCTTGTTGTTTCTGCTGATGGGGCCTGTTTATCCTTGCCTTTATATTTTGACCCCCATGACTCTTTCTCTCTTGTTTATTTCTCAGCGCCTTTGGTTTTCTTTCTATTGGTCTATTGAGGTGACACCTTCTTCTATCGAGGTGGAGATGCTTCATTTTAGGGATGACCTCTCTCTTATTGAGGTGGAGTTGGGTGTTGTGTTTGATCACAAGAGCTACAGATGGTATTTGGTCGATCTATTATTAGGCTGTGGGGGCTTTATTGAACTCTCATTCAAGGTTGAGGGAGCCTCGAAAAACCCTATGTTTCTTGCTTGTTGCAGGGAAGGGGTGGTTGTTAGTAGTCTTTAAGGGCCCACTGGTTGGGGGGGCAGTATAAAACCCTTTTCAAGTTGTGGGAGCCTCTTAAAACCCACTCTCATGGTTAAAGGAACTTGGAAAAACCCTTGGTATTTTGATTTTATCAGGGACAGGCTGGATGCTAGTAGTTTTCAAGGGCCCAGTTTGGCCAGTGTTTGTTTTTGGTTAGGATATGTTCTTGTTGTTAGTGAGTTGGAGACTCTATTACTGGTTAAGGGAACTAAGGAAAACCCTATTTTTTGGCTGAGGATGCCAAATAAATCCTCATGTTTTATTTCTCAGATCTATAAGATGGTTTAGATCTATTGTTGTTGCCAGTGTGGTTTGTTTTGTCTCTATTTTGTGTGTGGCTGGTAGTTGTTGTGCCTCTACAGTCTGGTTGACTATAGCTTTGTTGTTTCTCTCTGCAACATCCCATTGTTGGTTCTGGATCCGTGAAAAATCCATGGGTTTCAGGTCCCTTCAAAACCTATTGTATGGGGTTTCTAGTCCCCTCAAAACCCTAATAAAAAACATTTAGCGTTTAAAGCCTAAATTCAGGAGGTACGGGGTTCAATTCTCATTGAGGAGACGTGTTCTAGAACTTTTTTGTAAGGTTTTAAGGATTGCAGACTACGCTTTGCTTCATAATTGAGTTTATTCATAGTGGTTGGGGTCGTGATGCAATATGGCAGGAGATTGGAGTGATTTTCATTTCAAATATGCTATGGTCATGGATAACCTAGTCTCTATGAAAGAGACCTATAGGAGGGAGGGTTTTTAATTTTAGTTTTGAATTTTAAATTTCATTTTTAAATACATTTTATCTTTCAATATTTAAAATTTTATTTAAGTGTTTGTGATCTGTCTATATGTGTCATACGATTTAGATGATGAGGAATAATTCAGTTAAGAAAATAGGTAAGAAATTGAGGCGTAAAGCTTTTATAAAGGTTGTGAATTAAAATAACATTATGCACACAGGGTAATATTAATTTTCCCTCTCTTTTTTTTTCTCAAGAGGGCTTTGATTTATTCACAGTCATTAATTCATTTATAATTCTTTGTTTTATATGGTTTTTCTTCGATTAGGGTTTGGTTGTTTCTTTTTGTTTGCTTCCTGGTTGCTTTTTAATCTTAAATTTAGGCTTGTTGGTCTCAGTATCCAGAGCTGCTTTTTACATGTTTCTATTTATGAATAAAATTATGTAAATGCACAGTTAGCCATTTAGTAATATGTCTTGGCTTGCAGTATAATCGTCTATTCAAGTTTTGAGTTTATCCTTAAGGATAGGTGGTTGTTGAAATTATGTCTTAAGGTTAATGTTATATCTCATCCTTCTATATTGAATGACTGCATAGAACTCTTACATTTATTTATAGTGATGTTCTACATTTGCTATGTGATAAAGGATAGTTGTATTGTGAAAGTATATCTCAAGGTTGAAGTAACACTGTATTTTTATGTTGAAGCACTGTGTATAGCTATTTATTATTTTCTTGTAATGTTATATATTTATTAGCTATTGAGATTTTATCATATTTATGTTGTAGCTTAGTTTATTTAAATACATTTTGGGAAAGTTTCAGTTCTTTACCAGAACTATCTATTGTTCTTATTATAAGTTTATGAAGGGCATGTTGGAGAAAGCAATTATTTATTTCCGAAAGATAATTTTATGAAACAAAGTACTAAAACTATCAGTAAATTATTTTTCAAGATCTTTGTTTTGGAAACTATGATTTACAATCTATATTTAGTGGTAGTGTAGATCCCAAAAGCAATGTATTGAGCTAACAGTAGCAAATTTGACCCTAAAACCATATTGTTCAGTCAAAACTTTTTACTGACTATGATACAAAGCAAGCGGTGTTACAATAACACCTTTTCTTATTTATTGTATAGAAAACAAAAGAGAATACATTGTGGTCTCAGGGATTAGAATGGGGTTGCACAACATTTGCAACAGGTGTTGCGATTGGCAGCTAGTTCACAACAGACACATACTGGGAAGATCACTCTACTTACCCCAACTTTCATCTCCTCGGTCGTCACCACTGCATAACATCAAACCATTAATTTTTCATTCATTCATTCTTTTATATTGACCCAGAAAAACTAAAACTAAATTACTAATTTCATCTTTTAGGCTCTATAATTCATATGCTCTCAAATTAGTCACGAGTTTTCCTTAAACATTCAATTTGAACAAAACCCATCCACACCCACCTTCGCAGCTCTGGGCAAGAACTAAGCTGCCTTGCAGCCCTTGTTTACAATGAAACGACTTATAAAAATAGGGAGAATTTTAACTTTGGTAACATTTTCATGTAAGTGCTCTTCACTATAATCCACAATCTTACACATTCTTATATAGTTAAAATTCAAAGTCTTCAATTATCTCGTCTTCACTTTTTACTATCAAATTATATTATATTATACAAAATGTAGATGTTATAGTCTCCTCTCTCAAAGTAAGAAACTTAAATAATTTTTTTGTCTTTCCTTGTTGAAATATAAATTATGATTATTACCAATGTAAGAATGTATACTTTCCTTGTGAAGCATATTCTTGAGAAAACATGTCTACAATATTTGATTGATGATTATGCATAAAGTATGAGTTGATCATATTTATTGAAGGTAAAATTGTTCCCTTGAAATCATAGCTGATATAAATTGTAAATTTGGGAAATTTCTTGTTTGATACTTATGATGGAGTATCCATACTTTAGATATACCAAAATTGTAAATAGTAATCATCATATTATCTTCCCTTGTCAAATACAAGGCTATCTCATAAATTCATTCTTGGAGCTCACCTATTCCTTATAAGCTTTAGAGCTTAATATTTTTTACATTTTTCTCATTTAATTCAATTGTTTTTTTTATGTCTCACTTGACATGTGCATCTCATTTATATACATTATGCAAAGTAGTTGATGAATGACCCAAGGAGGCCATTCATTCCATAAAATTGCCCCATCATTGATTGATTTATTTGTAAAGATATTGGTATTTAATAAATTTTGTATTAGGATAAGCTTCATGTATCATATAAATTGTGTAGGTCTCTAGCACCTTCTTATAATGGGTAGCTATCACCCTAATGCACTGTTCAGGGAGCATGCCTGGAAAGGATAGCTCGCATGTTCCTTAAATTTTTTTATGGATCATTAATATATGTAATAGCATGTCTACTCTTGTTTTAAAAAAGGCAACTAATTATTCATGCTTCTTCTCATATATGTTGATCTCCTTGATACTAATCATTGGGATATACTCTAATTTTATGAGGAATGCTATATGGTCATTGGAAAATGAAAAATTCACAATATTATGGTTTTTCTTTGCACTGAGAGTCAAATTTAATTGACTAATATGTTACTGACTATATTGGTGATTATACTTTATATTATGCCTTCAAAACATATTATGTAGGTGCTATTACATGGATCATGCAATACTTTAATAAAAATGTTATCTTCTGTTGGATATTGTTGCTGCTAGGATATGTTGTTGTCATTGATGTCAACCTAGTCCTGTGTTGCAGAGAATTGTTTGGTGTTCTGGTGATTGCATTGAGTTGATATGGTTGGCTTATCTGTTTTGGATGTTGGAATACTTCATTCCTTATCTGTTTCAATGATCTGGAAGTTTTCTTGATCATATTATTTGATCTGGTTTGGAGTTCAGTCTTTTCTGTTTAATGGTTGGCAGAGTTTGGTATTTGATCCGGTGAGCTCCGGTATGATAGTATCTTTTGTTGCAGATTTGGGAAAATATTTTGGATGTGCATGTGCATCTTTAGTTCAAATGGTTCGTGATTTGGTGTTCTGCAAGTTATCTTTCTAGTCTAAATTGTTGTTGTTGAGTGTTCCTGATAGTTAGCGTATTGACCGATGAAGATTTGAATAAGTGGTGTTGGTGTAGCTATTGAGGATGATTCTAATGTGCTTGTTGGTGTTTCCTAATTGTGTTCTATTTGTTTTGGTGGTCCACATTGATCCTTGTGTGTGTTCTTGGTGACATTCTTCATGTTATGCGGTATTCTTGGTGGTGTAGCATGTTGTGATTCATCTTGGTGATATTTCTAGTGGTGATGCATGTTTGGAGATTTGATTTAGGTCAATTTTATGTCATGCATATCATCATATTGGTCTAGTGGTTTATATATGTATCATGTGATGTAATTTTATAATTGAGGGTTGAGGGTTTGGTCGAACTTATAGTCAAGGTTGATGATTTGTATAAATAGGTGTTAGATTCATGTAATTTGGGTATTGGTGTTGTGTCTGCATTATTTGAGAGTAGTGAATGTGTGCTTAAGTGAATTTATCCTTTGGTGTGGAGTATTGAGAAAAGATTGTTGCAAGGCAGACAAATGTGTTTAACTAGAACTGTCATCATGCATTAGGAAATGCTATATTTGAAGTTCATGTAATATGGATTGTGTTTTGAATCTTATTGTAAGGTAGTGAACCTTCCTTGAGGGTTGGAGCCTTCTGGGTCATCTTATTTTGAGCAGTGAGATCTAGGCAATGTGCCTGAATGCATGTGCATTCTGAATTGTAATATTTACACATACTACTACAAAGTATCATCTTATTGTGGATAGGTTCCCACTGTGGTTTTTCCCTTAACCAAGTTTTCCATGTCAAAATCTTTGTGTTATGTGTGTTTGTGCCATTATGTCTATCTTTATTCTTGTTTTAGTTGTTTATATCTAAGATTGTGCTTTAATTGTTTAATCCGGTGAAAATTGATTCACCCCCCTCTCTCAGTTTCCCTTCTTGGTTGTTGCTCACAATTGGTATCAGAGCTAGATCCTCCAAAAGAATCTTGACCGCTTGAGAAGATCTGGGATGGTAGCCTATGTGTTTAAGAAGGAGAGTCTAAGATTTGATGGAAGCAATTATACTATTTGAAAGGACCTGATGGAAGTTCACTTGAAATGTCTTGGAGATAAGTATTTGAAGATTACAAAAATGTTTACAATATTCCTTAGAATGGACCGGTTAATGTTGTTGAGATCAAAGATGTTGAGCATAACATAAGAGATAAGGAAGCATTATTGAGTGCCTTGACCTATTTAGAGATGACTAATGTGGTGTGTTTGGAGACTGCATATGAGATCTGGAAGAAGCTAGAAACCTTGTATGAAGGAGATGATCAAGTAAAAGTAGCTAAGTTGCAGAGTTTGAAAGAGAAATATGAAGCATTGAATATGGAAGAAGATAAAAACATAACAACCTCTATGGCTAAGGTGAATGAGCTTGTCATAAATATTAAATGTATCAGTGGAACCCTTGAAGAAGATGAGATTGTTGCTAAGGTGCTAAGATTTTTGCCTCCTACTTATAAACATAAGGTATCCTCTATTGATGAGATCCAGAGTGTGACTAATGTGACTAGAGACATGTTGGTTGGAAAGCTTGTTGCATTTGACTTGAGAAAATTTGGAGAATCACATGGTAAATCTGAGATTGCATACAGAGCCTCTGTATTGGGGAAGCAAAAGTATGATCTAGGAGAAAGTTCATGTTGGGTATCCAGATTTGAAAAAGAAAAGAGAGATATGGAAGAGAAAGAAAGAGAATTGGATGAGCTTGAAGCCCTTATTGCTCGAAGATTGCCTAAAGGAGCTGGTAAGTATGATGGAAAGTTACCTTTGAAATGTTTCTCTTGTAATAAGATAGGACATTTTTCTTCTAGGTGCAATGAGAGAATGTCTAGATATGATAAGCATGATAAATTTGAAAGGCATGAAAGTATGATAGATATGAGAAGCATGATAAAAATGATAAGCCCTATAAGTTATACCGGAAGTTCAGAAATAAAAAGAGATGCTATTATGTTGCTGATGAAGGTGTAACAAATGAAGAATCTGAGAATGGGAATTCAGAAAATGAATCTGTATTCACTGCTATCAAGGAAGATGATCTGGTACCAATGAATTCTACAAGTTGCATTGTTGAGGAGAAAGTTTTATCTTTTAAGATTGAAGAGAAAGATGAATGGGTGATTGACAGTGGTTGTTCACATCGTATGACAGGTGATAAAAGAAAATTTATGAATATGGAAAGGTATGATAGTAGAATAGTGAGATTTGGAGATGATAAAGCTTGTGTGATTCGTGGTAGAGGTTCTATATCTTTCAATGGTAAGAATAATACTTATGATGTCTTGTATGTTGAAGGTTTGAAGCATATTCTCTTGAGTGTTGGACAAATGGTTTACAAGAGATAAGATTTTCACTTCAAGAATGGTAAATGTAAGATCCTAAATGCCTTCGGTATAGAAATTGCATCAGGAACTAAGACTAAAGGTAATATATTTCACTTGAATGTTGGTGAGAGAAGTTGTTTGATTGCTCAGATTGATGAAAGTTGGTTGTGGCATAGGAGAATGTGTCATGTTAATTTTGACTACATGGTAAGGATAAGTTCTACTCAAGTTGTTAGAGATATGCCTAAGATTGTGAAGCCTACTAATCAGGTATGTAAGGAATGTCAGATGGGAAAGCAAACAAAAACTTCATTTAAGAGTAAGTTGTATTCATATAATGGATTATTAGATCTAGTGCATACTAACTTATGTGGTCCTAATAGAGTAAGAATCATGCAAGGTGATAGATACTTCATGTTGTTGATTGATGATTATTCAAAGATGATGTGGGTTACTTTTCTAAGGGAGAAATCAGAAGTGCTAGATAAATTCAAAATATTCAAAGTCAGAGTAGAGACTGAGATAGGGTTGAAGATGAAGTGCCTGAGATCTGTCAAAGGAGAAGAATTTATATCAGAAGAGTTTGATACATTCTATGAGAGGAATGAAATTAGAAGACAGTTATCTACTCCTAAGACCCCTCAGTGGAATGGAGTTGTTGAAAGAAAGAACAAAACTATCTTGGATGTTGCAAGGACTATGTTGATTAAAGTAAACATTGTACATACCTTTTGGAGAGAAGTTGTTAGCACTGTTGTTTATGCATTCAACTGGGTGCATATTAAGGGTGATTCAGGTAAGACTCTTTATGAGCTATGGTTTGGTCATGTCCCTACAGTCAGATATTTTATAGTTTTTGGAAGTAAATGTTATATCAAGAGAGATGAGGAAATAGGAAAGTTTGATGTAAGATTTGATGAAGGAATCTTCTTGGTGTATTCTATTAAGAGAAAGACCTACCGGTTCTCCAATAAGAGACTGAAGAAGATAGTGAAAAGTGTAAATGTAAAGGTTGATGAATGTCTTGGAAAGAAGATCAGAGCATGAAGTTATGATTTTGATGATTTTGATGTTGTTTCAACACATGTGCAGACTGAGATCTTGAAGCAGATTAATTTGGTGGAGATAGGTAATCTAGATATTGTTGTTGCCGATGAAGAAGTGCAAGAGCCTCAAAACCAAAATAATCAGAAGACTTTGAGGTATGTAAGATTGAATCATTCTATGAACCAAATTATTGGTGAAAAAAATAAAGGTGTGATGACTAGGAGAAGGATTGTTGTTGAAGAGATATGATTGATTTCAAAGATTGAAATTAAGGATGTAGAAAAAGCATGTAAAGATGAAAATTGAATAAAAGCAATGGAAGAAGAGTTGAATCAGTTTGAGAAGAATAACACTTAGGAGTTTGTTCTGAGACCTAAAGACAAGAATGTGATTGGTACTAAATGGGTGTTCTGGAATAAACTGAATGAAGTTGGTGAAGTTGTCAGAAACAAAGCAAGATTGGTATGTAAGGGGTGTTCTCAGATGGAAGAAATTGATTATGAGGAGACTTTTGATCCTGTATCTAGAATTGAAGTCGTTAGATTGTTTCTTGCATATGTTGCTTATAAGAATTTCAAGGAATATTAGATGGATGTCAAGTCAGCCTTTTTGAATGGTGATCTTGAAGAGAAAGTCTACATTGAGCAACCAGATAGATTTTCTTTATCAGATGAAGGAGATATGGTATGCAAACTGAAGAAAGAATTGTATGGACTGAAGCAAGCCCCTAGAGCTTGGTATGCTAGAATGGATAAGTATTTGCTGAAGTTGAGATTCTGCAAAGGTATTACTGATAGTAATTTATACTATAAAGTTGAGAATGACAACATTTTGATTTTTGAAGTCTTTTTTGATGATATCATTTATGGAGGAGATGATGATTTGAGTATGAAGTTTGTTGATGATATGCAAAAGGAATTTGAGATGTCTATGATAGGTGAGATGAAATTATTTGTAGGATTTGAGATTACTCGGACCGGTAAAGGTATATTCATTTCTCAATCTAAGTATGTGAAGGAATTGTTGAAGAAGTTTGGATTAGTTGATTCTAAACCTGTTGGAACTCCTATGGTGATTGGATGCAAATTGTCTAAGAATGATGAATCTCATAAAGTTAATTAGACTTTGTTTATATCTATGGTTGGTGGACTATTGTACTTAACTCATACTAGACCATATATTATGCATGATATTTATATTTGTAATTAGATTTCAAGAAGATCCTAAAGAAACTCATGATACTACTATGAAGACGATTTTTAGATACTTGAAGGGGACTGTTGACTATGGTTTATGGTATCTGAAGAATCATGATTTTCTTCTATGTGCCTATACTAGTGCTGATTGGGAAGGTTATGTCAATTACTGGAAGAGCACTTATAGTGGAGCATTCTTTTTGGGAAAGAAGTTGGTTTCATGGTCCAGTAAGAAACAAGATGTTGTATCTTTATCTACTGCTGAAGCTGAATACATTGTTGTTGCTAGCAATTGTACTCAGGTAGTTTGGATGAAGAAAATGTTGAAGGATATTAGAGTGATTTATGATGAGCCCACTGTTATATATTGTGATAATTCAAGTGCTATCAATATTTTAAAGAATCTAGTGGTGCATTCTAAAACAAAGTACATGTCAATTAAGTATCATTTCCTGAGCAAGAAAGTCGATGATGAAGAAGTTAGATTGGACTATGTATCTACAAAGGATTAGATTGCAGATATTTTTACTAAGCCTTTGCTTGCAGATGCATTTGTCTATTTGAGAGACAAGTTAGGGGTTTTTGCCCCACCTATTTAGAACTAGATGCATGGATTTTCATCAATCTGATGGATTTCAAATCCTTATCTCTTTATCCAGATTGATGAATTGGTGTTGCTACTCAGCTGGAGTAGTCAGAGTGTTGTTCATATGTTCAATTGTGAGTTTATATTGTATGGGGGAGAGAGTATAATTTGTATTTTGTCTTTGGCATTGTTGTCAAAGGGGGATAGAGGCATGTGAAAAATTTCTTTATTTTTGAAGCTTTGTTGTGCATGATCTTAGGGGGAGTTTGTTGTTGATTGTTGGTGTTGATCTATTTCCTTTGCATTGATTGTTTTTCACATTCATATGTTTCCATCAATGCCAAAGGCAGAGATTGTTGGATATTGTTGATGCTAGGATATGTTGTTGTCATTGATGTCAACATATTCTTTTGTTGCAAAGAGTTGTTTGGTGTTCCAGTGATTGCATTGAGTTGATATGGTTTGTTTATCTGTTTTAGATTTTGGAATACTTCATTCCTTATTTGTTTCAGTGATCTGAAAGTTTTCTTGATCATATTATTTGATCCAGTTTGGAGTTTAGTCTTTTATGTTTAATGGTTGGCAAAGTTCGGTATTTGATCCGGTGAACTCCGGTATGATAATATCTTTGGTTACGGATTTGGGAATGATTTGGATGTTCATGTGTATCTTTAGTTCAGATGGTTTGTGATTTAGTGCTTCACAAGTTATCTTTCTAGTCTGAATTGCTTTTGTTGAGTCTTCCTAAGAGTTAGCGTATTGATCGATGAAGATTTGAATAAGTTGTGTTGTTGTAGCTATTACGGATGATTCTAGTGTGCTTGTTGGTGTTTCCTGGTCATGTTCTATTTGTTTATGTGGTATGTATTGATCTGTGTGCATGTTCTTGGTGATTTTCCGGATCCAGTGATATTCTTCGTGTTATGCGGTATTCTTGGTGGTGTAGCATGTTGCGGTTGATCTTGGCAAGATTTACGGTGGTGATATGTGTTTGGAGATTTGATTTAGGTCCATTCTATGTCATGTATATCATCATAATGGTTTGGTCATTTATATATGTATCGTGTGGTGTAAATTTGAAATTGAGGGTTGAGGGTTTGGCCGACCTTGTAGTCAAGGTTGATGATTTGTATAAATAGGTGTTAGATTCATCTAATTAGGGTATTGGTGTTGTGTTTGCATTATCTAAGAGTAGTGCATGTGTGCTTAAGTGAATTTTTCCTTCATTGTGGAGTATTGAGAAAAGATTGTTGCAGGTAAAACAAATGTGCTTAACCGGAACTGTCATCAGGCATTAGCAGATGCTACATTTGTAGTTCATGTAATCTAGATTCTAGTATGAATCTTATTGTAAGGTAATGAACCTCCCTTGAGGATTGGATCCTTCTGGGTCATCTTATTTTGAGCAATGAACTCTAGGCAATATGCCTGAATGAGTGTGCATTCCCCATTATAATTTTACACATACTACTGCAGAGTATCATCTTATTGTGAGTAGGTTCCCACTGTGGGTTTTCCCTTAACCGGGTTTTCCACGTCAAAATATTGGTGTTATGTGTG
The DNA here is from genome assembly GCF_030272615.1 of Cryptomeria japonica. NCBI lineage: Eukaryota > Viridiplantae > Streptophyta > Pinopsida > Cupressales > Cupressaceae > Cryptomeria > Cryptomeria japonica. Next base: position 266,809,361 of record NC_081406.1, read on the forward strand.
TTGGTGCCATTATGTCTATCTATATTCTTGTTGCAGCTATTTAGATTTGAGATTGTGCTTGAATTTTTTAATCCGATGAAAACCGATTTACCCCCCCTCTCAGTTTTCCTTCTTGGTTGCTGCTAACATCTTCTATATGTCTTTGAATCATATGGATGAAATATGAAAGTAGCTCTTGAAGATTCAATACAACCTTGAAGATTTATGCAAGAGTTCCAGTTGGATACATGTAAAAGTACCATCTTACTTGAATTTATTTTAGTCTTTCAAAAGAATATCATTTTTAAAGAGAGAAAAGCATGTTGAAGATCACAGGCACCTCGGTAAAGTGAAAGTCTTTCATCATACAAGTTCTCTCGAGTTCCATCATAAAATCGCATTGAATATCATGGGCACATGTTATATATTGGAATGTTAGCCATCACTTATTAAAACCTATATGCAGTGTTTGGCTGTTAGGTTATGCCATTTAGGGGGAGTGTACATGACACCACCTTGTAAATCCTAGATGTAAGACCTAATAGGCATAAGACCTTTAGGCATTATATGCTTTGAATTCAAATCAATTCTTGGCCTTAGGTGATGCCATTGAGGGGGAGTGTGCATGCCAATGACACCACCTAGTGGCTAAATCCTAGTTTCAAATCCTATGAATAACCATTAGTAAGTCCTTTAAGCCTACAGGTAGGCATAAGTAAGTCCTTTATTGTTTTAAATACTACAAATAGGCATTAGTAAGTCCTACAAGCACATTTGTGCTCAATTTCTATGAGCACTATGTAATAAACCTAGGGAGAGGCTAATTTGAGGAGATCATGGCTCCAATATAATTTTTTATAAGACCTCATAACATCATTTTTAAACCATTGGGATTATAAATTATGACAAGATGACTTTCATGTAGTCTAAAATGCATGATCTTCACACATTGGCATATATTTGTGTCCTTGTTTATCACTGTCAAAGAAGACCTACATTATTAGGGTACTTTTTTTTTTCTTTATGGAAATTGACATGTGATGCCCCTATAAACATTAAGGGGGAGTGTTAGAACACAATATTATTAGGGGTCACACCCTTGTATCATTTATATAATGTTCTAATACAAGGCTATAAAATGTTATGTATATTCTATGATTTATAAGCATATCCCATTTGAAATAATTATAATCTAATAACTATTAGATTATTAACTATTTACGAATGGGGGTTATTGAAAAGGTGTGACTAGTGAAGCCATCATTCCTTCTATATTTAAGGATTTTCTCTCTCATTTGTGAGGTGTGACAATGTGGAGCTTTATAGTGAGTTGTATCACTATGCACAACAGGAATTATAGACCATGTGGAAGTATGTGTAGGAGTATCCCCAAGTTCAAGTCTATTTTACAATAGACAAAATTTGTAAGTGTCTTAATAATATGATGGTTTATGGGGTTTTTAACTCAAAAGGGTTTTCCCCATGTATATCTTGTGTAACACGTACATTTATGCATTTATGATTCTCATTTTATTTAATTTACATCTTGTATAAATAATTTGTATCTTAAGATCTTAATTTCTAGCAAAATGCCACAACATTAATTATCTATGGGATGTAATGCCCCTCCCCGACTCATCCTTTGTGAGAGGATGTGATAAACACTTTTAGATGTGTGCTATGATAGTCTCTTTGACAATAGTCCCTTTTAGACTTGCATTTTGATTTATGTATCAATAGACATATATAGACTCTTATTTGGTGCCTTGATTTCTATCTTAGATGATATCGATGATGTTAGATACTTTATATGGACGTATGCTATTTGATGACGTATGTGGATGATTGATACATCTTAGACTATATCGATGATGGATCTATACTTGATGATTCATATGTGTTCATTATTCATGATGGATCATATTGCTTATGGGATTTTGATGATATTTTGATCATGCTAACCCTATTCCATAATTATGATGATGATTGAGTTGATGTTATGATGATTGTGACTATCTTTTAGTGTCTCCGTGATAGGGATGATGTAGTACCCCTATCCTAATAAGATCTTTTTTTACCTCGTTGACCATGGTTGACTTTTTAGTGGCTTACGTGGATGGTTGATTTATTATGATTCTAATGTTTTATTCTAGTAGTATGATTTGGAGTATGATTTGGTGAATATGATTATGCATTATTACTTATTGAGGAGTAGATGTTGATTAGGCACTATTTTTTTGAATAAGTAGTTGTTAACTTTTCTTATGCATTGTATTTTATAAATGATGAAATGTTAAGTTTATTTATGTGTTACTAATGATGGACTAACACATTTACTTCCTATGTGAGTTTCACTATGTATATGTCATCATGTTTGTGTGGAAAGTGTATGGGGTGCCAGAAGATGATTTCCCATCACTCATTTCGATGAGACACGAAATTCATGATTCTCCTTCACTGGTGTGTTTATCGTGTTTGTATATATATGTATGCATGGTTCAGTGATGTAGGAATTGTAGGTACAAGGTACCGACTCCACCTGGCTCCACAATTCTAAGTGTACCTAATTAACCCAATGGAAGTGAAGAATATGGTTTTAAGGTCCTAAGTGTCATCCCTAGCATTACTCAATTTTGAGAGTCATCATTCCTTTGTCAACCCTGTCAGATCGCCAAGTAAGCCATCGTTCTGACGTTAGTATGTGGGTCATGTCCTTATTTTGTTAAAGTGAAGTTTTGCGTGTTATGCATTTTGTAACTTATTAATTCTTCTGGTTTTGTTTTATGTGAATCACTTTTATAAATTAAATAGGTTTAAATTAATAAAACAAGCATGCTAAATTGATTGATTTAAATTATTGTTTAAGTTTATCATATGGTGGGCTTATTTTTATGCCTTGTGTATTTATAAAACAGTCTATTCTTACTTTTAGAAATTAAAATACCTTATGACTTTTGTGTTGAAAAAATAAAAGAATAATAGAAACTATTTAAATATGTCATGTAAATGCTTTGAATAAAATTAGATTTATAATTTTTATAAAAAAATAAATTGTGCCCTAAAATAGATTTTTGGGAGAAATGGCTTTGATAATTTGGAAATTTTTTTAAAAAGAGGGATTCTTTCTCATGTTGGAGAAATTCTTCCTCTCTGGTGGTTATTGGGGTTTGGCGTGAACTCTAGAATTTTTGGGAGGATTGGGATGACTCTTCATCAAATTTCCTCCATGAAAGCTTTTGCAGGTTGGCTGCCTAATTATTTTGCTTGTTCTTCTTTTTAAAATTATTGGAGACTGTAGGATTGTTTCTTTCTTTCTTTGAATGGTTTCAATCTAAATTTAGTGAATTGGAAGAAGTTGATATTAGATAGTTCAAATAACTAGAAGACAATTGAGAGCGGGGGGTGAATCAGTTGTCACAGATTACCGGAACTATTAGCAATTAAAACTTTAATACCGGAACCCAAAACATTAATACTGGAATACCAATTAAACCAATTAAGCATAAATAATAATCACGAAATAATTACCATCCACATCACACCAAGATTTATAAGTGGAAACCCTGGTAAAGGGAAAAACTGCAGTGGGAAGCCTAACCACAGTCAGATAATACTTCTACAGTAAGTATGTGAATTACAATTGAGGGGCCTGCACTTGCAGGAAGGCCAATAGCCTAGAGCACACTGCTCACCACAAAAGGATCCTCGCTGACTACATAGAAATCCAGACTAAAATCTGGAGAAGTGTTGAACTGCAAAAGATAGCACCTCCTATACCTGAGTACAGTTTCGGTTAAGCTCAATACCGAAGGACTAAATCCTCTCACATAAACCCAACTCGATCTCCAATGATCAACCAAATCCTCTGCCTGAATGATATTACATTATTCACACATTACATCCATTGACCATGACCTCTAACATAACCATGATGATCTATAATGAGATCTTATATATATATACAAACCCTCGACCATAAACAATTAGGTCAGCCACTAGATAATAAACCAATTACATAATTACAAACCATGTTGGCCTTAGAACAAACAAATAATATCCAACACATAAGACATCTCGGAAACACATCAAGAAGTCCAATCCACATATTACATTAAAGTTGGTCCATAACCTAGATCAATCGGAACCCCATATAGGTCCACACACTACAACAATGATCTCCATCCACCAAGTCTCAAACATGATCACCATCAGCATCCTGAAACTCTACCAGAAGCTTTACCAACACCACTTATGCAATTCATTAAAGATCTTCATCAAAAGCTCTGCTGGTGAAATCCTCACCGAAACCAGAAACCAAGCTTCTAAGAAAATATGATAGCATCCGATCACTAGACCAAAACCAACTTACTAAATATGAACATGAGTATCATGAACAAGCCAATTCCATAACCAAACTATATTGGAGCCTACTGGATCGTGTCGGATCCAAATTAACCAGAAACCACTCAACCTACTGGGACCAGAAGGGTGTCGGTAAAGCATAAAAACATCTAGTGTTGGCATCAATGAAAAAACATCAATGCAACACAATAATCAATTCCACCAAATGGCCAACAATCTCCCCCTTTGGCATTGATAGCAACACTAGATGTGAAAAAAATCTAACTACCAAGAAATGCCAAACAAGTCTCCCCCAATGGAAGACATCCAACAATCTCCTGCATACAACTCTAAATAAAGACCAAACTCCCCTTGTGAATAATATCTCTGTAAAGCTCTGAATCTCTCCCTTTTCTTTTTCTTTTTCCTTTTTCACATCAATATCACTCCCCCTTTGACATCAATGCCAAAAATCTAACAAAAATATCAAAGCAAAAACATAAACTATTGAATCACAAAGCTGACTGCTCCCCCTGAACAGTAGCATCCCCACACCAGTGCAAGAATGAATAGTATCTCTGATAATGCATACCGGACTGATGAAAAACCGCATCAATCAAGTCTCCACCAGAGGGGTGGAAACTCCCAATTTGTCTCTTAGGTACCCAAATGATTCCTTGGGCAAAGGTTTAGTAAAAATATCTGCAATCTACTCTTTAGTGTTCACATAAACCAGTCTAACTTCATTTGCTTCCACCTTTTCCTTCAAAACGTTGTACTTGATAGAAATGTGCTTTGTCTTAGAATGAAATACTACATTCTTTGATATATCAATAGCAACAGAGTTATCACAATGAATAACTACTAGTGCATCACAATCCACCTTTATATCCTTCAACATTTGCTTCATCCATAAAACTTGTGTATAGTTAGTAGCAACAACAACATACTCAGCTTTAGCAGTAGATAAAGAAGTACATGATTGTTTCTTATTGATCCATGAAACCAAATTCTTTCCAAGAAACAAAGTTCCATTGGAAGTATTTTTCTGGACATCATCTCCAACCCAATCAGTATCTATATATGCATATAAAGTAAATTTATCATCCTTAGGGGTACCACAAACCATATTTTGATGTACCTTGCAAGTATCTAAAAATCCTTTTCACCGCAATCTTATGATTTTCTGTAGGATCACTCTAAAATCTTGAAACAATACAAACAACATTCATAATGCCAGGTCTAGTCTGAGTCAAATAAAGCAAACCTCCAATCATATATTTGTATCTTGTAGGATTTATCTATGAAGAAACATCTTTTCTTGTCAATTTCTCACTTGTAACCATAGGAGTACTTAACAGTTTAGAATCTCCCATACCAAACTTCATCAATAATTCCTTAGCATATTTAGTTTGATAGATGAAAATACCTTTGTCAGTCTGACTAATCTACAAACCTAAGAAAAATTTCATCTCACCAATCATAGACATCTCAAATTCTTTCTCCATATTCTTAGAAAATTCTATGTATAACTTATCTTCACCTCCAAAAATAATGTCATCAACAAATACTTCAATAATCAGTATATCATCATCAGTGATCTTAGAATATAAATTATTGTCACCACTACCCTAAATAAAACCAAGCTTCAAAAGATATTTATCTGACCTTGCATACCAAGCTCTAGGTGCCTATTTCAATCCATATAAAGATTTTCTTAACCTACAAACCATGTTTGTATCATCTGATAGTGAAAAACCATCAGTTTGCTCAATATAAACTTCCTCACCAAGATCTCCATTCAAAAATGCACATTTAACATCCATCTAATAAACCTTGTAGTTTTTATAAGCAACAGAGGCAAGAAATAATATTACAGCTTCAATCCTAGCTACAGATGCAAAAGTCTCTCCATAATCAATTCTTTCCTTCTGAGAATATCCTTTACAAACCAATCTAGCCTAATTCCTTATAACTTGACCATCCTCATTCAATTTATTTCTAAAAACCTATTTAGTTCCAATAACATTCTTTTTTTTAGGCCAAGGAACCAAAGTCCATGTATTATTTTTCTCAATCTAATCCAGTTCTTCTTCCATAGCTTTCAACCAATATTCATCTTTACATACCTCAATTAATGATACTTGTTCAACTTGTGAAATTAAACATACCTCATTAGTTGCCAATCTCCTTCTTGTCATCACTCCATTGCTCTTATCCCGAATGATCTGATATTCTAAACGATTCAATCTCACATACCTAGGAGTCCTCTGACACTCTGTTGCTCTTCCTTGTTCTTCAGTCACTGTAGAATTCTCTAATACTGCCGAAATAAATGGTTCAACACTTTGTTCTGGTAAAGGTGCTATCAGTTCAAATATAATCATTTCCACTGTCGGTTCCATCTCATAAACTCTGATTTGACTTATGTTCAGCTCATCTACTTTGACTTTAGCACTTTCCACATTTCTCTGCAATCTCTTGTTATAACATCTATATGCTTTGCTTTCATTAGAATAACCAAGAAATATGCCTTCATCACATCTAGGATCAAATTTGCCAATGATTTCATCTCTTCTGATATAGCATTAACTACCAAAAGTTCTGAAATACTTAACTGTAGGTGTATTGCCAAACCATAATTCATAACGTGTCTTACTAGTTTCTCCTTTGATATGTACTATGTTGAATGTATAAACCATTGTGATCACTGCTTCTCTCCAGTAGATATGAGGTAGACTAGCTTCCATCATCATTGTTCTAGAAGCATCCAAGATAGTTTTGTTCTTCCTTTCCACAACTCCATTCTGCTAAGGTGTCCATGGAGCAGAAAATTGTCTTTTTATACAATGCTTTTCACAAAAGTTATTAAACTCACCGGATGTGAATTCTTCACCATGATCTGACCTCAAAAATTCAATCTTCAATCCTGTCTCAGTTTCCACTTTATCCTTAAAGATTTTAAACTTTTCAAATGCTTCAGATTTTTCTTTCAGAAAAGTAACCCACATCATTCTAGAATAATAATCAATGATTAGCATGAAATATCTATCATCTTGAAAACTTTTAACTCTAGCAGGGCCACACAAATCAGTATGAATAAGATCAAGAACATCATTTGATTTATCTTGTATACTCCTAAAAGAGGTTTTGACCTGTTTACCCATTTGACATTCTTTACATACCAGATTATAGGGCTTCATAATCTTAGGTATATCCCTAACTGCCTTAGTTGAACTGATCTTTACAATGAAATCAAAATTCACATGACACAACCTTTTATGTGATAGACAACTCTCATTAATCTGTGTAATCAAACGTGTCTTCTCACTGTAGTTTAAATGAATTTTTTTACCTTTTGTCCGTGTACCGGTTGCAATCTCCAAATCAGATCTATTAATGATTTTGCATTTTCCATCCTTGAACTGTAATTGAAATCCTTATCCACCAATTGTCCTACACTCAAAAGAGTATGCCTTAAACCTTCAACATAATAAACATTGTCATTATTGTTCTTACCATCCAATGATATAGTTCCTTTTCCTTTGATCATACACACTTTTTCATCTCCAAATCTAACTAGACCACCATCAAATTCTTGCAAAGATAGAATCTTCCCTTCATCTCCCGTCATATGATGTGAACAACTACTGTCAATTACTCATTCATCCTTGTCTTCAATTTTAGCAACATGTGCCTTCTCTTCAAGTACATTCTCTTCCAGTGTCGGATCATATTCCTTGATAGCCAAGAACACCCATTCCTTCCCATTGTTGGAACCACTAGCAGAATCTTCTGTCAATTTATCATCAGAATCAGTAATGCCTTCCTCATCCGCTATGTAGCATGATTTGTCTTTATTTTTCTTTTACTTAAACTTGTTCTGATATCCACGGTTAGGTTTAATAGATCTTCTAACTCTTTCTTCAAATCTTGAATTCCTTTCAAAACATCTAGATTCAAAATGACCAATCTTATTACATGCAAAACATTTAAAAGGTATTTTTCCTT